>NC_058409.1:32111756-32483031 GCF_002201575.2 Neomonachus schauinslandi | reverse complement strand
GGGGGGCGGGAGGGGGGGGGGGGGGGGGGGGGGGGGGGCGGGGGCAGGTGGTGATGGTGTGGTGAATCAGGTTCACTGCGGGGCATACTCTCTGCTGGCCTTGCCCTTGCTCTCCTCCTGTGCCACTCACAAGAGCAGAGGTAGAGCAGAAAACCAAAGAGCAGAAGCCTGAGCCCACCAATACAGGAAGGCCCCCAGCCTGATTTACAGGGGGCCTCCGTCCCAATGCACCCAAGTCGCTCTCCACCAGGCAGCAGCACCAAGAGCATTCCAGCCACCAGCAGTCATACCTGCACCTCTATCTCTCACATCTGCTGCAAGCTCACTCCCCATCAGTCCCAGCAGTAGGAAACCTGCTCTGGCTGGGGGGTGGGGGGTGGGGTGGAGGACACACTTCCTATCCCAGAGAGCAATTTCAAAATCAACACATGGCCAACCCAACAGCAAGCCAAAGGCATGTTTAAGGAAATCAGTGGAATGTATGCAATTAATTAAAGGGCAAGTCTCAAAGCAGACTAAATACTGGAAGTCAGGAACCGGAGTCCAAGTCCCTTCATGATCGGAAAGGGGAACTTCCCGATTTGATTGCAGAAAGCAATTTACTTCAATTAGCAGTGACATAAACAGGGTGATTGCTTAATAGGAGTACCGAATCTCTAAAATATAAACAGCCTGAATTGCATCCCTTACCATTATATTAGCAGAATGGGATTGCTTTTCCCAAGACAGGTTTGATTAACCCTTTAGGAGCCACCCCCTCCCAAGGAGAGAACTTCATATCTCTTCTAAGGTCTTTACACAGTGGTCCTAACATTTGTGGCACATTTGAGTCATATGAGTCATTTTGCTTGTTGCTTTCATGATATTTCATGTCAGGGGATATGCTTTATTATGTCCATCGTAAAATATGGGGAAAACAAAGCTCAGAAATTTTAAGGGTGTGATCTTTTCTTTTCTTTTTTTTTTTAAGATTTTATTTATTTGACAGAAAGAGAGACAGCGAGAGAGGGAACACAAGCAGGGGGAGTGGGAGAGGGAGAAGCAGGCTTCCCGCTGAGCAGGGAGCCCGATGCAGGGCTCGATCCCAGGACCCTGGGATCATGACCCAAGCCGAAGGCAGACGTTTAACCGACTGAGCCACCCAGGTGCCGCTCAAGGGGGTGATCTTTTCAAATACAAATCCAATCGGGTCATTCCCCTGCTTAACTTAAAACCCTCCAAAGGCTTTCAAACTCTATTATGACCTCAAAAACTGTTCAAGATCTGCCTCCTAACTACTCCCCCTACCTCAACTCAAACCACTCTCCCACTGGCTCACCACATTTTACATTCTGTGGCCGTGGCCATGGCCTGTTTCTCAAGCACGGCAAGACTTTCCCACCTCAAGGCCTTTGCACTTGGCTGTTCTCTCTGCCAGGAATGTTCTTCCTTTATTTCTGTGTAGATAGGACGTCTTGCCACCGGGTCTCAGGTCAAACATCACCTCCTTGGAGAGGCCTGCTCTGTCTGCCCATCTTTCCCACTCCCTTTGGCTTTGGACCAGACACTTAGCCAAAGTTATTCTGTTGACTGATGATGTATCTCTTGTCCGTCCACCCCCACCCCAAGCTCCATGAGAGCAGAGATCTTGTCTCCTATCTTGTTCACTGCACATGGTCAAGCACACAGTAGGTAGACAGAAAATATCTGCTTAATAAAGGAAGCATAATCCCTTTTCTATAGATGAGAAAATTGAGGTTCAAAAAGTTAAGCCCCTTCATAAGGTCAAATAGGTGGCAAATTGCAGAGCTGGGGTTCAGACAGCTTCTTCCCACACAGCTCTACTACACAGCCCTTTTGACTTATTGAGAAGCCTCCATTCCCCTCATCTACACTCCCCCCCAACATTCTCACCATAACCACCCCAACCCCAAGAAGCAGGCACCCATGCAACCAGCTGAGAGAGCACCATAACCACAGCCCCAGAGCCAAATCTCTTCTTCCTACTGAAATTCCCTCCATCATTGATGTGTCAGTATTGTTGCTCCTCAGCTGGGCAATGTCTTCATTCCAAGAAAGTAAACTCTGCAAGTTAAAGACCTCAAGACCTTCTTCCTTTGGCTCCCCACCTGCAAGGACTGAGGTTATGAACCGGGCTCCTCTTCAGAAATGCACTCCAGCCCAAGGAATGTGGAGACCATGGAAAAACTGCTTGGAGGAGCTTAAGCTTCCCGGTGACTCCCACCCACCTACAGTCAAATCCCACCCTTGGCCCAGGCTCACACACAACCATTGAGTGGGGGCCATCTGGGCCTCATCCTAGGCTGGCTGTAAACTGGAAAGGGAAGACTGTGGAAGCGGAGAAGTGGTCAGGAGGAGGCCTGGGATTGGGTGAAGGTTGTGAAAAAAAATGAGGACAAGAACCCCAGCTTTAGGCTGGGGGGAGTGGGACTATGAGCATTTCCCTGTGGCCAGGCAGCTGGGGGGGGGGGGGACGCTGCCTGGAAAGCAGGGATCTTCCCCCTACCACTGCCCCCTAGATGTCAGCCGACTTTGGGTCTCAGGGTCTTCATCTAGTCCCTCTGCCCTGTCACTCGCGGGAGGTCAAGTACAGCTATCGTCAACCATCCCATTCTCCCTGCTCATTCCCTGTGTGACCTTGAGGGGCTTTAGCCCTTCTGAGGCCACTTTCTGCTTGATAAGGAGATTACAATATTCACCCTGCCTAGTGGCAGTGTTTCAACAGCTTTAAATAAGGTAATGAATGGGAAAATGGCCTGGAAAGTGTAAAATATAAAAGTACGCTAAGGGGATATACTGTAGTTGAAGCCTAAGAAAGGGATTTGAACATTTACTGACCGTCTCCTGCCCAAGTTGTGGTTCCCTATGCCCCATGTTTAGAAGAAACTGGGGCTCTTGAGGCTGACAGAGCCCCTTGCCTCCCACTACTAAGCACTGAAGCCTAGATGTTAACCATTGTCTCTGCTGTGTGTAGGCACTGCGCTCAGACCTGATCCAGCATCCTGGGGAGAGAGTAGTCTAGCTCAGGCCCTGAATGTGGGGTGAAGCACAGGGTACAAGATGAAGATGAAGATGGAGAAGAGGCAGGGTCACAGGGCCTCCCAGGCCCAGGAAAAGTTTTTTGTGTTTTTGTTTTTGTTTTTTAGATCTATTTATTTATGGGGGGAGGGGAGGAGGGAGAGAGAGAGGGAGAGAAGCAGACTCCCCACTGAGCACGGAGCCTGACTCAGGGCTTAATCCCACAACCCCAAGATCATGACCTGAGCCAAAATTAACAGACCCTTAACGGACTGAGCCACCCAGGCGCCCCAGGAAAAGGGTTTTTATTATTTGGTTCCAAATTACAATAAGCACTGAAAGGTCAACATCTCTAAAAGCACCCCTGGAAGCGAGAGGAGGTGGCCCAGTGGGCAGGAGGGGCTGGGATGGGGTTGGAAGAACATGGAGCCAGAGGGAAGAGGATAGATTTGAATTCAAAACAAACTTCAAAGTTGGAACCCACAGGACCTGCTAGGTGTGGGCCATGACGACCAAGAGAGAGCACTACTGGTTGAAAATGCTTTGCAAAAAAGTAAAACAAAATTTCACAGCCTCCTGCTTTGCTGCAGACACTTAGAAGATTCAAGGAGATTCCCAAACCTAGTGGATAAACATGGAAAAACTCTTGCAAACAAGTTTCATGCATGCCCTCAGGGAACAGGAATGTATGGCGCCCCTAACCTGACTGGCTAGAGCCATCTGCTTCTTTCTGTAATTAAGCTCCTCTCTGTGCCCTTCCCTGTTAATTATTCCCAGCCTCCTGGGTGGGACAGAATGTTTACTGGAGATTCCGGTCAGGCACTGTCTTCAGAAATGCCTCTGTGTGGCTTTCCTCAGGCTCTGGCGCCAGCTTTGGGCCTCAGAGCCTCAAACTCCCCCTTGACCATCAGGAGGGATGACTGAGTCCAATGTGAGGTGATGCAATGTTTCCGAAGGAGCGCAAATACCACCTCCTCCATGACGCCTGCCGTGACTACTCTAAAATAAGAATTCCACCTCCTCATTATTCATCTCTTTACCCAGAGCACTCATAGCAATTATCAAAATTTATAATTAACAATGACTCATTTGATTTACTCCGCCATCCTTAGCCCACCAGGTTGGGCTTTCCTGAGGATAGGGAACATATCTACCTACTCAGGCTGCATCTGCAGTCCCCCAGCACATTGCTATCACCCAGCAAGTGGTTTCTAAGTATTTTCCCACTAAATTCAAGACACATGACCGGGGCTTTGAAAGCCCCCAACAAGCCTTCGCTCTTGTGGTCTCTCTCAAACCCCAGAGGTCTGACTGCCAGGGACAGCACCTGTCCCCACCACAGAGATTCCTCTCTTCTCTTCAGGCGCCCCAGGGTTTTGTTCTCAGAGGGACTTAGGCCAGCAGCAGCCACATGTACCATGTCACTGAGGTCAGAGAAATTACTGAACAGGCAGAAGCCAGGCTTTGCTTGTTAAAACGATGGCACGCAAAGCATCACTGCAGGTGTAAGTTGACCAGTCCAGGATTCTGTGTGCTGGCCATATGGCAGGCACAGTGCTCCACACTGGAACACAGTGGACAAGACCAACATGGTCCTTCGACCCCACCTCCCCCAACTCCAGGCTCAGGAAACCCCAGGAACAAAAGGTTTGTACCCTAGCCTTGTGGCTCATTAACTACATGACGTGGAGCACATGACTTGTCTAAGCCTCATTTCTTCCCCCACAGAACAAGATTGTGTCCTCACCCCACAGGGTTGTTATGAGGATTAAATTAGATGATGAGGAGGATAACGGCTAACATTTTTTGAGCTCTTTCCTAGTGCCAAGCCCTGTACTAAGAACTTGCCGGCATGATCACATTTAATCTTCCTCACAACCTCATCAGGAGGGCTGTTACCACCCCCATTTTCAGAGACAAGGACAGGCAGGTTACCCCACTGCCCAATGTCACCCAGCCACTAAGTGGTAGAGCTGGAACAAGACCCAGCCCTTCCCACTACAGTATACGCTCCAACCTACCGCCTTACCCACCCCCATGTGCTTAACTTGGTGTCTGGTAGGCAGTAAGTGCTCTGATTGAGCAGCTGGAGGCTCCCCATACAAGGCTGCCTCAGCTCTGACAGTTCTTCAGCACTGGCCTGGGATTTCCCAGCAGTCAGACCCTCCCAATCCCACTCCTGTCCCAAGTTCCCAGTCGGCCTCCTTATAAAAGCTCAGATTGGAACAACGCTGGCTGGAAGGCTGGCCTTCCCTGTCATCTCCCCAGCCGCCCGATCGCTGTGGGCCACCCACATCTGAGCCTCCTGGAAGCAGCTAAGTGGCCAAGTTGCCTCAAGAAACTAATTTGTGCTCTCCCTCTCCCCTTTACCCTCCCCGCAGGACAAGCCTGAAGCAAAACAGCAGGGGCCTAGGAGGCAGCTCCAGGTATCCCTGCAACAAGCACAACTCGCTTCCAAAGAAAATGATAGTATGAGATCATTCATGATAATATTTAGCTCCCAGAAAAAACCGCTGCAAGTCCCATCCAAACCACAGACAGCTTTGGCAGCCCCAGTATCCTCTTACAGTTACATAAGCTTTGCAGAGAAATAAATACCAACTCATCTCGAAGGAATTTTAAGGGCTAATAAACCTTAACCAGTCTGTGCAGAAAGGGCTCCTTCCGAGGGAGGGGAATGTGGTTTTAGAGAGGAAGGACTGAGAGGGCTCTGGGGCAGGACAGAGAGGCCTCATAGGCCTGGCTGCAGGGACGTTCCTCAGAGAGGCTCAACCCCACAGCCTCACTTGTGGGGTACACACCTCCAAGGCCAGTCATGCCCCTGGCCACCCCCTCCCTATACACCATCTGAACCCAGTTAACTCTTACAGGTAGTGAGTTTCCTGTCACTGGAGGTGTTCAAACATAAACTGCATGGCTCTAAGAGACCTAGTTCTAGGATTTTATTGCTCTATCACGGTTGTCAGCTGTAGGAACGCACTCGTGGCAGCAACAAAAGGCAGGATATAATATAGGAGAAAGAATCTATAGCCAGAGACTGAAGACCTGTAATCTGGTGTTAGCTGGGTGACCTTGGACAAGTTGCTTCACCTTTTTGAGCCCTGTAAGATAGAAATAACAATTTTTCTCTCCTGCCTGCCCTACCTGATTGCTAGAAGAGGCAGATAATTTGCAGGTGTATGAAAATGCCTTTGCAAATCCCAAAATGCTTCGCAGTGAGCTGCTACAGACTCACGAGACACTAAGCAGAGACCGTGGCCGCCCACCTTGGGGTGATAGGAAAAGCACCAACAACCCAGACTGACCATCATTCCTTGCATGTCTGAGGCAGGTTCCTCCAGTATCCTGTGTTTTCTGGGGGAAGCAGATCAAGTATGTTGGGTTAGAAAGACCATAACTGGGAGCCAGATTCCCTGGGTCTGAATCCTGGATTTGCCATTCACTAGCTGTGTATCCTCAGGCAACTCACTTGATCTCTCTGTGCCTCACGTTCCTTACTTCAAATGGGCATAATAATAGTACCCATCTTAGAGAGGTATAAGAATTAAGTGAAGTACCAAGAGCTTAGACGGTGTCTGACCAAAATTTGCTGTTGTTATTGGTAGTATCTTAGCTAGCTAATTAATTCACTACCTATCACTGAGCAGGAAGACCAATCCTAAGGGAGAGAATACAAGATGAGTACATTTTGAAAGGAATGACGAAGATGATGACTACCATTTAGTGAGCATTAATGAGTATGTACCAGGCACTGTGCTAAGCATGTTATATACATTGCCCTATCTAATCTCTAAAATTGTCCTTTGGGGGTAGTGTTATTGTTCCCTTACACAGAGGAGAAGACTAAACCTCAACAAGGTCATGTGACTTGTCCAAGGTCACAAAGCAGGTAAGTAATGGCTTCAGGGTTAGAACCAAGGCTGTCTGGTGCTAAGACCAATTCTTTCTCTCTCTCTCTCTCTTTTTTTTTTTAGAGAGAGAGCCCACATGAGCAGTGGTGGGGAGGGGGGGCAGAGGGAGAGGTAGAGAGAGAATCTTAAGCAGGCTTGACACCCAGCACAGAGTCCAACACAGGGCTCGATCTCATGACCCTGAGATCATGACCTGAGCCGAAATCAAGAGTCAGACACTTAACTGATTGAGGCAACCATGCACACCTAAGGCCAATTCTCTGGAGCTTATTTAAGTCTTGGGGCATTACCTAGGCCTTTGGGAGGTGCATCAGTACAGGACCCTCATGACCAGAGTCCCCGCAGTGAAGGGGCTATAAGGAAATGGGCAGATGATGTATCATGAACACAGTGGGTAACCTGTAGGCCACACCCCAGTCCCTGGCAATTCTCAGGATCCTAGTGTGTCTGGTTTCCAAGGGAGAGAAGGGCCTGCCTTCAGGGCCAGACAAGACAGGAAGGTATTAGGGAACAAATGTCAGGTCTGAGGGAAGTGTCAAGCGCAAGAAGAGACTGACCCCCACCCCAGGCTGTGCTCAGGAGCTGGGGGACACACCCCCAGGGAGAAGTCTGGGTGGCAAATTGCCAGGAGACAAGGCTGCCCACTCATGTCAGACCAAGTCCAGGGAGAGGTAATGAGTAACTGGGCTCACTGAGATTCAGTCTGTGTAACCAAGGCAATCATGGGGTTAAATCATCCAGACACCACAGAGCTGTAATGGGACCCCCCAGCGCCAGAGCTGGTGGTCCACATTCCCAGAGTGCCAGGATCAAGACATTTGGACTCCACTGCTTTCTCCCCACCAGCAATGGGAGGCCCCACCAGGTCCTCCAACAAAGATATGACTGCCCTCTAATATTAAAAAGCAACAATTTTTGTCTCTGCTTAAAGTTCTTACTGGCTAGGAGCACTTGGTCTGTTAAGTGTCCAACTCTTAATTTTTTTTTTTAATTTTATTATGTTATGTTAGTCACCATACAATACATCATTTTTTTTTTAAGGATTTTATTTATTTATTTGACAGAGAGAGAGGCAGCGAGAGAGGGAACACAAGCAGGGGGAATGGGAGAGGGAGAAGCAGGCTTCCCGCAGAGCAGGGAGCCCGATGCGGGGCTCATTCCCAGGACCCTGGGATCATGACCTGAGCCGAAGGCAGATGCTTAACGACTGAGCCACCCAGGCACCCCCATCATTAGTTTTTGATGTAGGGTTCCATTATTCATTGTTTGCGTATAACACCCAGTGCTCCATGCAGTACGTGCCCTCCTTAATACCCATCACCAGGCTAACCAATCCCCCCTCCCCCCTCCCCTCTAAAACCCTGTTTGTTTCTCAGGTCCATAGTCTCTCATGGTTCATCTCTCCCTCCAATTCCCGCCCCCTCATTTTTCCCTTCCTTCTCCTAGTGTCCTCCATGCTATTCCTTATGTTCCACAAATAAGTGAAACCATATGATAATTGACTTTCTCTGCTTGACTTATTTCACTTAGCATCATCTCCTGCAGTCCCATCCATGTTGATGTAAAAGTTGGGTATTCATCTTTTCTGATGGCTGAGTAATATTCCATTGTATATATGGACCACATCTTCTTTATCCATTCATCCGTCGAAGGGCATCTTGGCTCTTTCCACAGTTTGGCTATTGCGGACATTGCTGCTATGAACATTGGGGTGCATATGGCCCTTCTTTTCACTACATCTGTGTCTTTGGGGTAAATACCCAGCAGTGCAATTGCTGGGTCATAGGGTAGCTCTATTTTTAAATTTTTGAGGAACCTCCACACTGTTTTCCAAAGTGGCTGTACCAACTTGCATTCCCACCAACAGTGTAACAGACCAATGGAACAGAATAGAGAACCCAGATATGGACCCTCAACTCTATGGTCAAATAATCTTTGACAAAGCAGGAAAAAACATGCAGTGGAAAAAAGACAGTCTCTTCAATAAATGGTGCTGGGAAAATTGGACAGCCACATGCAGAAGAATGAAACTCTACCATTCTCTAACACCATTCACAAAGATAAACTCAAAGTGGATGAAAGACCTCAATGTGAGACAGGAATCCATCAAAATCCTAGAGGAGAACATAGGCAGTTACCTCTTTGACATCGGCCACAGCAACTTCTTTCAAGATACATCTCCAAAAGCTAGTGAAACAAAAGCAAAAATGAACTTTTGGGACTTCATCAAGATAAAAATCTTTTGCACAGCAAAGGAAACAGTCAACAAAACAAAGAGGCAACCCACAGAATGGGAGAAGATATTTGCAAATGACACTACAAATAAAGGGCTGGTATCCAAAATCTATAAAGAACTTCTCAAACTCCACACCCAAAAAACAAATAATCAAGTCAAAAAGTGGGCAGAAGAGATGAACAGACACTTCTCTGAAGAAGACATACAAATGGCTAACAGACACATGAAGAAATGTTCATCATCATTAGCCATCAGGGAAATCCAAATCAAAACCACACTGAGATACCACCTTACACCAGTTAGAATGGCAAAAATGGACAGGGAAAGAAACAACACATGTTGGAGAGGTTGTGGAGAAAGGGGAACCCTCTTACACTGTTGGTGGGAATGTAAGTGTCCAACTCTTGATCTAAGCTCAGGTTTTGATCTTGGGGTTGTTGGGCTCTGCACTGAACACGGAGCCGACTTAAAAAAAAAAAATTCTTACTGGTGGACAACACCCATAATAGAAAAAAAAACTGCTCGATGCTTACTCCCCAGACTACTGCACCCTCCAAAAGACACATAGGCTGAGAACACCCTGGAAAAGTAGAAGGTCTGCCCCTCTATGCCAGGCATGTGCTAAGTGCCACCAGGCTTCTGGACATCTGGGTGCTGAAGGCAGAGCCTAGAGAGGGTGGAGGCCTTGGAAGCCTGTTGAGAACCCTGAATAGATGAGGTTGTGAAATCCTGCCTGTCTCCTCCTCATTTTCCAGCAGGAGTAGTTTGTAGTTTAGTGGTTTGGGTTTCCCTCCCTGGCCTGGGGAAATGCTCCAGGTAGCCAACTAGGAGGCTCACAGACTGGCTGTGTTGGGCCCTGTCAGCCCACCCAGCTCCCAGCAAGGCACCTGTCCCATAGAACCTTGCCCACATGGCAGGCAGGCAGCGGGCAGCTTGTCTGATGAACATCCAAAATCCAAGGGGAACCACAAAACCATGCTGGGCTGCAGACAACCCATCATGAAGGAGGCTGATGCTGGGGATGCCCCTGCATCCTCCTCCTAGGCTGGGCTCTTTTTTTTTTGGTTGGCAGCAAAGCAAGGTTTATTGAGCAACAGTAAAGTTTATCGAATGATAGAGTACAAAGCTCCCAAAGAGGGAAGGGACCTGAGAAGGTTGTCCTGGGCTCATTTTTAATTTTAGAATATAAAATGATAAATATTTTCAAGTGCCTTTTTCTGCTATGAGATTTAGATGGTGAAGAGATGGGCAGATGGCTGAAACAACAGGGTTAGGGCTTCTCCCCAACCCTCTTGCTTCATCACGTTCACAGTATCATAGATCATAAGGTCTTAGCTTAGATGTAACTGTCTTCTGAGTGCACCTCCCTAACCATGTTGGCAGCTTTCTTTCCTCATTGTTCCTTATCTCTGTAAGGTTTTCTTTTCCTTCAGAGCACTTCATCACAATGTTAACTAGGTATTTTTTGATTGTTTATTGTCTGTCTCTTCCACTAGGTTATGAGCTCTATGACAACAGATGTATTCTAATCACCTAGCCTAATTTCCAGCACATACTGTATATTCAATTAATATTTGTGGGGCACCTAGGTGGCTCAGTAGGTTAAGTGTCTGATTCTTGGTTTCAGCTCAGGTCATGATCTCAGGGTGGTGAGATTGAGCTCTGTGTCGGGCTCCACGCCTAGCAGGAAATCTGCTTGAGATTCTCTCTCCCCCTCTCCCTCTACCCCTGCCCCTCTCAAATAAATAAATAAATAAATAGATAAATAAATAGATAAATAAATAAATAAAATCTTAAAAAAAATTAATATCTGTTGAGTGAATGAAATACTAAGTTCACAGAAAGATGCCAAGAGGCAAAGATGTGGTCCCTATTTTTGGTCTTACTATTTAGGTGGTAAAAAGATGGTTATGTGGAAAATAAAATCAATAAATTAGAGTATTCAACAAATGGTCTTAGAAAGACGGCTTAAGCATTCATAAGCAAAAAGAACAAAACTCAAGCTATATCTCGCACCTTATAAAAAAATTCAAAACAAATCAGAGATCTAAATATAAAATATAGAGATGCCTGGGTGGCTCAGTCAGTTAAGCATCTGCCTTTGGCTCATGTCATGATCCCAGGGTCCTGGGATCGAGTCCCACATCAGGCTCCCTGCTCAGCAGGGAGTCTGCTTCTCCCTCTGCCTGCCACTCCCCCTGCTTGTGTGTGCTCTCTCTCTCTCTCTGGCAAATAAATAAATGAAATATTTAAAGAAAATAAAAATAAAATATAAAACTTTTAGAAGGAAACATGGGAGAAAATCTTCATCAACTAGAGTCAGGTGAAGAGTTTTTAGATCTGACACCAAAATCACAATCCATAAAAGAAGACTAATCAGTAGACTTCATCAAAACTTAAAATTTTTCTCTGCAAAAGACTCCCTTACGAGGATGAAAAGACAAGACACAGAATGTGAGAAAATGTTTACAAATCACATTTCTGACAAAGGACTTGTATCCAGAATAAAAAATAACTTAAAAAAAAAAACTCTCTAAACTGAGATGTTAGAAGATGAAGGATCCAATTAGAAAATGGGCAAAAGACTTCAACAGATACTTCACCAAAGAGAACATGTAGATGGAAAATAAGCACATGAAAAGTTGTTCAATGTCATTAACAAATTGGGAAATGCACATTAAAACTACAGTGTTGGGATGCCTGGGTGGCTCAGTCAGTTTAGCTTTTGATTCTTGGTTTCGGCTCAGGTTGGCTCTGTTCTGGGCATGGAGCCTGCTTAAGATTCTCTTTCTCCCTCTCCCTCTGCCCCTCTCCCCAACCCACTCCCACCCCCCACTCGCATACTCTCTCTCAAAAAAAGAAAAAATTAAAAAAAAAAAAAACCCACAGTGACATTCCTATTAGACATCCCTCCACACCTATTAGAACAGCTAAATACAGACTGGACCAAGTGCTGTGAGGATGAGGAGCCCTCAGACACTAGTAGTAAAAATGGTAATGGTCTAACCACTCTGGAAAACAGTTTAGCAGTTTCAGATAAAATTAGACACACTAACCACATGACCCAGCAATCAAACTCCTGAGCATTTACTAAAGAAATGAAAACTTATGTTCACATGACAAGATTACAGAGATGGAGAACACATCAGTGGTCACCAAGGACTACCACCAGGGACTGGATATGACCATGAAGGAGTAGCTGAGGGAGCTCTTTGGGGGTGATAGTAGAGTTTGTATCCTGATTGTGGTGGTAGTCACACATCTCTCTACAGGTGATAAAAATTTAATACAACTACACACACGTACAAAAGAGCACGTAAAAACTGGTAAAATCCAAATAAGTTCTGGAGTCTAATAAAAAGTCCTGTAGCAATGTCTGTTTACTGGTCTGTTAATATACTTTAATTATGTAAGATGCTACCATTGGGGAAGTTGGATGAAGGGTACAAAGAATCGGCAGGACCACTGTGTACTATTTTTGCAACTTCTTTTAAGTCTACAATTCCAAAATCAAAAGTTTAAAAAATAGTAAGGGTAATATAGGTTAAAACTCCAGAAGTGCAGCATAAATGTTAGAAGCTCTGAGCATCCAGAAGAGATATGATGATTCCCATCCAGTTTTCTTGAGTGGTCAAGAAAAGCTTCAATTCAATGGGTAATTATTAAATACCCATCCCATGATGAATGCCAGGCATCATGCCAGGAAGTAATGCGGAATTCAAAGACACTGGTCCTATTCTCAAGAAACTATGAATCAAGAGGGTAGGGAAGTGGGATGGGGGAAATGCCCATTGGTAGCGGTGGCACCCAGGTAGACTTACTGTAAGCTGGATCTTGGTCAGGATTCCATTTATTATGTGGCCCTCTGTGGGACAGTTCCTTTCCTCCCCTATAAGGCCTATCACGTTGTCAGTTGGGTTATGCTGTGACTTAACCTTAATTTCAAGCCACGTAAGGGAAGGTAAAGGCTGATCCTAGAGGTGCCTGTTGCCTTGGGAGAGATGCCCTTGCACTGTTATCTAGCACAGGGAGAATGCTAGTTCTTACTGGCTGGGCCATTTCCATGTGCTCTGAAGTTTCAGTGGAGTCCGAATTTTCAATATGCTGGGGTGGCCACATAAGTGTCTCCATCCCACATGTCAGGGTCCTGGGTTTTTCCCACCAGGGTCTTGACCCTGACATAACAGAACTGCTTAGTTTGGGGTCTGCCCTCGGCTGAAAGGGAGTGGTGCTTCTTTCTGTGTAATGAAGAAGCCTGCTGGCTTTCACACCAGCCTTTCAGTCGCCTGTTACTGATGCATGGCGGTCGATACCTTTCTGGAGACCATCAGAAGGGTTTAGTAAAACTATCCCATATATTTATCCACACAGTTCTATCAACTCCATTCCTCTCAAACAGCTCCCGTGTCTACCGGTGCATCCCCCGACTTCACCAACAGATGAATTAACATTTGGGCCACCACCTCACCCCAGGGGATGTCCGTGCTCCACCCCCACCGATGGTCAGTCTTGGGATAAGTGACCCAGCTCCAAACCCTACCTTAATGCCTGCTTTCATGGCCATTCCCTGTACCAACTCTCACAGGTTGGGTTCTCCAGAAGCACACGCTGATAATAAGTTCGGGGCACAAGTGTTTATGAGAGCCCAATGCCTGTGAAAGGAAGAGGCATTAGCAGAACTGAGCAGAGGGAAAACTCAAGCTGCATGCAGGCCCTTCAAATGCCTGGCCAACCCAGCAGGGAGCTCTGGAGCGAGCAGATGTTGTACCAGAGTTGTCCTCATCACGCGGCAATGGCCGCGCCTTTACACCCTCACCTCACCGGGCCACCAGATGTGGATGCCCTGACAAGAGCACAACCTTGGGTGGGACAGGTCTTTGAGGGAGTCAACAGCTGGACACTGCCTGCTGACAGCCCCAGAGCTGGCATCAAGTGCTGCCCTGAAGGGAGATGAAGGTGATGAAGGAGAAATCAAACCCATTCTGGCTGATGACAAACTTCCCCCCAAAGAGCTGAAGCATGGCTGGGATTTCAACTGAAAAAAGAGAAGGGAGATACTTTCTCTGGGAGAAAGCACTTGAAGGCTTTCCGAAAGACAGGAGGTGGGGGTAGCCCCACGAGAGAAGCTGTGCTCCGAGCCTGGGGCATGGTCTGGAGGTCCCCTGCTCAGAGTCACCTTCAGAGGACTAGATACTCTTGACACTCACCATCTATTCGTTTCTCTCTTTTGCAAAGTAGTTCAGACTACTGTTCTTGAGTAAATCCTACAGAGCTCTGTGGGCACAGTCTACAAAAAGAAGACTCCCGGAAGTTCCCCAGGTAGAACCTGCAACACTACGAAAGTTCTTGGGAGAATTCTCTTTCAAACACTGTGCTGGCTTTGCTATTTCACATCACTACTGAAAAAACAGAAGGAGATGCCCCTCGACTCCCTGAAGAAAGTCCTGGCACTCGGATTGCACGTCACCGCTCCTGACGGACCGCAGGCCTGAGCTCTGGGGGTCTCCCCACCGCTCTGAAGCAAAGCTGGGGTGGCAAAGCCTCACTGTGCTGTTAACACAGAGAGAATAAAGGGATACCAGAATAACCCTTTGACCATCTACATATCCCTTGGAGTGTCCTGAAAGATCTACTTCATTGCCTGTTCTGAAAGTACTAAAAATTAGGTCCCTCCTAAAGAGTCCTCCTTCCCCTGATTTGAGAAAAGACTAATAGAGAAGGGGATTTTCTTTTTCTTTTTGTTTGCTTCCAATTACACTTGAATCCAGATACACTCAGTCCTTGTGACACCACCTTCCCTAGTTCCAATCTCCTTCCAGAGGTGACCACGGTCAGTGTTTATCCTCAAATCTGTCTCTGTGCATGCACATACCTCGATGTGCACAGATGGAAATAATTTTTGTGGAAATATTTTTTAAAAACATATGTCCGTAATACCCCGAAACTTGGATTTTTCACACATCGATAGGTCTTGGAAATCTTCCCCTCACAGCAGTGTAGTGGCTTTGTAATGCAGCGATTTGGCAAGGCTCAAGGAGTCTCCGGATTTCCTTTCCCTGTATGTTTCCAGTTAGAATGGGCTAGGAGGCATTTCTGCTGAGATGTGGAGGGCAGATGTGATGCAGCGACCATGTTCCTTTTAACTCTCGGAAGGTGAGAGCAGGGTCACTGGTTGCTTTTGCAGGGCACGCACGTTACCTTTATCGGCCCTTATCAGCTGCTCGGCCTTCCCCCGTGTCCTCTGCCAGATCCGCCATCTCCTGGGCCTGGAGAACGGCTCCTGAAGGTTCACAGGTGGAGGCAATGAGGCTGATGTGGAGTTTGGTGGGTTCCAGCTGGTCCTTGCTCCCACCACTTCATTTACATTGCTCTTCTCTACCTGCCTGACCTGTGGACCTCAAGCTCCAGCTTCAGATGAGAAAAAACAGCCTTACAAAGACTGTTCAAGCAGCTCTTCCAATTGTGTAGACTCAAATACCCATCACACACACACACACACACACACACACGTGCGTGTGCACACATACATTGTACCTCCTAGTGGTTCCTCTTCTCTAACTGAACTGTTAAGAATGCATAACTCTACTTCATTCTTCATTCTTTTTAACTATGATGGAAATACCATTTTACTTAACTCTCCTATTGAAGGACCTTTGGGAAGATCCACTTTGTCCCTCTTATAAACTATGCTATATGAAGAAACCTTCTTCAAATCTTTCTTTCTTTTTTTTTTTTTTCTTTTTTAAGCCACATCTGTGATTATTTCTCCAGGACAGAGAAATGAAACTGAGGACTCCAAAAGTTGACACATTTTACATTTTAGCAGGGAAGCTGCCTGTGCCTGGAACCAACATAGGTAGAGAATAGTGACATGGTAGTTTTGGTCTCCTCCCCAACATAGATAGAGACACACCTGGCAGCAATTAATCAGTCCTGATAAGGACCTTCCTGGAGTTCAATGGCATGGTTGGCACTAACACATACTCAACATGGAAATTCCCAGAACGCAGAGTGTGCCACGACAAGGTTAAGGCACACAGTAAGTGTAGTAAGTTGGATTATTAGTCTCAATTCTTTACCAGCCTACATTAGCAGTAGCATACATCCATACTTCCACCATGTTTTCATGGAAGGCAGAATGTGCCTCCCACTCTTGACTTTGGGCTCAGTACTGTGGCTTGCATTAGCCAATTAGACATTTCATATGTGAAGTGAGCAAAATTTCAAATATGATGGTGAAGTTGAGCTTGACTTGCTTTCTGTCCATGAAAAGAATGCGCCTCCCGATTCCAGGAGTATGAGAGACATGTGGTACAGACCTGGACTCAACCCACAGCCTGGAGCCGAGACCAGCAGGGCCTAGCTTAGAACAGCCAAACCCTGGCAGCCCACAGACAGTTCAGAATCACGCACAGTGTCACACCTTTATAGCCTCCTCAATTTGGAACAGGTCCTCAGCCTTCACGACCTCAACGCTTTTGAAGATTACAGGTCAGTTATTTTGTAGAATGTTAACTTGGTCCTTATGATTACATTCTGATTATGCATTTTGGCAAGAATATCAGAGAAGTGAGGCTGCGTTCTTATTGCATTCTATCAGTGGAGTGTGATTTCAGTTTGTCCCATTGCAGATGATGTTCACTTTGATCATTTGATTAATATAATGTCTACCTGACTGCACTGTAAAGTTACCCTTTTCCTCCTTTGAATTTAAAAATATCTTATGGAGAGAATGTTTGAAACTATGTAAATATTCATTTATGAAATTATATTAGTATGGAGTCATAGTTTCCTAATTCAGTCAATGGATTATAATCCCTCACTGTCATGATTTATTCTGATGTTCATATTGTCCCAGACTTGGCCCATAGGAGCCCTTTTGGGCTGGCTTCTGTGTCCACTTGACATTTCCCCATTATATTTTGGACACAGCCTTGCTTTCTGGCACACGATGTTCCAGGCTTTTCTTGTACTTTCCATGCCCTAACGCAGGAATCACCATTTCCCTAAGGAGTCCTAGTTCCTGCTGGTGGAAAATGATATTTAGAAGCCAAGATATGGGTGCTAAGTGTATTCGTTGCTATTGAGGTGTCCTTATTCCTGAGTACTCTGTGGATATTTATATCTAACTATCTAACATCTACCTATCTATGTACTGAAAGCCATGAGTTCTGATAGATAACTCCAATTCCAATCCAACACTACAGGGTTTGAATTTTCTCCCTCTCCATAATCCTAACTCTCTTCTCTCACAGAGAGAAAGCTGGCTCTCATTAGTCCTAATGTATCTACTTATTTAATCATTCTCTCCAATATCATCAATCTGTCATCACCATCCTTTCCCCTGGATACCCTTCTCACCCTCTGACTCCCATGCTGGACAACCCCCACCCACATGAGCATGTTCCTCACTCTGCTGGGACCCTGACCTCTCCTCCCAGGCCCTGCAATATATACCTTACTCACTCTATAAGCATACCTTGGAGATATTGAGGGTTTGGAGGCAGACCACTTCAATAAAGTAAATATCACAATAAAGTAAGTCAAATTAATGCTTTGGTTTCCTAATACATACAAGTTATGTTTATACTTTACAGTAGTCTATTAAGTATGAAACAGCATTATGTCTAAAAAAGCAATGTATATACCTTAATTGAAAATAATTATTGCTAAAAAATGTTAACCATCATCTGAGCTATCAGCAACTTAAAATCTTTTTGCTGGTGGAGGGTCTTGCCTGGATGTTGATGGCTGCTGACTGATCAGGGTGGTGGCTGCTGAAGGTTGGGGTGGCTGTGGCCACTTCTTCAAATAGGACAGTAATGAAGTTCGCTTCATCAATGGACTCCTCTTTGCACAAAGGATTCCTCTGTAGCATGCACTGCTGTTTGACAGCGTTTTACTTGCTGTAGAATTTCTTTCAAAATTGGCATCAGTCGTCCCAAATCTTGCTGCTGCTTTACCAACTAAGCTTATGTAATATTCTAAATATTTGGGGGGTGCAGAAGGAGAGAGAGAGAGAGAATCTTAGGCAGTCTCCACACCTAGCACGGAGCCCAAAGTGGGGCTCGATCTCACAACCCTGAGATCATAACCTGAGGAGAAATTAGGAGTCAGATGCTTAACTGACTGAGCCACCCAGTTGCCCCTAAATCTTTTGTTGTTATCTCAACAATCTCCACAGCATCTTCACCAGTAGATTCCATCTCAAGAAACCACTTTCTCTGCTCATCCATAAGAAGCAGCTCCTCGGGGCACCTGGGTGGCTCAGTCCGTTAAGCATCTGCCTTGGGCTCAGGTTATGATCCCAGGGTCCTGGGATTGAGTGCCCTGTCGGGCTCCCTGCTCAGCAGGGAGCCTCTTCTCCCTCTCCCTCTGCCTCTTCCCTCTGCTCATGCTCTCTCTCTCTCAAATAAATAAATAAATCTTAAAAAAAAGACAGAAAAGCAATGATGAGAACTTAGCATTTGTAGAATGGCTTTCTCATATATTAAAACAAAAAAGAAACAGCTCCTCATTTATTAAAGTTTTATGATGAGATTACACCAATTCAGTCACATCCGCAGGCTCTACTTCTAATTCTAGTTCTCTTGCTATTTATTTCTACCACATCTGTAGTTATTTCCTCCACTGCAGTCAGGAACCCCTCACAGTCGTCCATGATGATTGGAATCAACCTCTTCCAAACTCCTGTGAATATTTTTACCTCTCCCCATGAATCGCAAATGTTCTAAATGGCATCTAGAACAGTGAATCCTTTCTAGCAGGTTTTCCATTTGCTTTGCTCAGACCCACCAGAGGAATCTACCTAGGACAGCTATAACCTTATGAAATCTATTTCTTAACGAATAAGACTTGAAAGTCAAAATGACTCCTTGATCCATGGGTTGCAGAATGGATGCTGTGTTAGCAGGCATGAAACACAACGTTAATCTCCTTGTACATCCTCATCA
Source organism: Neomonachus schauinslandi (assembly GCF_002201575.2). Taxonomy (NCBI): domain Eukaryota; kingdom Metazoa; phylum Chordata; class Mammalia; order Carnivora; family Phocidae; genus Neomonachus; species Neomonachus schauinslandi. Next base: position 32,463,913 of record NC_058409.1, on the reverse strand, counting down.
GAGCTCTTGGGTGACCAGGTGCACTGTCAATGAGCAGTAGTACTTTGAAAGAAGTCTTTTTTTCCCGAGCAGTAGGTCTCAACAGTGGGCTTAAAATATTCAGCAAGCCATGTTGTAAACAGATGTGCTGTTATCCAGGCTTTGTTGTTCAATTTATACAGCACAGGCAGAATAGATTTAGCATCATTCTTAAGTGCCCTAGAATTTTTGAAACAGTCAATGAGCACTGGCTTCACCTTAAAGTCACCAAATGCATTAGCAGTTAGGAGTCAGTCTGGGCTTTGAAGTCACGCGTTGACTTCTCTCCTCTCTAGCTGTCAAAGTCCTAGATGGCATCTTCTTTCAAGAGAGGGCTGTTTGGTCTACACTAAGAACCTGTTGTTTGGTACACGCACCTTCACGGTCTCAGCTAGATCTTCTGGTAAGTGGCCACGGCTTCTCCAACAACAATGGCTCCCTCACTTGTACTTTCATGTTATGGAGACAGCTTCCTTCCTTAAACCTTGGGACCAGCCTCCGCTAGCTTCAACCTTTTCTGCTGCAGCTTCTGCACCTCTTTCAGCCTCCATAGGATTGAACAAAGTTAGGGCCTGGCCCTGGGTTAGGCTTTGGTTTAACGGCATGTTGTGGCTGGATTGATCTTTTCTCCAGACCACTAAAACTTCCTCTGTATCAGCAATAAAATTGTTCCGCTTTCTTATCATGTTAACGTTCATGGGAGTAGCACTTTTAATTTCCTTTAACAACTCTTCCTTTGCATTCACAACTTGCCTGCTTGGTGTAAGAGGCCTAGCTTTTGACTTATCTTGGCTTTGGTCATGCCTTCCTCATGAAGCTTCATCTTTTCCTGCTTTTGATTTAAAGTGAGAGACATGCTATTCTTCTCTTCGCTTGAATATTTAGAGGCCACCGCAGGGTTATTAACTGGCCTAATTTCAGTATTGTTATGTATCGGGGAATAGGGAGGCCTGAGGAGAGGGAAAGAGATGGGTAAATGGCTGGTCGGTGGAGCAGTCAAAACACACACATTTACCCATTAAGTTCAAGGCCTTATATGGTTGTGGTTCCGGGAACCCCAAAACAATTACAATAGTAACATCAAAGACCACTGATCATGGATCGCCATAACAAATATAATAATAATGAAAAAGTTTGAAATATTTTGAGAATCACCAAAATGTGACACAAAGACACAAAGTGAGCAAATGCTATTGGAAAAATGGTGCCAACAGACTTGTTCAACAGTGGCAGGACTGCCACAAACCTTCAATTTGTGGGGTAAAAAATGCAGTAGCCGTGAAGCACAATATAGTGAAGCATAGTAAAATGAGGTACACCTATAACTGGACTCTGATACCCCCTAATAGGCCTCTCCTCTCATGGGCATCCTCCCTTCCCACCCAAGTTCTGTCTTCCCATCTCCTCACATCTGGGTGCTCCCTGTACCACTCAGACGCCTTCTTTACCTTCCAAAGGCTCTGATATCCCTCTTCCTTGGATGCCTTCTTGAGCCTCTGGGTTCTGACTCCCCATGCCAATCTTTCTGTATAGACACATTCCTTACCGCATTCAAACTCCAACATCATTGCGAACCACAGCAGCTCCCCCAAGTGCCTCCCATCTAATGGCTTTAGGACCAATCTGTTCATGAAAGGATGGGAAAACACAGGATGGGAAGGGAAGGGGACTCTGCCCATCTGGCTGCCAGGTGAAGAACAGACTGTAGGGATGCATGAGTAGAAGGAGAGACACCAGTTGAGAGGCTGTAACAACAATCCAAGTGAGATTATGGAGACTCTGTAGCAGTGGGGAAGGTAAGAAATGACCATATTCTAGATATATTCTAAAGGCAAAGCCAATAAGACATGCTGATGAAATACTTGGGAACTCAAACAAGTATTTATTTTTCATATTGTTTAATCACGGTTCTCTAGTTGCAAGAAGCAGAAACCCACTCAAACTAGCTTAAGCAAAGAAGATGGATTTATAAGGATTGTAACTCTCTTAGGTCTATCTTTCAGAACCCAAAGGCAGAAGAAGCAGCCAGGCCTCATGACAGGCAGGAACCAAGACCTAGAGAGCCACTTGGAACCAGGGCAGGCACACTTCCTCTCTCTTTAGTTACATGGTCATTTGTGTATGCTCTTCGGTGCACATCTGCTCCATTCTCCTCTCTTGGCAGATCTCCTTCCTCTGTTCTCCACGCACACAGCAGAAGACAGTGATGATGATCCCGAGCTCCTGTTTCACATGCCCCATTCAAAAGTAGTGGGAACCAACTACTGTCTGGTTCCCAGTCCCAATTTCCCAGGGAAAGAAACTGAGTGGTTCAGTGTGGGTCAGCACTCTACCTCTTCTGGCCAGGGAAGCAGGGTTACAGAGTAAAAACTTGGCTCCTGGACCTATTCTCGATGGGGAAGGGGTGACTTCTTAGGCATTAAGGGTTAATGGGCAGGTCAGACACCTCCCCAAATGTCACCTATTAATCTATCAAATGCAAAGGACTTAATAGCTACTGTGAGTTACACAGAAACAGGTCAGACACAACCCGTATCTTCAAGCCAACAATCTCCAAAGAGAACTAAGATATGAAACCATAAGAAAATGATTCAAGATAGCCAAGTCATATGGCAGGAGCTCTGAGAAGCGCCGGTAGCCTTCAGAAATGGAAGCCTCCCAGCCACCCCCGCCCCGCCGCAGGCTCTAATCAGCAGCATCTCAGTTACCAGAACTGAGGCCAGTGGGGGAAGAGTGAGGGAAGAAAAAAATCTGTGGTTATTTTGCACTGGACATGACAGGCCTGGTAGAGGTCCTGTGAGCCATGCTGTCCTCTGATTCTGCAGGCAGTGGGCCTCTAACAAGACCTTGGATCCCCTCACCACTGATTTACAGCCTGTGCAGTCAGCAAATTTATACCCTCTGTGGCTTTGTTTTTATAGCATTGCTTCTCCCAAGAGCTGGCTTCATACCTCAGACATATAAATCTGTTAGAGGGTGGTATATAGCCCAAGAGGTCTTTCCCAGGTGGATGAGATTTGGTTCTCATCTATAGATTCTTTCAGAGTCCTCTCAATCTGACCCCCACCTCTACTCCCATGCATTCAGCCTATCTTTATTCACTAAAAAAGCCAACCCAATCTATAGTTCCGGTGTCGCTGGGACATGAAGCCTAGCTCCCTCCTGAAGCTCTTAAATGCTCACTGGGCCACACAATTGTTGTTAGCCCATAGACCTGGAGAGTCAATCCAATTTGCTAATTTCGCTAATACCCGCCTGTTGTACTTAGTTCTACCATCTCTAGGACCTCGGCTGAAGGGGCTACATGACAAAACAGAAGTAGAATCCTGTTACAACTAATTCCAGCTGTCATTCAAATCTTACATGTTTAGAATCATATTTATACTCTAAAGCAATATGGTGCTAGGGCAAAAGAGGAAATGCCATGCAAATTCTTGATAATGCTGTTCATTTTCCGCCTACCTTTTCCTTTTGGAATACTGCTTTGGTTGGAGAAAAGCTATAGTGTTTGATGTAGGGATTGGAGGAGGCACTGTTGAAGTATATTTACTTCTTCTGGCTGAACAGACTCCCACCCCCCCCCACCTCTAAGCCAAGAAGCACAATCCAACTACCTTCCTTAGGAGCGACTTGCTTCTGTCAGGGGCAGAAGGAAGCTTGTGCTGGTTTGTTTGTGGGAGAGGACTTGCTGGAGCAGAAAAATAAAGCACTGATACCCATAGAAATCGCTGTGTTCTGTGGGCTCCCTTTTTGACTCAGTGACCACAGATTTCACTCACAAGGAAATACTAAGATAACAGGAGTTCCTTCTTGCCCTCTACATAGTTCATTCTAGATCAGCACCTTCCAGAGACTGTTCCATGCAACATCAGTCCCATGAAACGTTCATCAACACCTAAGTTTGGACAATACTATCTACGATAGTCCCAACCTGGGGTTAATACAATGGTGTGCACTGTGGAGGTGTGAAAAGCCCAACCGTTAAGAAGTCTAGTGAACTCTGTTTAAACTGTTTTACAAACCTATCTGACCATGGAACATATACCTCCTGTCATTGTTCTTTCTTCAGTAACATCAGCTCTGAGGACACATTTCAGGAAATGGTCCTTCTGACAGACCTTTCAGGTAGGACGGAATATGGACATATTTAGTTCCATCCACGAGCCGGGAACACTGTGGTCCTGAAAACTACGGCTCTCTTAGTGAATGTGGCCTCTGCATCTCAAAAAAGGATGAAGACATAAATACTTGAAAAATTAAGTGATTAAAAACATTTTAAAAATCACTGTAAGCCAACCTATCTAAATTGAGAATTGAACATGACAAGCCAAACAGCATCAAAGAAACATGTGGTAAATCTGTAGAAGAAAAAAAATCTAAAATTGGAAAAATCATCTCAAATTCACAGTAATATTGACCATGACCTTCTTTTATTAGCCCAGCTCATTTTGATCTATTCAGTAACTTAAGCTCTCTAAGCTTCAGTTTACCTGTTCACCTGATAAGGTTGTTGAGAGGCTCAGAATGGAGCACATATACGTAAACTTTTAATATACTGCAATGCTCAAGACACCACAGGTCAAAGATGACTCTTATGTCTTGGTTTTCTCTAAGGGTCCAGTGGCTGAGAACAAAGCCACTGATGCCAAGCATTCCTACATGCCAAAATAGGGCACTAACCCACCAATGTGAGATTTCAAAAGGAGGTTATCAAAAATCATCTCACAACTCTCAGCAAATATCCACTTTAAGGGCATAAAAGGAAAAGACTGAAGAAGTTAGAAATGACCATTCTTCTGGAGAAAATTGCTGGTGTCCTGAGGCATCTCTGACTGCTGTTGGCCATTAGGATTTAGCTATGAGGCTGGAGTTGGGAAAACACATAAAATGTAGAGGAAGAAGAGAAGTCCACTCCTTCTTACCCAAAGGAGTGTGGGAAGAGGACAGCAAACAGAAGAACTGAGGAGGAATGTAGGTGTGTAAGTCCCAATTTTCTCTCAGAGAGGTGGTAGGGGCTAAGTCAGAGGAAGAGAAGACCGTGACAGGGGAGATTCTTGCCACACTTATGATGTGGCCTCCAGAGGGTACCAACAGGGCACAAGGTGCAGGAAAACAACAGGCCAAGTGGTATGACCAGGACAAGAGGGTCTGGGGTGCTATCAACAGCCAGAGGCCTCAAGTGGAACTCCTGCCCAGGGGCCAGAGGGAAGACCAGACAGAGATATAAGAGGATCCACTGAGGGGGAAACAAATCAGCAAGGATGTCCTACCAGACACCATCTGAGATGAGTAAGAATGGACTCAGATGTACAGTAGATACTAGGATGGCCTAGAGATAGGAATGAGCCAACATTCTCTGAGATACCAGCCAGCTCACAGCCAAGGGCCAGTGCAAGGACAGAGGGACCCTTCTTCCAGACTGTAAATTCTCCCATGCTCCTTCCCCACAGAGCCTCTCAAACCAGAGAGAAGAGATCAAGTGAAACCTCAATAGACTGTTTAGAAGATCAGACTATGTCATAACATGCACTGGACTGCATTGGCTTTTTGCCTGCCACTCAGTCTGTGGGGGTAGAGAGGGGCTTCTACCAGTTATACTCTTAAGTAAAGACACTCTACTTTCCCTGCACATCTGAGACTGGTGTGAACACAATTTATGCTCCCACCACCAATGAATGGAGGTGTTTCTTTTTTATTAATGATGAGACCTCTTGATGGAACACAATGAGCTAACCCAGATCAGGCTCAGTAACAACAACCTGTCTACTAGGAATCAAGATTTTCTTCTAGAAACAGTTAAATGCTCACTTTCAAAAATACTTTTATTTTGCAAGAAATTGCCAAAGGATGGGTCAGTGACTTCATAGTGCGAGGCGGGCAGTGGTTTTGCAGAGGGCCTTCATTAGAAGGACCCAGGTATGAACATTGAACCCCAACTTTGTGACCTCAAGCTGCTAATTTACCTCCTGTGTCTGAGGCCAAGTACTCACCTGTCAAATGAGCAGGACACTCAGCTCTACCTCACATTTTTGGTCAAAGGAGCTAGGAAGCCATTCAACATGCAGGCCCTGTGGAGGAAGGAGCCCCAAGGGAGGATGACAAGCAGATGTGTGTAATCCCCAGAACCAGTGAGCATTCACCAGCAGTCAACAGGTTCACTGATGGGAGGTCAGGCCAGATTTGTTTCTTTAACTCTGTGCGCTGAAGTCACTATAGTCGAAAATTCTAATTCTTTTATTGTAAAGAACCAATGAACAAGTTGTCATTCAGTAATATGTATGTGGTATATTTTTCAATAAAGAAAGAGATGGTGGGGGGCGGTGCCTGGCTGGCTCAGTCAGTAGAGCATGTGACTCTTGATCTGAGGGTCGTGAGTTCAAGCCCCACTGTGGGCACGGAGCCTACTTACAAAAGAAAAAGAGAGAGAGAAAGAGAGATGGTGTATGGGCTCTCAGGAAGGATGTACTGGCAAGCAATAACAGGGTCTGCCTGTGGGGTGGTGAGTAAGGAGGCCAGGGCAGAGGTCTCATGAAAGACAGACTTTCCGACCCAGCATTTTGTGTCTTTTAGATTTTACACTCTTGGCGCGCCACTGCCCGTGAAACAGCCAACAGCAACAAAGCAGGAGAAGCCGGCGGGGGGTGGGGGGCGGGAAGCAGCAGCATACCTTCTCTCTACAATAAATATTTAACCTGAGTTTCCTCTAAAAAAACAAAACCAAAAAAGTAAACCATGAAAGGATTAACAAGAGGCTCATGACCCCATCACACCTGTTAGCCTGTCCCGGGGTTGTTCGCCCAGCCTGGCAAAGGAGAACATTTTACTGCTACCAACTCCAGGTTCGTGGTTGAAGAAAACATGTAGCCTTGACCTAAACCTGCACAGATCATTTGCAATAGAGATAATCAACTTTACAAAGACAAATTCTGTAACTGGATTGGGAAAGGCAGCCCTCTCTCCCCGCAAGCTCCTGCCCTCCCTCCCTTCTTGGCCTCTTTACTACTCAGACACTCGCCCTTAGGGCAAGAAGGCCGGTGAGGGGGTCACATCTGGCTTGTTCCTCACCCACTCCGTGAACAGAGATAAGCAGACCATATAAGCCATGACTAAAGCCAGGCTCTGGAATCGTTTGCAACTCTTCTCAGACTCTCTGGGGTCTTCTGTTTGCCAGTGCTGCTCCTGGGATGAGGTGAATTAGCTTTACCTGAAGATGGGTTAAATTCCCCAACCCCCTCACACACACTGTAGATTTTTTTTTTAATTTTTTTTTTTTTAAGATTTTATTTATTTATTTGAGACAGAATGAGAGAGAGAGAGAGCTCATGAGAGGGGGGAGGGTCAGAGGGAGAAGCAGGCTCCCCGCCGAGCAGGGAGCCTGATGCGGGACTCGATCCCGGGACTCCAGGATCATGACCTGAGCTGAAGGCAGTCGCTTAACCGACTGAGCCACCCAGGCGCCCCCACACTGTAGATTTTATATCCTAAATCAATGACTATGTTATGTGCAACATGGAGAAGGCAGGGACAGTGATTTTCATCCCTGACATCCCCGACGTCCTTTCCTCTGCCTTTAGGAAACAGCTCTCAGGGCTTGTCTGGGGTCCTTCCCTCCCCCCACGCTCAAGGAGAGGTTCCAAAACCTAAGCCTCAGAGTCGAACCAACATCACATCCTGAGCCAGTCACTGTGCCAGATTCCCTGGGCCATGGGGCTTGCATCAGAGGTGGGAAAATGGCCATGTGGGGGGCCAGAGCCAGTGGGCCACAGAGGCCTTGCCGGAATGCAGAGCCAGAGACAGGCACTCTGTCCCGCTGGACTTAGACCTCCAAGGATAAGAGGCCATAGGCCACCACTGTCTTGCCTCACAAGGAGTGTAAGGCATAAGAGGAGATCTGAGAGACAAAGTCTAGGGTTGAGGAGCCATCACCTTTTAGCCTGAACCCAACCCATTCCTATCTCCGCCCCTAGAAATCTCAGTATGTGATCCAATTAAATATCTTGTATTTTCCTGCTTAAGCCGGAGTGTGGGTTGGCTTTTCTGTCTCTTATAACCAAAACAGTCCTGTCTGACATGCTAGTGTGCAACATCTAGGAGACCAAAACTTGGTTCCAAAGCTGGAAAAACAGTGAGACCAACCTCGACCAGTGAGTGTCTTTGAAATAAACCCTGGACTGTTCCATCAAAGGCATCATTTCCTATATCCTCTTACCTTCCTTTTGCGGGCAAGTAGGAATACAAGAGGAAAAGCCTGAAAGCATGTTAACAGATGGGCATTAAAGGGACATTTTACTCCCTGTTGCAGCCCACTCCTTCCTCATTCCTGCATGGGCTTTTCCAGCCCAGCGATTGAGCTCAGAGTTCAGAGCTGGTCTCACAATTCCAGTGAAGTGCAGACATCCTCTTACTGGGAATTACAGAGCCCTCTGGACACCCATCTAAGTGGGTAATGAGCCTAAAGATAGTGCAGGGTTAATAATTTGCTCACCAGTGCTGTGAAAGCCTTTCACTTACAGGCAGGTGGCAAGCAGCAGAGCTGTTGGATGAGGCCCTGAATCAGAGGCCTCCTGTACCGTATTTGCCCCTCCCAACCTCCCAAACATCACCCTATTTCTTTGATGGTGCCTTGAGCATAGCTGCAAACTGAACTCTCCAGTATAAAAAAAGAACTAAAAATAAAAAAAATTGCTCAACACCTCTCACAGTAAAAATGAGATACAATTTTCCACCCATCAGATTGACAAATATGAAAATAGCTGATATCCAACCCCAGTGAGGGTATGGAGAAATGAACATTCTTGTTCCTCACTGAGGAGGGTGTGCAGGGGTTGAAGGCAATTTTGCAGTAGCCATCCAGATCTCTTTGGGCCAACAACTCCTAGGAATTAACCTACAAAAATATTTTTACCTGTTTATAAAGATGTATGAAGAGCAAGGGGACAGACACATGGACACACACACACACACTCATACACACTTAAGGTAGCCAGTCTCCCAAAATGGCCCCCCACAATTCCTACCCTCACTGTACCAGCACACAAGCTGCTCCCACCTCAAAAGGTTGAGCTTGTCTCCCGCCCCCTTGAATCTGCACTTGCCGTGGGACTGGATTTGAGCAACAGAATATGGCAGAAGTAACATTCTAGAACCCAGTCCCATGAGAAACCCAAGCCATGTGTAGAGACCAGTTAGAGGAGCGCCAAGGTGTTCCTCGTGACAGTCAGCCAGCACCAGTGGCCAGTCACTCAACTGCCAGACCTCCAGCTTTGCCAACACTACACAAGGCAGAAGAACCACTCAAACAATCCAAGGAAACGTGATAAATAATAAATTGTTATTTTAAGCCACTAAGCTTTAAGGGCTTTGTTGCTCAACAGTAAGTAAGAGAAATAATATTCATTCCCATCTTGTATGAAATAAAGAAAAACTGGAAACAACTTCAAAGGCCATCAAGAGGACAATGGTTACAAAAGTGATGGTCCAGCCACACCAGGAACGCTGTGCAACCATCAAGAAGAAAATCGAAGTAATTCTGAATGTAACAGGGAAGCACCCCCAAGTAGGTTAATGAAAAAAAGCAAATTTTAGAACAATACACAAGTATACTTTTATGTAAAACAGGTATTATTTAGGTAAATGCATAGACACCAAACCATTAACAGTAGTTACTTCCAGAGAGAACCATGGGTTTGGTGGCAAAGAAGGATGTGAAACTTCTACTTTTTGATTTTTGCATGGATTTCTTTTTCTTTTTTGATTGAGCATGTACTCATGTATTCATTTTATAATCCAATAAAAGATTAAAAATGGACTTTAAAGCCTTTTCAACCCAGTCCACTGACTTCCTGAGAATTTAGGAGGAGCCCAGATTCCTGCTAGCTGTCGTTTCACTGGGCACCTACAATAAACCAGGCAACCCATGTATTGTATTATCTCTAATTTCTAAACAACCCAGGCAGGTGGGCATTATTTTTCCCATTTCTGATATGTGGACACAGAGGTTCAGAATGGATAAGCAGCTTTCCAAGTGTCACTCAAGTAAATGGCAGAGCCAGTGTGTGGACCTAGGGGGTATCCCACTCTAAAGCCTGTGTACCTTTTCAGGTAAGACTGGATTTGACCCCAGTGAGTTGAAGGTCTGGCTGGGGAACAGAACTCACACATTTTTTTGTTTGTTTGTTTGTTTATTTATTTGACAGAGAGAGACACAGCGAGAGAGGGAACACAAGCAGGGGGAGTGGGAGAGGGAGAAGCAGGCTGCCCGCCGAGCAGGGAGCCCGATGCGGGGCTCGATCCCAGGACCCTGGGATCATCACCTGAGCCAAAGGCAGACGCTTAACGACTGAGCCACCCAGGCGCCCCAGAACTCACACATTTAAGAAGCACTCCTGGACCCGGATTCAAATCCCAGCTTCACTCTTGACCAGCTGTGAAGCCGCGGACAAGTGACAGCCTGCTGTGTCTCAACCTTCGAAACAAGCACCTACTAAACACCTCCTGGGTGCGAGGTACTGCTCAGCCCAGGTCTTTAGCACTTCAGAAGGGAAATCCCTGCCCTCCTGGAGCTTAGGATATAATAAGGGAGCCATATGTAAAACAAATTACTAAATAAACACATAATGTGACCAAAGAGAGTGATAAAAGCTAAGAAAAGGAAACAGTGAAATGCCTCAATTTCCATGTCTATAAAATGGGATACCAGTGGTGCCAAGTCCACAGAACTCATGTGCCGAATGAAACATTTCATTTAAGATGCTTACTGCCAAGCTGAATGCATAGTGAATTCCAATAAATGGGAATTATTTATTATTATATGCTAAATTATGATGTAGGTTGTGATAAAGGGTGTATGCCAAATGGGTGCATGCCAAATATGTGTTAAATGAATGGAACAGGGGCACCTGGGTGATTTAGTCGGTTAAGCATCTGCCTTCAGCTCAGGTCATGGTCCCAGGGTCCTGGGATCAAGCCCCAGGGGTCCTGGGATCGAGTCCATGGGATCGATCCCTGCTCCGTGGGGAGCCTGCTTCTCCCTCTCCCTCTGCCACTCCCCCTGCTTGTGAGCACGTGCACGCGCTCTCTCAAATAAATAAATAAAATCTTTTTTTTTTTTAAAGATTTTATTTATTTGACAGAGAGAGACACAGTGAGAGAGGGAACACAAGCAGGGGGAGTGGGAGAGGAAGAAGCAGACTTCCTGCTGAGCAGGTAGCCTGATATGGGACTCGATCCCAGGACCCTGGGATCATGACCTGAGCCGAAGGCAGATGCTTAACCGACTGAGCCACCAAGGCGCCCCAATAAAATCTTTTTTAAAAAAATAATAAATGAATGGAACAGAGACAACCCACTGGGCTAGAGCAGTCAAGGAGGCCTTCCCAGAGGAGGTGCCACAGGGGATTGTGCTCAAGAGTGGACCAAGCTTTGTTTGCAAGACAAATGCCTCCACCCCACCCTGGAGGCACTGGAGTGGCCAAGAAGACCGAGAGGCAAGGTGACCTGCCTGGCCCTCTACTAACACAGTTAGTTAGGGCCTTAATCGCAGAGAGGAGCTGGGCCTCAGACACTTGGTAGGGGCTGACCGCACAGCCTGCAGAGAAACCAGGCTGGGAATAAGCCTGCTGCTGCCACCACTGTGAGGGCAGTGGGGGTGGGGGCGCAGGAAGGCCTGGGGGAGCACCGGGTTATTTGTTATGGGGTGAAGAGGAAGCTATAAGTGGTCCTCTGTCCTCCATTAACAGCAGGATGGAGTCAGGCTGGAGCCTCCGGCTGCGGAATCAGCCTTGTTTTTTAAACACACATGGCTGGGCCAGGCCTTTTAACCCCCAAACACCCCAGGGTTCCTGCAGGAAGAAAACAGTAGCCTTTGGTCTAGAAACTCTACAGCTGGGGTGTAGCTTGGGGCATTTCTGTTCAGCTCAGAAACAAACAGAAGATAAGAATATTATGATAAAAAGAACTGTACTTTTATAATGGATTATTCAAAGTCAGGGAGTCTGGGCTGGTTATAATTCTTTATACTTAAGACTCCTCACTGTATATCCTCAAAGCAAAGAGTGAATAATAAAAACGGATTGCTTCTGTCTGCAAAGAAATACACACTATTTTATTTCTACCTTACCTACTCTTCTAAGAGTGTCTCCCCACCTATCATCAAAAGTTACCTTCAAGTATGAGATCTACAAATGTTTAGACAAGCCCCTTTGCGTCCTCTGAACCTCATTCCCCACCATATTCCACTGGAACTTTCTCTATAGCACCCTGTGGTGAAGTGAGGAAGGGATTAGACAAGTGATTAACATTTTGGAGAAATCCAGACACCTCGGGAAGCTCATGAAGGCCTCTCCCTAGAAAAACGCATGTGTGCAAACCACAGAGAACTGTGCAGCTTCAGGGGTCCCAGACTCCCCTGCCCCCCCAAGCATATTCTAAGGCTCCAGCAGCCCCAGGTTCTGTCCTTCCCCGATCAGGCCGACTGGTAAGCTTCCTTTTAACTCTACAACCGCTCTGACTTCATTCTATACACGAGGGAATCCTTAGCAATCAGAGGCTCCTAGTAACAAAAAAACCTCAGTGGCCGCCAAGAGACTGGCAAAGCTCAGGTTAGCAAGGTGAGGACTGTTAGCATCAGGCGGACCAGGGCCCTCAGGCAGGCCCCCCACAGCGGCTCTGAACCCCAACTCCCAGCTACAACATGGGGGAGGGATCCCTGGGACACGTGAGGCTCAATAGGATTTCCATCTGCCTCAGAGACCCACTGCCAGGCTCAGGAGGAGCCACTGAGGAGGAAGTTTCCCTAGTCCCCAGTGCCTGCTCCTCTCCAGTAGCTTGGACCCCACACTCCATGATGCAGGTCTGCAAGCCTGAGCTGCTGAGCAGGGCCAGCCCCACCTGAGAGGGCTGCTTGGGTCCCCTCGACCTCAGAGAAATGGCAGAAAGCGAACATACAACACTCACTGTGACACTCATCCAGTCTTGATTAAGAACAAAGGTCTGGAGCTGTGTTTCAGTCCAACCCAACGGGCCATGATGGGGGATGGTTTTTCCCTGAGCCTTCCGTCTTTATCAATCAGCAGTCCGTGCCACCTGCCCTGGCACAGCTCCACAAGAACCATCCCAGACCTGCCAGAGAGCAGCATGTAAGACAAAACCACTGCCCCAAAGGCAACCCCTTCAGAAACCGAGGTGATGAGAGCAAAGTAACCTATGGGAGGCCAGAAGATTAGGACCCACGAGCCTTTGGTTGGGCTCGATGGGAGCAAACGAGCCCCAGAATGTAGGAATGATTACTAACAGACCATGTCCCAACCTTACACGTGTTCCACATCCACAAGCTGGAAAAAATGTCGAATTAAATATGAAACAGGAAATGGAGATAAAGAGCTGTGCGCGCGCATGCACGCGCACACACACACACACACACTCCTCTAGTTAGCACAGGGATGAAAGCCAGTGGTGGTGACTGTTAATTAGAAAGAGGGCTAACAGCCGCCTCCCAAGGCCAGGGCGTTCATCTCTGCAGCGCCAGGCCAGAGTCAGCCATTGCAGCCCCAGGGTCGGGTGCCGTGCTATAAAAGGCCACTGCTAGCCCATCAGGGTTTTCTAAGCCTGGCTTGGTTAACTGAAGAATCATGAAGAAAAACAAGGAAGAAGAGGAGGGGGCGGGGGAGGGAAAAGAGAGGTTGAGGAGGTCAAGGTCGAGGTCAAAGGGAAAAGCTGGACAGTGTATGGGTGAAGGCACCTGCAGGTTGAGAGAAATGGGTTCAACTCCTAGCTCTTCTATTTGACAGCTGCGTGACTGTGGACCTGCTTACACTGGTTCTCTTGGTTTCAATTTTCTTTGTCCAGCAAATGGAGAAGACGCAATAGGGTGGTTGCAAGGATTAAACGAGATGTATGACAAGCACTGGTTTGCCTAGAATATTCTAGGTACTCAAAAACTACTACTAGCAGCAGTAAGTGAATAGTAGTGACTGCTACTATTCAATTAATCATATTATAACTCTTTAGTCACCTTACCCTGGGTGAGGCAGCCATTTCCTCCAATAAAACACAAGGGGCTAAGCTTCAGCCTGCAGAGATTGATTTCAAAGTGTGGGAGGCATGAGAGGGGAATAAGCAGTTGCTCATTTCATAAACAGATCAAACCCCCCACTCCCACCCCATCACCTTCGCTAAGAGTGAGATGTGCCCTCCTGAGTGGGAGAGTCCGGTAGGCTGTCCTTTAGGAAACAGCCCCAGTCCCTTCCCCCAGCCCTGTCCCCACCCATCACTGCCCTAAGCCTCATTTGATTTCAGCACAGACAACAATACCGGTCCCTGGATTTCCACTTTTCTCTTTACGAGTCTATGTGAGCAGGAAAAAGGGGGCTTGTTTCTTTCTAATACAAAAAAGATCACTTAAAAGTAATCATCATAATCAGGACAGGGCTCCTCAGATCTCCAAGACCACTTCAACAGCGAGTGCACAGAACAGTGCTCGGCCGATAGTAGCCGCTCAGGGGCTCTGTTGAGTGGCCAGATGGATAAATGTGACCCGGTCCCCCACAGTGGCTACTCTTGAGGCACTTGCACTCCAATGAAGGAGATAGAAACAAACAAATCGCCCCCCACACCTTACCAAGCTTTCAGATACAGGGACATCATGGAATAATAAAAAGCAGTTAAATTATGGCCTCCAAATAAATTTCTGATTTTATAAAATTAGTTTTGGAAAGAACTGAGTTTTCTTCTCTCCTCTCTCTGCCTCCCTGTCGCCTTTAGTCACATATTCTTACTAAGACATTGGATCTAAGACCTGGCACATAGCAGGTTCGCAATAATTATTTGTGGAATAAAAACTAATTAAATGCATTTACTGCGATCAAGAGCCACACTGCCAGCCCAACACAACTGTCAGAGAAAGATGGTGGCAGAGCCCCGTGCACGGCAACCTTAGAGTTTTCTTCCCTCGGCATCCTGTTCCGGGCCGTTTCCTCCTAAATGAGATCACAGGTCCAGACCTGCTTTGGAAGTGCAGCATTGCTGACTCACTCTGGCGATTCACGCCGTATGTTGTAGAAAAGAACAGTCCACTTTTATTAGTAGGAGAGCAGTGCCAATAATTTACACTATGTGAGCATTTAGATGCCAGACCCCGAGCTGGATGGTTTATATTCAATATACCCTTTAATTCTCACAACAAGCCTATGAAGTAGGTTATATTATCCCCATTGTAGGGAAAAGGCAACTATGGCTGAGAAAAGTGAACTTACTTGCCCACAGCCACATAGCCCGTCTGTGAGTCTCCAGAAGGCTCCCTCAGCCCACCTCTCAGCATTGAACAACTACGAAGTCCACCAGCTTCCTATCCCACCCAACTGTGTCCATTCCTCAAACACCTCTGACATTTGTTCAGGCACTTTCCTTGGCCTGGAAAGCCCTTCTTGACTTACCCACCATGTAAAGGCCTCCCTCACCCTCCAAGACTCTGCTCAAATACTCTTCCTTTCTGAAGCCTCCCCCGCCAACCCCCACTGCCAAGGCAGAACAACGGCTCCCCTCTCTGTGCCCTCAGTTCAGAGCACCATGCCACAAACCCACTGCACTCTTGGGGCAGGTCAGGGTCCAGGGCCATGGCGCCTCCGGCACCTAGCATGGACACCTGCCTGCCACACAGTAGGAACACAACAAATGTCCCATAATTAAGTAAAATGAAGCACATCCTTCCCCAAATAACAAAACAGAGACGTAAACTCCCAACCCGGGGACATAGCCATTTTGGTCCCCCGTCTGCTCCCCATGAAGTAGCTGACCAACAGGGTGGGGATGGGGGCAGAAAGCAGATAAGAGTTAGAATGACATTCCCCAAACAGCCCTGGGCAGGGTCCAGGCCCAGCATGAGCCAGCAGGCAGCCTCACCTTCCCTCCGCAGGCCTTGTGGTGGGTAAGTTGCCAGTCAAGCTCAGATGGTTAAAGGCCATCTGGGCTCTGGGGGTCACCACCCAGCTCTGCCACTTCTGCGGGCTCTCCAGGATCCCATTCCTTCTTTTCACAAGGGAGCCAGGAGAACAAGTTACCTCCTGGGCTTGTCTTCAGGCCCAAGGGCTTTCTCCCTGTGAGAACAAAGGCCATTCCCCCAGAAGTCCTAGTTTTTCTTATCTTATCAAGTAATTCTGAGCAGAGAGAAGGGGAGGATGGTGAGGAACATCCTCCCACTGACAGAACCTGGAAGGGCTGGACCCAGGGCCTGTGAGAGAGGCGCTGAGATCTTCCTGGATGGTGGGGATGGGGATGAAAGGTGGGCGAGTTCTGCTTATTGCCTTCCAGCAGGAGAATGAACAAAGAGACATCTGGAAATCCCTTCCAGACCCCAAATTCTATGTTCTTTCTAGAGACTGAGTATATGGACCTGCGGCTCTGGTAGCCATAATTTATTGTCCAGACCAAGATGTAAAATGAAGAAAGGTCAAATAGGCATAAACTGGGCCTGCCCCAGGCAAACTGAGATGTCTGTCTTTCAACCTACAGGGCTGAGGACAGGGTACACTTCCCCAGAGTTCAGGTTTGCAAAGCTTCAAACTTTTCCAAAAGAAATGGCCACGTCTCAAAGAGATTTTAGCAAACCACTTCTCTGAGTAACATAATAAGATACATCATAAGTCATAATATAATCTGTCTTTTGCCTAATGTCTTCTGGTTTCTCCTGTAGATGCTAGGCACAGAGGTACATGCCTGGGGCCTCCTCTGAGCAGAGCAGATGCTCCCAAAGGAGAGGATGAGATAACACTAAATGGCTTGCTCTACTGAATGGTTGAGAGCAGTGCACCCCTTCTAAAGGGGAGGGGGAGAGCTAGGGGGAGGCAGGGCTGCTAACTAACTTTCCCACGTGGGAAAGGGGAAGGAGTCTAGCTACTGAACACCAAGTAGAGCCCCTTTGGATAACATCCTTTGGGGTGCCCCTCCATGCCCCAGGAAGATGGGAGTCAGAGTAAGGGAGTAGTGCTTAATGTCCTTTCCCCAGCCCAGAATGTGAGCCCAGGCTCATGGCTTCCCTTTCTTCCTTCCCTCTGGCCCTATGTTTCAGGGTAATCGGTCCCAGGCAAGGAGGGATAACTCTTTATAAATTCTAGATAGTAAATGTGGAAGAAACAAAAATTAGAAAATCACCTTTTTGCAACCCCGATGAAATAACGGACTCAGGCAAGGAACATCAATGGGTGCACTGGTTTGGGGGGAACTGGATACTCTACATGGGACCAAAATATCACCTCACAAATTGTTCGCTGGTAGCAGTGCAGAAAAGGAGAATGTAAACTGACACTGGCAGGGTCAGGTAGGAACCCCTTACCCCCAGATCAACCTCGGCCCCAGGCACAGAGGGACCCATAGTGAGACCACCAGACAAGATGAACTCTCTGATTTGGGGCAATAAAAGGTGTGCAGTGTCACCACACCTGAATCTCATCAAGTCCTACGTCTAACTTCGGCTTATGGGAAATGTAGCTGATAGGGAAGAGGTTAAACACCTCAAGTCAACAATCAGACCATCCCGGAAGGTGGGTTTATGGGCAACCTACCTGGTTTCTTCGATAAGCCCCTCTCATGAGGATGAGGAGAGGTGAAGAGGGAAGTTCTAAAATAAAAGTGTCTCAAAAGACTTAACAACCAGATACAGTATGTGGTCCTGATTTGAATAAACCAGCTATAAGAGATATTGTTAGGACAACTGGGGACATCTGAATGTGGATTGGAATTAGATGATATGAAGGTATTAACACAATTTTTTAAAGTTGTTATATACAGTGTTGAGGTTATTTGGGAATACATTTCTTAGAGATGCAATATTTAGAGAAATGTCGTGATGTTTCCAATATACTTTAAAACACATCAGTAAAAAAAGATCCAGCAAAGATGACCAAAAATCAATGATTGTTCAGTTTAGGTGGTGAACATATATAATGTACCTAGAATAGCTGGTTTCATAATGACAGTAAGTAGAAGGGTGGTTACCAGGGCTAGGGGTGGGGTGGGGAATGGGGAGTTAGTGTTTAATGAGCACAGAATTATAGTACGGATGATGAAAACATTCTGAAGATGGAGGGGGCCAGTGGTTACACAACATTGGGAATGTACTTAATGCCACTGAACTGTACACTTAAAAATGGTAAAATGGCCGATTTTATGTTTTGCATACTTTCTTTTTTTATTATGTTCAGTTAGCCAACATATAGTACATCATTAGTTTTTGATGTAGTGTTCAATGATTCATTAGTTGCATATAACACCTAGTGCTCATCACAACACGTGCCCTTCTTAATACCCATCACCCCGTTACCCCATCCCCCCACCCCCTCCCTTCTGTAACCCTGTTTGTTTCCTGGAGCCCAGAGTCTCTCATGGTTCATCTCCCTCTCTGATTTCTTCCTATTCAGTTTTCCCTCCCTTCCCCTCTGGTCCTCCGTGCTATTCCTTATGTTCCACATATGAGTGAAACCATATGATAATTGTTTTTCTCTGCTTGACCTATTTCACTTAGCATAATCCCCTCCAGTTCCATCCTCGTCAATGCAAATGGTGGGTATTCATCCTTTCTGATGGCTGAGTAATATTCCATTGTATATATGTACCACATCTTCTTTATCCATTCGTCTGTTGAAGGGCATCTCGGCTCCTTCCACAGTTTGGTTATTGTGGACATTGCTGCTATGAACATTGGAGTGCGTGTGCCCCTTCTTTTCACTACATCTTGTGTCTTTGGTACTAGTAAATACCTAGTAGTGCAGTTGCTGGGTCGTAGGGTAGCTCTATTTTCAACGTCTGAAGAAACTCTATACTATTTTCCAGAGTGGCTGCACCAGCTTACATTCCCACCAACAGTGTAAGAGGGTTCCCCTTTCTCCACATCCTCGCCAACATTTGTTGTTTCCTGCCTTGTTAATTTTTGCCATTCTAACTGGTGTGACACCTCACTGTGGTTTTGATTTGTATTTCCCTGATGCCGAGTGATGCTGACCACTTTTTCATGTGTCTGTTGGCCATTTGGATGTCTTCTCTGTAGAAATGTCTGTTCATGTCTTCTGCCCATTTTTTAATTGGATTATTTGTTTTTTGGGTGTTGAGTTTGATTATGTTCTTTTTAGATTTTGGATACTAGCCCTTTCTGATACGTCATTTGCAAATATCTTCTCCCATTCTGTCGGTTGTCTTTTGGTTTTATTGACTGTTTCCTTTGCTGTACAGAAGCTTTTTATCTTGATGAAGTCCCAATAGTTCATTTTTGCTTTTGTTTCCCTTGCCTTTGGAGACATGCCTTGAAAGAAGTTGCTGTGGCTGATGTCACAATAAAAAAAACTTAGGTTGTGGGTGTTCATTTTACTACTACTATTCTTTCCACCTTTTCATAATGAATAATTTTTTTAAAAGATTTTATTTAGGGCACCTGGGTGGCTCAGTTGGTTGAGCGACTGCCTTCGGCTCAGGTCATGATCCTGGAGTCCCTGGATCGAGTCCCGCATCGGGCTCCCTGCTCGGCGAGGAGCCAGCTTCTCCCTCTAACCCTCCCCCCTCTCATGTACTTTCTCGCTCTCTCAAATAAATAAATAAATATTTAAAAAAAAAGATTTTATTTATTTATTTGACACAGAGTGAGAGTGCACAAGCAGGGGGAGCAGCAGAAGGAGAGGGAGAAGCAGGCTCCCCGCTGAGCAGGGAGCCCGACACGGGGCTCGATCCCAGGACCCTGGGATCACGACCTGAGCCAAAAGCAGATGCTTAAGGACTGAGTCCCCCAGGCGCTCCTTTTTTTTTTTTTTTTAAGATTTTTATTTATTTATTTGACAGAGAGATATAGCAAGAGAGGGAAACAAGCACAGGGAGCTGAAGAGAGAGAAGCAGGCTCCCTGTCAGGCAGGGAGCCCGATGCATAATGAATAATTTTTTAAAAAAGACTAAATACTGGGGCGCCTCGGTGGCTCAGTTGGTTAAGCACCCGACTCTTGATTTCAGCTCAGGTCGTCATCTAGGGGTCCTTGGGATCGAGCCTCACCTCAGGCTCTGCACTCGCTGGGGAGTCTGCTTGAGGATTTCTCTCCCTCTCTTTCTGCTCCCCCAACTCTAAAAAAAAAAAATTTAAAAAGGCTAAATACCCCTCTGGTGACTCTAATGTCACCTTGTCTTTTTTGTACTCCTAGTTTTATGCTAAGGCTTTCAAAAAGCCAGCAGAAGGCCAAAGCACTTATTTTAAAAATCCTCCTTTATTACTTAGAAGTAAATCTGGGGAAAAAAAAAAAAAGTAAATTTGAAGGACTAATCCCTTTCTGGACCTCCACAGAGTCTGGCTCAGAGCAGAATGGAGAAGGTCGGTTTGAGAAAGAACCAGTGCCTGATTAAAGAAGATAAATGTACTTATGTGGCTGGAGTCCTGAGAAGTCACACCTTGTTCTGAGTGCTCACTACAGTCCGGCAGGATTCTAGGGCAGCTCTCCAGATATGGTGAGGTCAGCAGCAGCATCCACTCTTACAGCTAGGGAAACAGCCTCAGAGAAGTTAAGTAACTTACCCAAAGCTGCTCAGCTGATATGCAATACATTTTTAACAGGCATTTTAGAAAGCAGAGCCTGGGTTAACCATCCTCCCTGCAACCCCCAGGCTTTTCTGTCTCCTTCCCTATAAAGAGGGTGGGGCTGTAATATCCAAACCTATCAGCCCCACCACCACTCCTGCCGCAGGGTTCAAGGCTGGTTGATTGATCAATCTAAAGGCACTGATCACTACTTAACCACGATCTCTGAACTGGGTGAGGCTCATGCAGGAGTCAGAGAAAGAAACCTGGTCTCTGGCCTAAAAGCACATACAATCCATTTATGACGACAACACTGAGAAGCATAACTAGCAGAAATAACAGATTGTATGGCTCCTACCCCAACACTCCTTTTGCACGTGGTTCCTCCTGCCACGATACTCACACTGCACCGTGATGACCTACTTAAAGAGGATCTTCTACCTCTGCTGTTTAGTGACTATGGGCTCCTCAAGCTCAAGATCTTATATTGTTTTTATACACTCAACACCTACAATGCTGCCCAGGGTAGACAGGGTGTGGGCAATACTGAATGCAGAAGGGAAAGAGAGTGACTAGGTGTGCAGAGGAAATCATCCCAATCCCCACCTTATCTGCCAAGACCTATTCTTTCCTCTCTGCCCTCCCTGCATCCCAATCATTCTGGAATCCCTCCAGATGACCTGGGTTCCCTCCACCTCCCCAGCTGTGGGAGAGGTGCTATTATTACTCCTGACAGAGCCAGGCACACAGATGCTAAGGGCCCTACTAGAATCTGCAGGTCTGGGGCGCCTGGGTGGCTCAGTCGTTAAGCGTCTGCCTTCGGCTCAGGTCATGATCCCAGGGTCCTGGGATCGAGCCCTGCATCAGGCTCCCTGCTCAGAGGGAAGCCTGCTTCTCCCTCTCCCACTCCCCCTGCTTGTGTTCCCTCTCTCACTGTGTCTCTCTCTGTCAAATTAATAAATAAGATCTTTAAAAAATAATAATAATCTGCAGGTCCTGGCCTGCCTAGCTGCACCTCCGTAGGCAGGTGGGTATCTTAGCAGTGCTAGTCCCTATTTTCCCCAGTCCCTGGCTTCTAGTCAACCAATTTTCTTCATGCGTGATGGCGAATCATGAGGCAGAAGGCATCCGCTGCCTACAATCCAACCCTGAGACCTGGGGAAGGGGACAACAATAGCACCAGAACGCCCCCCAAATCAGAGATAAAGCTTCGTCTGTAGGCATAGCAGCACTTAGCAATGCTCCTGCAAGGAGGAGCAGGTCCTCCTTGACCTCCTGGGTCAAGCCTGCTTTCTTAGCAAGTCCCCTGGGACACAAAGCTGGGCCAGTACATGGGTTCAGGTGCCAAGTACATGGGTTTCCCCAAGTGTTCCTAGGAGGCAAATAACCCATTGCAGCCCTGGTACAACTGTCCTTCTGACTAGGAGTTGACTGGGCAAACCGGAGTCTTAGTAATAGCAGCTGCTCCCAAGGAAACATCCACCCCCAACGTCTGTGTCTCTGTGGGCTGGGATTTTTCAGTTTGGGCAGCATGCTCATTGCCACATTTTCCTCCTTCCTTTCCAAAGATGGCACTGAAAATGCATGATTTCCAGGGTCCAACGTGGCTGTAATGACTCCACAGTTTTCTTACTGTATGCTACTCATTGACACAGTTTTTAGATCCTACAACATGCATATACTGCCAAGTATGTTCTTGCCTTCCAAAGCCTTTTTTCATTTTGGTCAATTAGATCAAAATGATTAGCATCACAAGCAGAATTTGAAGGCTGAAAAAAATTTTGAAAAGTACAAAACTGGAATTCCAACCTTGTGTGTGTGTGTGCATATGTTTTGTTTTTTGTTTTTGAGGTGGAGGGGAGACAGAATCTTAAGCAGGCTCCCACCCAGCTTGGGGCTCAATCTCACAACTGTGAGATCATGATCTGAGCCAAAATCAAGAGTCAGATGCCCAACCAACTGAGCTACCCAGGCACCCCTGTCCTAGTGTGATTTTGATTTTATAACTATACTTCAACTCTTTGGAATGCATACTCAAATTTTTAATTGAAGGTTATGTATTTACATTCACTCAAGATATTCGAACTAAGAGATTCAGTTCAGAACAGTACACATTTGAAACTGCATACTACCCCAAGATACACACACTCAACGTAGACCCCTTAGTTCTTCCTGTTGTGACAAATTCATACAAAACCATGCTGACAAAGATGCTACCAGGACTTGCCCTCTCCACCCACTCGTGCACCCCCAGCTTTTTGCAAAGCTAGTTGTCTAAATAGCATTTTTTACAATGACCTTATTTTGTCCTGCCTGTCAACTATAATTAAGTTATATATATAAACCTGCCTAGCTAGAAAGCTTTTATAAATGCATCATAATGAGGCAGTGTGGCATAATGGTTTGGGGCAGGTTCGAGAGTCAGACCTGGGCTGGAATCCCAGCTCTATCTTCCCAGCTGTACAGCCTTGGGCCAGCGACTGAACGTTTCTCTACATGAGGTTCCTCTCCTGGAAAGTGGAGACAATAATGTGCCTCAGCCTGATACCCAGTAGGTGCTCCGGACACATGCATTGCTTATTTTGTTCTGTTTGTCCTGACCTTGAGGTTTTCCCTAATTGCAATCCCCTGCTGCAAATATCACAGAGAGAGAACACATGGGCAGAACAAATGGGTAAGCAGTCAGCATAACCTTGGGGGCCAACTTCACTGGTGATCGAACTATATTTTAGCATCACAAACTTTGATTTGGCATGGACCCACCACTTAGGCCCAGAGGATCACAGACACCCAGGCAGGGAATGAAAACTCTTCTTCAAAGCTCTCATGCAGTTCGACATTTCACTGCCCTCAGCAAAACACCACCTTGAAAGCCACGTCATCCCGAATTAGCCTCAGCTTCCACAGCCAACATCTCAGCACCAGGGAAGGACCAGCTTTGCCCTTACCAGAGGGTTACTCTCTCTGTTGTCCTCAAGGTGCCTACCCGCTAAGGGGGCAACTGTCCGTGAGAAACCTAAAGTCTCCTCCCCTCCAAAGCGGGGGTAGGTGCTGCTGAGCTCACCTGGGCAGTCTCCAACCAACTGACACCCGCCCTTTCAAACCCAATAGTCCGCGCTAATGGGAGAGGGGAGCAACAGGAACCGGAACGCAGCCGACACATTCAACAACAGGAGATGCTTAAACTGTGGTGCTGTCAGGTGATGGAATACAATTCAGCCACTTAAAATGACTAACTCAAAACGATGAAAAAAGATGCTCAAGATAGACTGACACAAAAACCCGGCGAAAAATCGTTTGTACCATGTAATGCGGTTTGAAAGTTTAAAAAAAATCCCTTTCCATGCATATGTGTTTCTGTATCCGACATCAAAAACATGAAAGAAGATAGACCAAGATGTTCGCAGGGGCAAACTGTGCGTGGTGGAATTAGGGGCAAGCATCTCGTTCTTGGTTTTTCTTATCAACAGTATTTTCAATAACGCCCATGCCTGACATCTGGAAAGATGAGGAAGTTAAAGGACATTAAGAATGGCCTCGGGGCGCCTGAGTGGCTCAGTCGTTGAGCGTCTGCCTTCGGCTCGGGTCATGATCCCAGGGTCCTGGGATCGAGCCCTGCGTCGGGCTCCCTGCTCGGCGGGAGGCCCGCTTCTCCCTCTCCCACTCCCCCTGCTTGTGTTCCCTCTCTAGCTGTCTCTCTCTCTGTCAAATAAATAAATAAAATCTTAAAAAAAAAAAAAAAGAATGGCCTCAACTCTAGTCTCTCTCTGGCTGGGTCACATCTTAGAAGAGCCGAAGGCAGACGCCGCCACTGAATCCCCCATATTCGTCTTTCCCCGCGCTTGCATGTGTGCGCGTGCGCCTGCGTGCGTGCGCGCCTGCGTGCGTGCGTGCGTGCGTGCGTGCCACTGCCGTTCCTTCTCAGCGGCGGAGAATGCGTTTCTTGACAGCAGAGCGGGCGCGTCTCAGGGCCAGGAGGGTCCTGGCAGGAGGCACTTTGTAGCACGTCCCGACATGTGTTTCCAGTAACGCTGTTTGGGGCCGCTTTTTTCTCTTATCGCTCCTCCCGTGACCTTTGCTGGTTATAGGCTTACTGGCTGGAGCCAGGTGGATTTGTTTGATTTTTGTTGATGGTTATTAGGAAGAGGAAGTGCCAGAAGGGATTACCTCAAGTTTAAACCTATTTCCAGCAGAGTCCTGGGGCCTTTAATTACACATCTCGGGTCTGTTTGGTAAAGAAGTGGTCAAAGATGTGCTTTTTATCTCCCTCGGAATCTCCTGCGACTGGCAGCATTCCATTTGTGCCTGGTGTTCCTGTAAACTCAAGCCACAAGCTTCTGGTGGGAGGAGGGGTGAGGGTGGAGAATGGGATATGAAGTTGAAAGCTGGCGAGAGACATTTTTTAAAGCACCCTACCTGGGAGTCCTGGGTCAAGCCATGCCATTTTGGAGGACAGACAGTAGAGAAAGACTAGGAGCTGCACCCCCAGGAAGCTGAAATTTTGGTTTGGGGACAAGACATACTGGAGCTCCCAGAGAAGTGTCCAGGGTCAGCTACTGCTGAACCACAAGGATGAGGACAGTCACAATGCTAAATGCCCAGCCCATTCCAAGAGCAGACTTTTCTTTATTTCTTGCTGATTTTTCCCCACATCTTGGTATTGAAATACTAACAGCTGCAGTCATCATGGGCAGGCAATCACTGTGTGTCTGGGATGATCAAGATAGCAGATCAGCTGTAGGGCAGCTACAGGCCACTTTTCTGCTACAGGTGGGTCTAGTTAGAGAGATTGGAGGACCAGCTGGTCCTCAGAAAGAACCTTTCCCATTCTGATTTCTCCAGGCCAGTGAAAGAAGACAGACTCCAGGGATGCACATCCCTCAGGGCATGAGTATGCTGCCATCCTTTGTCTTACTTGCTGGTTAGAGAGATTGCCAAATTACAAAATTGCCAAAATTCCAAGACTGGGAAGTTTATCACATAAAATGCAACTTTATTGGGGCAAAAAACTGTAGGTGCTCGCTTACTCAGGGTCTTACTCCATTTTTGGTATACACAGTGAAGTCAGGAAATTTAGCTGCTTGTATTAAAGACACAGCGATGTAGGTCAAATGCACACACAATTTCAGACAATAAGATTCCAACTCTCCCTTTAATTTAGGCCCCAGGGGCGATGGAATTTAGGGAGGAACATTTGGTTACGATGGAAATAGGAACAACTGGAGTTTAGTTAGAGGCCTCTTTCATCCTCGACTGGAACCCTTTACCACCCAAACTCTGCCCATGGCAAGACTGTCTTTCATAACCCCCAGTATCCCAGGAAATCCCTTCAGGAGCACTCAGCAATGGAGTACAGATTCTTGCCCCAGTCCCTGGAATCCTTCAACCCCCTCAAGGCTCGCTAAGTAATAGTCTTTTTCTTGGCCCTGTAGCTGTCTTACTAGAGCCCTGAAAGAGTGTGGTCTCCACCAGAAGAGTGCCATCCATCGGGTTGCCCAGCCCCTTCCGGAAGCTCCCAGCACCACTCCCCATGAGGCCAGGGCCTGGGCAGGAAGGCCGCCTGGGGTGGAGATGTAGAGGCTATTTTAGTTTGCCCACAATTCCGTGGCAGTAGGGCCATGCAGCCTTTACATCTTACACCAGGACTGTTGAATGTACAGTATGAATACACCGATGGTGCCTTAAATGATGCTGGTGGGACATACATTTTTCATGTTAATGGTTATGTACTTATTTCAGTGTGAACTCAATAAAAATGAGATAAGCACATCAGTGGTTATTTCATGGATATTGATTAGGATGAGGGTAAGTAATAAATTCAATAACATTTAATAAAAAAATTTAAATAGGAATTCAGTAATACTGGTGATATATAAATATGGCAACATGCATGAAGCTGATTTTTAGGTGGATGAAGTTTGGGACAATTCTGTGCCAGTTAGAGTTAACCAACGTGTATGAAAAACTCAGACATGTATATTAAAACACTAGGGATAGCTGTCCACCGTGTTAAGAGCTCTGGAATCGGAAAGCCCAGGTTCAGATGCTAGCTCTATCTTTAAGTTAGCTCTGTGACCTTGGACACATCACAACTCTTTAAGCCTCAGTTTCTTCATCTGTAAAATAGAAATGACAATTCTTAGGCGATTGTTCTAAGAATTAAATGAGGTAATCCTTTAAAAGTGGCTAGCAGAGCCCTTGGCATAGAGCAAGTTCCTGGGAAGAATGATGATTATAAATGGAAAGGACTCATTTCTAAAGCAGGCTGCCCATATATCTGTCCTAAAGGTTTCCTTCCGTGAAAATGTAGCCCAAAAAGTACAGGAACATTTAGCCCTTTGGGTCATGGATCCACTCCCAGGCAAATGTGTGCACACACACTTGCAAACACCAAAACTGCGTACAATTTTACGTAGGCACAGTTGACACCACCTTTAGCCACTTCCTGAGCTGACTACGGCCCTGGGAAACAGAGAGCCAGGGTAACAGGAAGTATCTCCACTACGTCTGCCGCAGGGCGCCCTGGAGTCGTCCTAGCTTCTGGATTCATCCTAGTCCTCTAAAGCAGACTGCGGTTCTCTCTGGTGCCTCTTAATACACAGGTCAGCACAACTTCATTCTCTACACGGGCAGAATGCAAATAAGGTCCTGAGAACCCACACAAACCCCTATACTCGGTAACTGGCTTTTTCTTGTTCTCCTTGTTATACAGCCTGGCCTTGCAATTTTTAACTCAGCGCTGATGGGGCTGGGTAAATTCAAGTGACTAGCAAATGTACATGGAAAACTGTGGGCCCCGATAAGCTGCTGATATGGTGTGCCTGCGCTTCCGCCTGTTCTATTTAAACACTGATAGACCCTTCGGCAAACAAGAAACCTTTTGTGCTCTGAGCATCCACAACTGCCATCCGGAGTCCATTCTGGACATGGCCAAGGCTCAGAGTAGGCAGAGTGGGGGTGGGAAAGAGGCAAACTTTTCCTGCACTTTATCAGATAAATGCACACAGGTAGGACCACTCTGATCTTCATTCCTGGGGTTCCAAATCTTTCTCCCTGCCCCTTGCCACACCTCACAGAGACCTCTCAAAAAGTGAGCTGGAGAGCGTGGTTTTCTAGAAAATTTACTGCTTATCCTTCAAGGAAGACATATGGGCTGGTTCAAGCCATGACCCACACACATCACAACAAGTGAGTAAGAGATGAATAACTCAGCTTACAAAGAAGCAATGAGAGGAAAGCCTGAGAGTTTACTGCATGCACTAATATAAACCAAAAAGGGAGTCAAGGTCGGGCCCAAAAAACTCCATGAAAATCAGAATGCTATGGAGCCTGCGGACAGGTGTTGTTTCTAACAACCATTTGAGTTTTGGGTTATTTAGTAAACAGTTCGTAAATAATTGAATTTGAATTTCTTTCTTGAATATAACGTGGGATTAGAGCACTATTTCTCGAAGCCTCATTCTCCTGGATCAGCAGTTTGGGCATCACCTGGAAGCTTGTTATAAATGCAGAATCCTGAGCCCCAGACTAGACTTCCTAAACCAGAATCTACATTTTAACAAAATCCTTAGGAGTTCATGTACATGTTACAATTTGAGAAGCACTGGCTAGAGTATTTATAAAGCCTCTATAAAGGTCTATGAAAGGGTAGTCAAAGATCATAGATTGTTTCCTCTCACATTTGCGGCAGATCATAACCTTAACATCAAGTCTTAAAAATTCATGTTGTGGGTGCCTGGGTGGCTCAGTCCGTTAAGCGACTGCCTTCGGCTCAGGTCATGATCCTGGAGTCCAGGGATCGAGTCCCACATCGGGGGACTGCTCAGCGGGGAGTCTGCTTCTCCCTCTGATCCTCTTCCCTCTCGTGCTCTCTGTCTCTCATTCTCAAATAAATAAATTCTTTAAAAAATAAATAAAAATTCATGTTCAATTTCAAAGGATGAGATTAATAACAATAAACCTGTTAATATAATAAATTTTGCTTTCAGTAATCAGTTCTCAAATCTAAGTGAAGAAATATTTCTCACGAATCCTTCAGTATATATGACATTGCTTGGGCAACTTCAAACACCCTTCTCTGACATGAAGACAGAATTATTCTTAGCAGTCCAAGACTGCATACTCCTCCCATGAAGGTTCACAGCTGTACACATGAGAATTAGTGCAATTTTAAGAGGTTAAAAAACTACTCCAGATTTAGCACTATTGACAGAAGGCAGAATTTTAAAAATCAGCATTGAAATAGTTCCGTAATGAACATAGATTACCTTTTGGGGGGAAAAACGGAGAAGGGGGAAGAAGTATCAATTACTGGCCAAGAGTGTCTTGCACTCTCTGCTGTGTGACAATACCCAACTTACTGGATCTCTCTGAGTCAGCTCCCTCAGTATAAAATCAGGATAATAAAATAAAATGGGAATAACTTCTTCTGAATTTTTGTAGGATTAAAGGATATAATGCATGACAAGCACTTAAGAGCATTTGGACACAAAAGTGCTGAATAAATGTAAGCTATTAATAGGAAGTTAGTAATGAAATATTGTCTCAAGATGTCCCTTTGCTTAACTGGGGAGAGCAAAGACCCCTGGATCTTGTCCTGTTTCTGTGCAGTACTCGTTCTAAGAGCCTGTAAAATCACTTCATTTGAGCCATGGCTAGAAAGATTCAGATCATCAGCTAGGCCTGCTTCACTGGCTTAGAGGGAGAATAAAAAACTCTCTGGTACAAGCTAGGGAGGCCGAGGCCAGCGTCAACGTGTGAGGACCGGCGGACATTTCAGGCAGCTCTGGAAGGGTGGATGTTCTGTGCCTCCGGGCCAGAATCCCTCCACTGCCACGTCCAATGAAGCGGAGTTGGCAGGCTAGGAGCCTTGGGGGAAGGGAAAGGAAGAGTGGATCAAGAAGGAGCAGAAGAATAAAAAGAGGGGACGGAAGCAGGTGCACTCACAGAAGGGGCAGGTGTTACATCACTATTTGGAGTTCATGCTCTGACAGCACAAAGCAGATTAGTCTCGGCCTCCCCACGTAAGAGCCTCCCTTTCTTTAAAGTATAAAATAAGGATAATAGTACTACCTACCTCAAAGGTTTAGGATGGCAATTAAATGAGGTAATGTGCATAAAGAATGAAGCAGCTTACTTGGCACATGGTAAATGCTCGATACATGGGAACTGTTACTGTCTATCTATGATGGGCACCTGCAGCACAACAATAATATACATATTTACTCTAAGTTTAATCCCTGGAGACTAAGAATTTGATTTGATGTGATTTTCAGATGTGTAGAGAACTGGATCTCTTTTAGACATCCCATCAATGAAAGACCATAAGCTTATAGGAAGCCTTTATTGTAATTGTTGCAAAAGCCTAGTTATTCTCCTTAGCAAAAGAACAGTGGAAAGAGGTATTAGAAGTTGGCTTAAAAAACACCGCCATGTCAGATTCATTAGAACTAGGTGAAAAGCAGGAAAAGGCAAGAGCATCTCCAGGACAGCAAAAATTTAACGTGTGACATACACAGAATGGCTTAATAAGCGACCTCATCCCACTGGACTGTACCAGGCTAGGACTACCCAAAATGTCAAACTGATAAATATATAAAAACAAGACTGAAAAAGAAAAAACAGTTGATTGGGGAGGGGGGTAGTGGAGTAGAGGTGACTTTCAGATTTGTTGACTATTTTTTGCAAAATCAGGGTATTTTTTGAAACCCCTGTAAGATCAAGGGAGAAAAAACAGTATGATGGTCCAACAGCGTCAGGCAAAGTGAGGGATGAGTTGGGGCGCCCACCCAGGGCAGTGGTTTTCCAACCTTTTCTTTCACCTAGACAATATTTTGTAAACAAAATCTTATTGATAAGATTTTGATAAGAAACTCCCCAAATCCCAAATAAGAGGAAAAGACAGACAGGTCGTATCTCTACTACTCACGGGCATTCAGGAAGTAAATCAAAACCCGTGACTTTCTGGTTAGGTCGGGTAGAGGTCAATGGCCAAGGAAGGCAGAAAGTAACTAGGGTTGGCGTGGCCCGGGTGAGGCAGAGAAAAGGAGGCAGAAGGCGGCTACAGAGAAAATGGCCCTAACTATGGTCGTAGAAAAGAGATATGTAGGAATTTAGGACCGGAAAAGGCCAAAAGAAGTAGAGTCATCTAGGAAGTACTGGAAAGCTTGTAGGGGGAGGTGCAGGGAGGCAGGCACAGAGGATATGTGAAGAGTGGGGAAAGTAGCGAAGAATTTAAGGCAAGTGCAGAAAGAAACAAGGAGAAGGATAAGAAGTTCAAAGGACGCTTTGAAGACCTAAATCCACACAAAGATAGTGTATGGGAAATCTTGAAATATAATACAAATGGCCCAAGAAAAAAGGAGGCCAGAATCTCAGCCTGTAGAACTCAGGAAAGGAAACGAGAATCAGAGTTTATTGGATTTATAGAGTGTTTTGATGTGACTGAGTGTTGAAAGATTATTTGCCAGGGGGAGGGAGGTTTTGGTTGCTTGGTGGCAAAGAACGCTCCATAATCCCTTTTATGGTAATCTGTGAGGATCAAATGAACATGTATACAAATAGAATGTCCTACATAAACACATGATGATATTACCAGAAAAGCAAGTGTAAGTCATATTCTCATCTGGGCAGCAGGAATTTAGGAAGGAAAAGAGTGGTCTGATTTATCAGGGATGGTCTAATGACAGCCTTGAGGAAAGAAAGAGTGAGGAAAGGCAGAACTTAGGGAAGCCACGTGGTCCTGAGAAGGGAATGAATGCCCTTGGTTTGAATTATAGGTTTGGGTTTTTTGTGTCCTGCCCTTGGATCCAGTGCTGTAGCTGCTTGCAGAGCTGCCGGGCACTTTACCTACATTATCCCATTTAAAACTAAAAACAGCTCCGTGAGAAAATATTCTGGAACGCAGGTTAGGAAAACAAAGTTTGGCTAGGGCAACTGAATGACCTAGATTGCACAGCTAGGAAGTGGGGAGTGAGGGTTCAAGCCCTGGCCCAGTGGATTTGGGCCTGCACCTCCCTTTGCAGCTGGTTTACCAGGTCCCTGAAATGCACCCCCCACCCCAGCCTTGTTGGCTCTTTGGGCAGCGGGGACTTCCCCAGGTGGCAGCAATCTCTCTTTCCTTGGAGGGTATTTGGTTTTACAAAGATCTTTAGTGCCCTTCTGGTAAAAATAAAATTAGAGGCAGGTAAATGTAACTTGGAAAGTGTAAAAAAACTTCTTCCACCACTATGCAAGTAAGCCAGAGAAAATGATGATGTATTGAGATTCCTGGACAGGAAAGCACTGTCTTATATCCCACCCAGCCCTCACCCTCGACCAGAAGCTCCCCGCAGCCAGGGGCTCTCTTCTACAAAGCCTGCATGCGTGACAGCCGGTACAAGGTCATACATATCATAATCAGCTAGTAACTTTTTAGCCAATGAAGGTCTAAAACATCTATATCTGAGAAACTGGAACAGCACAGCTATGCAAGATGACTAAGTCCTAGCAGTCTACTATACAGCATAGGGCCCGGAGTCAACAACACTGTATTGTGCACTTAAAATTTTGCTAAGAAGGTAGATCTTATGTTAAGTGTTATCACCAAAAAAAGGGAAGAAAAAAAAAAAACCCCAAAACAAAAAGATGATGATGATAAAGAGGGCAAAAAGAAATTTTGGGAGGTGCTGGATATATTTAAATATAGATTATAGATTATAATAATAGCAGGGCAGGAAGAAACTTTTGGAAGTAACGGATGTTTATGGCGTCTGAATGACTTCTCTCCAAACTCAAGTTGTATACATTAAATATGTACCGCTTTTTGTATGTCAATCATATCTCAATAAAGTGGTTTACAACGAAAAAGCCAAGGCGCAAGTATTTACTTTATAAAAGTAGAACTTTTCTTTCAAAAGTACAGCTTTATCACCTCGGACCCAGGGGACTGAATTTCATGCATCATTCTCTCGGAGGGGCGAGAACACCATAGATGGAGGTGAAGCCATTGCCGCTTAGAAAGTGAAGATGCACGGAGGGTGTCTTGGCTTCTCTTAAGCTGTCTCATATCACCCAAAGCAGTGCTCTGGAGGGCCAGCTTAGAGAAACTTATGACCTCTATTTGGCCTTGTGTTCCTAAAAATTTTATGGGAATGTCACTAATAAACTAAGTGTGTAAATGCTTCACCATCTAGTTAAAAAATAATAACTGCTACTGGGACTGACTTACACTACGTATTTTCTGCAGAACATACTTAGTTACCTTTCCTTCTAATAAAATACACCTGGCAATAAATAAAAGGCAGTAAAAGTATCCATGGCTTGCTATTAAAACTTGATATGTTTTAATGACAACTTTTAGTATACTGGTTTTGGATGGATCAGGTATTATTTGAAAAAAAGCACCTAATTAGGAAATGATTGAGATTGGCACCGAGATACAAACACAATAATCTGTCCTAACTAAGTACAGTGTCTGTACTCAGGTTAAAAATCTCTTGACATTTAAATTATGTCTCCCCCTGTAAGATCAGACTGCACTTCAAAATGGTCAATATATTTCTACCAATGAGTCACTTGTACAAAAATGCCACTACAAAACACATTAGTCTTTTTGGCTTTTTGTTTTTCTTTTTAATGTAAACTACAGTCTAGTGAATTCAGTTCATCACACTCTTAAAAAAAAAAAAAGGCTACAGTGGGGGGAAAGAGTCTTTGGAATTTCAGGGACATTTTTCTTTCTTTTTTGTAAAAAGACCTCTCAAGAGGGTATCCAACCACTTCTTGGAGACATAATCATATGTAAAGAAAAGTGACCTGAATAAAGGAGGAATTAAAAAAAAAATCCTTAGTCACTCTTTAAGTTTATTCTTCAATTTAGGCCAATCCTCTTTTATGGGGAGCTCCTAGCAATTAGCTAGCAATTTTATCCTGTGAGTCTAAAGGATTAAAGCAGGACCGAAGAACAAAAGGAACCGATTTGCTACCCTCTTCCATCAGTCCTTTCTTAACAAATCAGACTTCATTTCCTCTAGGGCCCTCCTTACCCACCTAATCTGCTTTCTTTCTTCCTCCCATGGTCCCTTAGGGGAAGGATTCGGAAAGGTAACATTAGCTAATGCCACCTAAACAAAATTCCTTCAGAATATACAAAGGTTTGAAAATGGCTTCAGAAACTAGAGGGTGCTTTTTTGTTTTCTCATTTTGGAACTCTGAGCGAAGTGTAACTTTTTTGGTCATTGGATCTTAAAACAAATGTAGTTGTAGGTAATAAGCCTCCCTAGTTAGGTTTACCAGAAGGCTGGACACACTCCTTCCCCTCTTGCAGACTATTTAGGACAGTGCTCTCATAAGGTCACCACATTGAAACGAGCACCGCCTGGGAACGGCAGACATGACATCTGTCGAACTTACTGTTCCAAATCTGTCAGGATGTGGGCCACATACAAACCTCTAAAGTTTCTGGGGATTTTAAGGAGCCTGCTAATCCATTCCTTTTCCTTTATCCTTAAACCATTTCAAACAGATGAGGATCCACTCTATTTTTAAAGACCTCCAAGAAGAGTCCACAGTCATTCTTAGCCAAATATTTAGAAATTAATTTCCCTATGGCCTTTCCCTGTTGCTCTGCAAACACACTCCTTTCCATAGTCCTGCTATAAAGAGGAAGTATTGTAGTCATGACCTTTGAGAAGACCTACAGACCTATTTTGAAGACAAAATAATTAATTTTACCCAGCAAACAATGCCCTGAAAATATTCTAATGAAAAAAAATTACCTCTTAATTTTAGGTGTAGGTATACAACTCTACAAATTTCTTCTATCCAACCTTCTGTGGAAAGTCAAGACTTGAGACGAGTTCTTACGTTATTATCCTTATTTAGAAGCTCTGTGGAACTGCTACAGAAACCAAGTCTGACTATAATTCTACAGGACGGATGTCAGAAAAACGTTTTTTTTTTTTTTTCTTCGAGCACGAGTTGGGGGCGGGGGGAGGCAGGGAAAAGCAGGCTCCCCGCTGAGCAGGGAGCCCGACGCGGGGCTCGATCCCAGGACCTGGGGATCCTGGGTTCCTGACCTGAGCCAAAGGCAGACACTTAACCAACTGAGCCTAGAAACTGAACCTAGAAAAACAAGGTTTTGTTTCAATACTAAATCTAGTGAACCGCTAAATCACAGAAGGGCTTAAGGCCGAATACAGGTGGGAGAACTACACACAGATTAAACCCCATTTCACATATGTAGTCTCAGGGAAAACATATATAACATATGTAACAATCCCCCCAAAACGTTTTTCTTATATACATGACGATGGACACACAGATCCAGAATTTGAGAGTCACTGAGTCAAACCTAGAAAAACATGGACTAATTTTGCTTCTTTAGGCCACCAGTCTCCACTTTTTAAAAACTCCATAGTACCAAATGATGCTAGCAATAAAAGGGTTCGTGAAAATATTGATCTAACAAACCAAGTGGCTCCCTTACCAATTATCTGCAAATCCAGTTAAAATATGAACTAGAAATAAATCGATACAAAAATCCTTAAGGTTGATACTCAAGAGAAGAAATGAACATGCCCAAATGACCCGAATGACATCTAAACCCAGCGACTGCCAAACACAGCCTATGAAATGTCCCATCAAAATAAAGATGTGAAATCAGGAAGCAGATGGCACAATTCTTTCTAAAACCTCACATAAGGGGACATTTAGGCATTTCTGACTGTTGTGCAAAAGAAAAGAAGGATGTTTCACCAAGCGTTAACTCTAGCCAAGTTATGATAATAGGTTGTTCCAATCCTCCACTTGGCTCAGGAAGTAACTGGCTTAAATGGGGGAAAGCAGCTCTCAGTAGGGGACATGAATGCAAACCCTGACTGTGCAAGGTGGAAAATCACTGCAGCTCTGGATAAATTTCAGAAGAGTCAGGCTGTTTCATGGCCAGAAGGCAGCACTTCCCTAGCTGTATCGTTTAGCTGATACAAAGCGTCAGGAAATCACCTTTTCTATTTGAGATTCCTTTTAGGTTTTTGACCCATTTTCTTGCTTCCCAGGCTGCATATACCAATACCACTCTTGAACGTCCCAATGAATAACAATGAATACTGTCTTCTCAGAGCCTAGCACGCATCTTTGTAAGACTTAAAGGACCATTTTTCTCACTTTTGTTGTCTGTAAACCCACAATCACATATGGATGGGGACAAGTTTGTGAAACATTTCATTTCCCATATAAATAGTAAAAACGAATCACTTTTAGAGCACGATGGACAACATACAAAGCAGGATTGGGAGAGGTCTATTTTATACAACTGCATCTCAGTTTCTGACCTGGATGAAATCCTGCAAAATCCAAGAGAATTCTCTATGTTTCATATATTCTATAGTGATTTAATAGATTTGCATTTAAGTTTATATCTAATTCACCAATTGAACTTAAGAGTTAAAACTCTCAAAAATCAGCAAACAATGCTTTTTGGTAGGAACAGGTATTAAACAAAAACTTGAAATACATTCTAAAAGTTTCAAATTCTGAGAATAACTGGAGGGTCTGAGGGGATTAAAATGCCATGCATTAGATGGTATTTCAAATTTATAGCTAGGGAAACTATCCTCAGGAGGACAGCTCTCAATTCACAGATTTCCCGTAAGAGCAGGTCTTTCTATAGGCTACCAAGTTGTAGGGGAGACAATGAACTGGGTTATCAGATAGCCTCTTTTTAGAATAAAGAGGATACACAATCAGTTTCCTTCTGGAAACCTTTTACTCTCAAACCTGCTCTCCCTTTCGGGAGTTCCTGGTGTATTTCTGGTGTTGTTCTCCACTTTAGTAGCACAGCCCACCAAAACCCGTTTTTTATTAAGAGGCTATCTGCCAAAAGCACTTTTTCACTCTGTGGGTGCTCTAAATGACTACAACCATACACATATGCAAAGGTACATAACTATATGCAAAAGGAAGAGTTAAACCAAGAGCACGTCAGTATTGGTTTAACAAACACTCTCACTCAATCCACTTTAAATACCATACAGACTACAAATAGTATTGGCATTAAAAATGCACAAAATTTTAAAAATGCACAAACTATTTACAGAAGCTTGTTTGCATTTTGTTACACCTCTCATCATCTCTTAAAGCCTAAAAAGGTGAAAATCTAAATAGCTGAAAAACAGCGATTCTGAAAATTATTAAACTACTACATGTTACACACAACTTACCTGTGTTCATCACTGAGATTTCACCAAGAACCAGATTCAACGTAGGGCACAAGGGCCCCAGCTCCTTGTTCACAAAACACTCCCGCATACTTTACATAAATGCATAGGTCTGTGTCTAGCCTTGGCATGTTTGAAGTTAAAATTCGATTATCGGTATTTAATGGAATCAGGGCCAAGTGCTTCTCTGATTTCTACCATGTTAACCTTCAAGGTTGGACACAGAAGAGGTGGTAGGGTTGGATTCAAAACTAAAGAACACTCTGTTTTTGTTGATTCTGACCTCAGAATCTTGCCACCTCAGCAGCTACTTCAACTGAATTATCACTTTTATTGGCCCTGGAACTCCCTTTCAGTAATTATATCTTCCTTTAAACCATTTATAGCTTGGGATATATTCTAGTTTAAGAAAATAGTGAAGGTCAAAAGACATTTCCTATGTGCTGCCAATGACTCATGGCGGGCCACAGCCCAAGTCAGATAACTTACATTTACTTCATTAAAAATCTTGTTGCTTTAAAACCCTAAACAAAATTGATCCCATTAGTAAAGATATTCACTCTTACAATTTTTTAACAAGTAAATTTTAATAACCTTTTATTCCCACACAACCTAATTTTCTGAAAAAAGAAACTGTTACACAGAATCCTTTAAACATAGTTTGTATAATTCCAAATGAACAGGTAAGAGGTGTGAGGGACCTCTGTGGTCATGGATAAGCCCTAGTTGTCCCTTAGCTCAGGATCAAGGCCAGTTTATTAACTTCAGGCGAGTAACAGTGGTTCCTCAACATACCCTTTCAAATAAACTATTATTCTTAATTATGAATCTACCAAAGGGAAACAGAACAGAATGAGAGACAAAAATGAAAAGTAACAGTACAAATATCTCCATCCTAACAGTTAACAAATGGTATCAACTTTACATGTCTGAAAAGACTTTCATATGTAGAACATTTAAAAGAAAAAAGAGAAATCACCCTTCTGAGTATTTTGAAAGCATGTCACACTGTAGGGTTACATGTGAGAAAGTCTTAAGGACCACCAAATATGTAGAAATAGGAATTCCAAATATTTCAGTTCTCTGAATATACAAAACCAAATAAGGACCAAGGACCTAAGTAATAAATCCAAAGTGAGTTTAAAATGTTTCAGTTTATGTGATCTAGGGCCCTTCTATTTTGTCCTGTAAGATAGTTTAAATAGTTCTCTCTGTTGCACTGCCCAAATTTATTCAGATTGTTAGAGATATATTCATTCTGAAACTTTAGAACACAATAGGCTATAAAATTTTCCAAACTCTATTGTTGGCATAATCTAATTCAAAATTTAAGTCTTCAGACACTTTCATTAAAACCCCCTGCTTACCTAACTGCAAAATATAACTTGAAATATGAACAAGAACATATACTATTAGTTATAATAAGTAAGTTAGAATGATCATTCAAACATCCATCCAGGAGGCCCTCAATTTTCCTATTTGGCTTTCAAACAACCTATATACTTGTGTGCATTACATACTGACACCCCTAAAGAGACTTCCTAAGCTGATTCCAGATACTTACATGCAACAGATAAGTAACATTTGCAGCAATCATACCTCACTGGTGCTGGTTTGTGTAGTTATTTGACCATCTTGCTGCTTTATATTTTATTTAAGTGGAGAAGGTAAGAAAAAAAAATCAAACGGCTGACATTATAGGAACCACTGGTCTTTAACACAACTGGGACAAGAAGAGAAATCAGGAGGAATGAGTGATCTTTCACCTCAAAGGGTGCTCAAAAGACTTAAACCGGGGATTGTGTTTGAATGAGAAAAAGAGCAAAGGCAAGGAACATGCAGAAAATACTGGAAATAAATTATCTAAGATTATGTCTGAAAAATGAAGCATGATTAGGAATTCTGGAATAATTTAAGATCTCTACAACTCCTCCCCCCCATTTAGTCCATTATGTTTTGCAGAACTAATTTTCACATACATCTTCAGGAACATATTGAGTATAAGAGAAGGGAACTTCTTGTGCTGAAGAAGAAAAAAAAAAAGAAAAAAATTGGCCCCAAACCAATTTTTTATTTAGTGAGTAATTCTGCATGAATCTGTATGAATAAAGATTAGAAAAAATTGCCTTGGCAATGAACAAATGCAAACCAAGAAATTAAACACTAA
This sequence comes from Neomonachus schauinslandi, assembly GCF_002201575.2. Classification (NCBI taxonomy): domain Eukaryota; kingdom Metazoa; phylum Chordata; class Mammalia; order Carnivora; family Phocidae; genus Neomonachus; species Neomonachus schauinslandi. The sequence continues at coordinate 32,424,993 of NC_058409.1, read as the reverse complement.
TCTACAGCAAAAGTTGCTACACAAGAGACGTTTATTAATGTTCTGTTGTATTTACAGTTTTAACATAGCAAACCAAGGTGAATTACCACTTGGCAGAAAGCACATTATTCTACGTTTATAACTCATCGGTTTCTGCTAACACATAGTAAAAGCAAGTAGTACTACAGTATGTTAGGGATCATCTCAAAAGTTCCAAACTAATTCTTTCCTTGCTCCTAAGTACCTATTCCCCTCCCTACTCCAGCCCTTGGCCTAATCATCAGGAGACCAGCCCCCCCCAAAAAAGGGGGGGGGGAAAGGGGGAAAAAAGGGGGGTAGGGACTCTAATCACACAGAAAATGTCAAGAATTGCATTTTAGTAATTAAGCTGCATTTGCCCTTGTCCTTTTTATTTTATACAGTGACAACGCCTTTACAATTTTTTAGATTCATAACACAGAACAATAAGGTACTGCAAAATTTAGAATACAGACTATAAAAAATTAATGCTTATTATTTACCAATTAAGAACAAATTCTTGACCACACCTTAAATGTATTTTGCACTATGATTTTGCTTCCAGGTGTTCACACTACAACTGAATAAATTTCCAGGTTAATTTTAACAGCAAGTATGAATTATGTGCAGAAATGCAGTCAAAACAAAAGTTTTAACTTTTGAGAAAACCCCTTTAAAATGGCCAGCATTATACATATCTTACACTAAAATACTTAATTCCAAGTTCATTTTGAGATGGAGGATGAATAAAGCAAGACTGCCCCCTACTGACTACAGGGACAAGGCTCATGCTATTTAAAATGACTACAAACAATAGATAAGGCATTATTAATACATCACATACTTGATTGCGAGAGCTTTTTCAAACATTAACCACTAATGATTCAATGACTACAGAATTTTGCATTAACTATTAAAATTTTACACCTAGGAACAAATAAAGAGAAATGATCTTTTTCAACAGTACTTTTATTTTTTTAAAGCAGGTGATTATTCCTCTGTGTTCTGCATCTTGATTCACTTCCTGCAGGTGTTCTCTTGCTTCTTCAGAGAGAATTCATAAACGCAGGAAGGCCTTTGCCAGAAAACATCTGCCAGAGAAGGATATTGAATATTGAAACTCTAGTTAGCTTGTTATTTTGGCCAAGAGAAGGATGTAGTCACAAAAGAAAGCAGGATGTTTGGAGACACAAGAAGTACATTTTAACATAGCTTTAAGATTACTATACACTGACATCATACTATTCAATAAACATCAAAATTTCAGTTCTTAAAGTTACCAAGGACTCTAGAACTAGGAAGAACTTGAATGCTTTCTCTAAAACCCATGAGGCCAGGAGTCTCTCTCTCCAAACTTCCTCACAAAAGAATGAAATGCAAATACCACTTCCTTTACCCTACACTTAACCTTCACAGCAATGACTGTAACTTGGGGGCTATGACACAGTAGAATCCAAGTGCACAAGTAATTTTCCTGATACACCCGAAGCTACTGTTTACCCTGCCAATTCTGTCAGATTTCACACAAAGATGATTTCCAATAAGGATGCCAATGATGTCATGCTGTACTCAGAACATGGCAAAGTTAAAAGACTACTGTAAACTCATAGGTATCACAGATATTTTTTTTTTTTTTAAAGATTTTACTTATTTGAGACGGGGGAGGGGAGATGAGTGGTATGGGGGGACAGGGCAGAGGGAGAGGGAGAAGCAGGCTCCTCACTAAGCAGGAAGCCAGATGCGGGACTCAATCCCAGGACCCCGGGATCACAACCCAAGCAGATGGCAGACCCCTAACCGACTGAGCCACCAAGGTGCCCACACATAAAACTTTTTTTTTTTTTTAAAGATTTTATTTATTTGAGTGAGAGAATAAGCAGGGAGAGCTCAGAGGGAAAGGGAGAAGCAGACTCCCCGCTGAGCAGGGAGCCTGATGTGGGGCTCGATCCCAGAATGCTGGGATCATGATCTGAGCCAAAGGCAGACACTTAACCGATGAGCCACCCGGGTGCCCCAATACTTTTTTTTTTTTTAAAGATTTTATTTATTTATTTGAGAGAGAATGAGATAGAGAGCATGAGAGGGGGGAGGGTCAGAGAGGCAGACTCCCCGCCGAGCAGGGAGCCCAACATGGGACTCGATCCCGGGACTCCAGGATCATGACCTGAGCCGAAGGCAGTCGCTTAACCAACTGAGCCACCCAAGCGCCCCCAATACTTCTTTTTAATCAACTAGGGGAAAAGTCTGTATTTTGGGACATGTATCTCAGAAAAAAAAGTTATAATGTCCATATATTGTAAAGTCCAGTTTTCACTCCAATACTTTGAGGCATTTCTGTATTGGTATAATTGTTTTGGTGTTCATGGAAATAATGGGGAAAAGTATAAGGAACTCCTGATATTCATGCTAAAGAAAACCACTAAGGAGATACATACTACTTAATAAATATTTGAGAAACTACCTTGTGGTACCCTGCACCTACTACTATGTAGGTGGATGGGCTACTACGCAGGCCCTGAGCTTACTTTTCTGCCTTTCCAAATTCCTGTAAAAGCTCCAAGCAAACCTCTTCTAACTTTTCTGATTAGACAACTGCATCAATCTTTAAAAGGCTGACAAAACGCAGAGGAGCTACAACAAAAGAGGAAATCAACATATGCTTTCTTAAACTGTTAATATTCTACCAGATCCCAAATTCAGTAGGTATTCAAGGAAACCAGTACCACTGACACAAGAGCAACTTTTGTTTAGATTGAGAGACCTCAGGATGTGCAGGGACAAAGACATGCAAACACAAGGAACTTGAAAAACCAAGAAGCAAAAAGAGTATTGGCAGACCGATGTCAGATGGAGGTTTCTGCCAGAAGGCTAGACTTAATTACAAACTTAAGTAACTTCAATTTTAGCCGTTTCCATGAACAGAAGAAAACTGATGTAATTGTTCCTATTCAGCAAAACACTAAAATTTGCACAAACATATGATGCAGTCCAGAAAACTATCTGGCCACTTTCCTTAGACCATGCTGCTTCCCCGGCAGTGAATTAGCTTTAATAGATCCCTCAAAGTCAGAGCCACCCAGAGAACATTAAAATTCCATTAAGAGCACCTAGACAGGTGAGTAATGGGTGATCTCAATCACTGTACAGACTCCAGGGGAAAACGACTGCTAGAGAGGCGCTCACTTCTCTCTAAGACCTGGAGGCCTGTTCAGATGGACTTGACTCACAAATTGTTACAAAAACAATGGAGGCACACAACGGAGGACAGAAGGGTTTTAGGGACTGTGGGCTTCATTAGTAAACTGTAGATCAGATCACTTCAGAAACAAAAGGAACCAGGAGCCCAGAGATCATTTAATTTCAAGAGGAAGACAACCATGTCTTCCTGAACGTTATGTGAATTTTTAAAGCAAAAATTCCACTGAAAACATTTCTACTACCTAGCTACTTTATAACACAGTCCAATAAATCAAACTAACTTGAGGTGAACTTCCTTTAATAAATTGAGAGGTATTAGGAGGGGGAAGACTATAGAACGGGAAAAATCAAAGCATTTATCACCATATGGGGGAAAAATTTAAGTATCTGGTGTCTATTAGGTACAGCTCACCAGGTCAGAGGAATCATTTAATTATGAAGGGCCCTATCTCATTAACGTCAGGGCTTAAAAAACTTTCTTTCCTCAGGGCGCCTGAGTGGCTCAGGTCATGGTCCCAGGTTCCTGGGATCAAGCCCCGCAGCTCCCTGTTCAGCGGGTAGCTTCCTTCTCCCTCTCCCTTTGCCCCTCAGCCCCAGCGTGCAAGCGCTTGCTCTTTCTCTATCAAAAACAAAACAAACAAAAAAACACCCCAAAACTTTCTTTCCTCCTCTTTCACAGGTAGTTAAAATAACAGAATTTAAAATCTACTGTGCTTCCTAGGTGCAAGTACTTTCGGAGTAGTGCTGGACACCACGCTCCAGCCGCTGCAGCTAAACCCTCAATTACTTGGCAGCATCAGAGGAAGTGGTACTCCACGTACATTTACTTTCCAGTTAGCTGGTAAATAAGAAAAAGTATGAACACTTTACATCTTGACCATTTCAGATAAAGAGGTTTCTAAAAGGGATCCGTTTCTTTTAAACAATACAGAAGGAGCATTTGCATTTTGTTCTTCTGTTTCCTCCCAGTCACACACTTCCTGATGCTGCTGGGCCCACCTCTAGCAGTTCCTTTTGGCTCTTCTTGCTATGGGATAGGAAACCCGATTTCCTTTTTAAGCTTAAATGAGCTCCCGAAAGGGAACCTGAAAGCGGCCCCTAAGATAGTAGTACATGAGCTTTAGTGTTTGGCTTTTGTAACAACTACTTTAGCTGATTAGAAAGAGGGCTTTTGGGTCATTTCAAGGTTGGTTTGTGTGTACTGTATTTTGGGTCACCTGAAAAGAAAAGTCGCTATTCTCAGACCTCTTTCCAGTAAAATGCCAGATCGTAGGACAGCATGGGAATTAAGTTATTTTTCTGTTATGGCAAAGCTATTTTAAAAGTCCCTACCTGTGTCTTTCTGGCAAAAAGTAAGCCTACAGCTAGCTTTTAACTAGTGACAACTACATTAAATGAAGTAAGAAGTCTCTATAAAAGAAAATAAAATCTTCATTCCTTATAAGATGGTTGGTTAGCACAACTTCAAACTAAATTAAGTTTCCTCTGACTTAGAGAAACATTCTACATTTGGATCTAGATGAACAGTTCTTACCCCTGTCAATGGACAAAGGAAAATCAGTCCCATGGGATATTATGGTTTTTCAGATTCACTCTGGGGATACTGACGATTAGTAAGGAAGTCATTAAAATTCTAAATGCTGCTCTAAGTCCCCAAACCCCTAATTTAGAGTGCTGAATCCTCTGGGCATGTCAGAAATTATTTCAAATCAACTAGAATACCAAAGTCAGACAGAAAAGGAAAGAAAACTATGCTCTCCAATGGGGATGCTCGAAATTTCTGACAACTCCTAAAGCACAATAAGCCTTCTGACTCCAAAATACAAAGAATCACAGGCCTACAATGTCCCTCCACAGCTCCATGAGCATTAGTACTAAGGACTGCCTACTTCAAATCATAACCCCAAATAAAGACATTTCAGAATTTTTAAAAATCCAAACAAAAAATAACAATTTTTATAAACAAAAGCCCCTCAATACAGTCTCTAACAGTATAGGAAAACTGAGAAGTTCAGGCTTTCTCCCAACCTGGCTATTATTTGTTATGTATTAGAAACAAGATGACAAAGTGATGCCTGGATGGCTCAGTCGGTTAAACGTCTGCCTTCAGCTCAGGTCGTGATTCCAGGGTCGAGTCCCGCATTGGGCTCCCTGCTCAGCGGGGAGACTGCTTCTCCCTCTGCCTGCCACTCCCCCTGCTTGTGCGCACTCTTGTGCGCGTGCTCTCTCTCTCTCTGACAAATAAATAAATAAAATCTTAAAAAAAAAAAAAAATGAAAAGAAACAAGATGAGGAAGGTGTGCAATCCCCTAGTAAACATCAAAACTTCCTTCTAACTGAAGAATGAATAGACAGAGGTGTGATCTCAGTCCATTCAGAAATTCAAAGCTACCACTTGACTAGATAAGGGAATCTATTATTTTTTAAAAAGAGAAAGAAGGGGCACCTGGCTGGCTCAGTCCGTAGAGCATGTGACTCTTGATCTTGGGGTTCTAAGTTCGAGCCCTACATTGCAGAGATTACTTAAAAATAATTTTAAGATATTAAAAAAGAGAGAGAGAAAGAAATCTGTCCCTCAGGATATTTTTGGGCACCAATGTATTAGGGGAAATCTATAGGTGATTTTGGTACCCTTTGTAAGAAGGGGAACCATGGCAACCCAAAAGAATTAACTTTTGAATTTCTGGTAGGTAAGAGTTAAACCTGAGGCTTAGAAATAATTACCAATTATAATCAGATATGGAGAGGAAAGAAAAAAGATGACAACAGTAACTGCATAAAACTGCAAAGAACATCGGATAAGTCTCTTATTAAAGTTAGGATGTCCTAGACACAAAGACACATCATGGGCATTAGGGGCTAGACCAGCAATGTCAATGTCCACCTGTGTCCTAATTCAAATTCAGGATATGCCACACACTTTTAAACATGCAATAAAACATTCCCCTTCTCAAAAAAAAAAAAAACATCAACAGGTGTGGTAATCTTGATGACTAAACTTTTCTTTCAAATAAAATACATACTCCCTTGAAGAAACTTAACTTTAACCAACACAAGCCTAAGTTCTTTGTATGCTTTAACTTTTGTAAGAAACGCCTTATGAATATACTCCACTATGCGGGTATCTGAGCTCATCTATCATTATAACCTTCTGTTACTTACATAAGAATATTTAATTATATATATAAAGTGCTTAAATGAGTGCTGAAAAATATTATCATACCATGCTTGAAAAAATTTTTTTGTCATATTCGAGAAGTTCTCATCATATTATTCTGTTGCTTACAAACTTTTAATGCTGTCCCCCATCACCTGGCAAATTATATATGGCGGCTACTTTCTTTCCTAGAAGCACACATCCTGATACCACCACGAATCTTCAAAACTGAGAACTCTACTCTTAGCATATGATTACCTACACAAACTCTTGACCACCCAGCAGAAAATACAGAACAAATTAATGTTCATGAAGGGTCAGCCTTGCAATGAGCCAACATGTCACTGGATTTTTAGGGCTGCTCTATGAATTCTATAGTTCCATTGCAAATGGGCTTAGTACTCAGTACTTAGATACTTAGTACTTAGATATTTGAAAACACTGTCTCAACCTGGCTTTTCCAGCCTTGACCTTCAACACTCCTTTATGCTACAATCAAATTGTTGTCCCTTGAGCAAGCTCCATTCTTCCTTGCCTCTATTTACACTCTTCACTCTGCTTCAGGTGATTCTGAAATCTTCCCCACCCCATCCAATTTTCATTAGTAGAAATTCTACCCACCACTTAACCTTCATCGCAACTGGTACACCCTTTACAAAACCTCGTCTGATCTTTGGGGGGCGTCTGGCTGGCTCAGTCAGTAGAGCATACGACTCTTGATCTCGGGATTGTGAGTGTGAGCCCCACACTGGGTGTAGAGATTACTTAAAAATAAAATCTTAGGCGCGCCTAGGTGGCTCAGTCGGTTAAGTGTCTGCCTTTGGCTCAGGTCATGATCCCAGGGTCCTGGGATCGAACCCCACATCAGGCTAGAGCTCTTCCTTTTTGTAGCCAGTGATATAAGATGAAACCAGCTCTGGGGAAAACCACCTAGGAATAAAATCAGGGCTTAGACTTCTGTTCTAGCGAGGCAGGGGAAAAGGCCCTTTCCCCTTCCTTTCCTTGAGTTTGACCCTCATTACCACCAGAGTGGTAATATCAGGTTATGAACCTGAAGAAGAGCACCAGGAAAGTCTCCCTGACTAATTCTAAGAGATGGAAGCCTTGGTGGGCTTGTAAGTAAACTAGACAAAAGGAGTTTCTTTTTATTTATTTGACAGAGAGAGAGAGAGAGACAGCGAGAGAGGGAACACAAGCAGGGGGAGTGGGAGAGGGAGAAGCAGGCTTCCCGTGGAGCAGGGAGACCAATGTGGGGCTTGATCCCAGGACCCTGGGATCATGACCTGAGCCGAAGGCAGACGCTTAACCGATGAGCCACCCAGGCGCCTCGACAAAAGGAGTTTCTAAAGCAGCCAATGGTTTCTTCACTTTGGAGCTCTGGGGTTTAGGGGATCTAATTAAAGCTCAGTGATGAGGCCTGAAAGGCTCCTTCCCAATCTTTCCTCCGGAACTGGTACAGTAAGCAGTGGCTTCAGGATTCAAGATTCAAAGATCTAGGACCCCATAGTTGCAGCCAAATATCCTACCTCCCTGATGACTACACTAAGACTCCTGCGTCTTCTGTATTGCCAGAACATGAGAAAACGTTTTCTCCTATGGCAGTTTTTCTAACTTGCCCTTTTCAACAGCTTTTCATGAAAACACCCCTTACTAAACTAGAAACTGCTAAAAGGCAAAGACCTTAAGAAGGCTTCTTTACCTTCTCTGTATTTCCTACCACAGGAGGTATACTCTACTCTGAACCTGAATAGCAATCTGCAATGTATCACGTGATTATACTAGGACTAAAATAAAGTTTTGGTTTTTATTTTATTTTATTTTTTAAAAGATTTTTATTTATTTATTTGACAGAGAGAGATACAGCGAGAGAGGGAAACAAGCAGGGGGAGTGGGAGAGGGAGAAACAGGCTCCCTGCTGAGCAGGGAGCCCAATGCAGGGCTTGATCCCAGGAGTCTGGGATCATGACCTGAGCCAAAGGCAGATGCTTAATGACTGAGCCACCAGGCGCCCCAAGTTTTGTTTTTTTTAATACCTTTAATAAATAAAGAGAACTCTGGTCCTGGGGAGATTTGAGAAAGTTTCTGGCATCTTCCGAACTTTTGCATAATTGATAAATCCTCTGAGAAACAGGAGAAAGCCTGATTTAAAAAAGAAAAGTCAAGAATGAATTTATAGTTTCCGTATTAAGTCCCCTCCCCAAAAACATCCCTCTTGATAGCACTACTTTATCATTTTTTCTGCTAAAAGCTATCAAAACATGAGTAATTTTCTCCAAAACTTCCAAAGGATTTCCATTTCTCAATGAGAAGACATAATCTCAAGAGCCCAAATGAAACTCTTTTTGCACATTAAGAATCTAATTGATCTAAAAGGGAAATAAAAAATAAGATGGAGTTAAACATTTACATTTGGCAACCTGAGAAGCATTATCAAAACCTACCTTCTGGGTTCCAAAAAAGTATTTCAAGATAATTAACTCCAAATAAATAAATAAATAAAGGACAGGTTATAAAATACTTTTCTCAAGTCAAAAAAAAAAAAAAAACAAGTGCACCATCCCTTCGGGTCATGGTATTTTTTTTCTGTCAACTGTACATAAGCTGTCCACTAGATGTCAGGATCCCCTTATCCATTACAATTCTTTTTTTTTTTTTTTTCCTTTAGCACCAATTCGTATATTCTCAACTCTGAACTCTATTTCTCTATTTTTAAAAAATATAGACAAGTAGGGTACACTTGGCCATTTATTTACCAGACACTAAGGGAGTTAAGACTAATTTTGTGTATCTATGCCAGAAGCTACACATTCACAGTTGGCACCTCTTCTAACAATCTGTGGGGAAGGTGATGTGCCCCCTCCAAGGATAGCTCACATGCTCCTGGTCCTCCTCCTTTAGAGCTGGTGTCTGAGTCTTAAGAGGGCTTTTTAAAAACACCTTCATGGTGATGTAACTCACATACCATGAAGTTCACTCATTTAATGTATACAGTTTACTGGGTTTAATTTTAGTATAGGTATGGAGCTGTACAACCAAAACTATTATCTTTATTTTAGAACATTTTTACCACCCCTAAAAAAATCGGTACCCATTCAGCGATCACTCCTCATTCCCACTCTGTTTGGTACCAAAAGCAGTAAGTGGCTATAGAGCAGGGGTCACCCCGTTAAGTGCTGGGTTGGGGAATCCTAGTGAAATAGAGAACACATAACCTGTATAGAGGGGACACCTACAACTCAGCTCTAGTCAAAGGGTGGGTGCCATGTGGAAATAGAGGCCTGTTTTGCTAGATGTTCCAATTTTTAAGAAAAGTAAAAAAAAAATTCAGACATTTTATGTGGAAACTCCTGATTTTTAAATGATGGCAGCTAATAAAAAAAAACCTCTGAAAATAACTGTGGAACAAACTAACCACAACTCCCGGCTAGATGTAGCTCACAGGCTGCCAGCTTGAGAGCTCTGTGTGGCCCTGTTCCTTGCAACAAAACACCCCAAAATTGGTTCTTTCTGCAAGAGAAATCCCAAAAATGACCCAAACACTGGGTCCAAATGCACAAATGATATCCAAAGCCTGTTTTTTTGCTTATTAGTAAACAGTAAGACAGAAAGATCAATTAATAACGAGTATTATAATTTCCCATGAAACTTCAATATAGGAAGACAATAAATTCATTAAGTTTCTTTAAATAATCTGTGCTGTCAACAATCAACCTGAAAATATGCTTAAATGGCTCTCCTTTGGTCCATTCAGGATTTGCTTGGATTTACGCTAGGGGTGGTGGGGAAGGAGTCAGCCTTTTTCTTAAAGATACAATTTTGAGAATAAGCAAACCAAGAAACTATTCCTCCAAAGTAACTCTTCTTTGGGGCATTTTTATCATTAAGTGTCTCAATAATTAAGGAGGGGGGAAATCATGATTTCTCTTTCCGTGGAATTCCAATGACTATCAGCAGAGTAGATGATGTTGTTGGAGAGGTTGGGGGTGGTGTGATTTAAGACTTGTATTTTCCAAGTAAAATTTAGGTTCAGTCTATCACCATAGGCAAAGCAGGTAGGTCTACACTGTACTAACTAGACCCAATTAGCAGCATTGCCACCAGAGATCTTAATTATGGAGGCAACAGGAAGGCCCAAAATTGGAGACAGGAGCAAGTGATATCACAGAAGCAGGGCGAAGCAATTATACCATCTTTAACAGCTACAGGTTGGCCCTGCTATAATTCCATAGAAATGGCAGCAGGGATGGTGGTCTGTTATTGTATCATATAGATTTTCTATACAAAGAATGAAGAAGCCAACACTATCCACCCCAATGTTCATTTCTTTGCTTTAACATGTCTTGAAAGAAGAGATTTTAAAATAAATACTTACAGCAAAGAAGATAATCTTAAGATGAACAACCTGAAATGCCTAGCATATTTTTTTTAAAAAAAAAGGCCTCCTCCTCATTGCAAAATCATTCTTATTCTCATCAGTATTGAACTAAAGAATTCTGGAAGCCCAATAATGATTCTCCCAGAAGTTATTTCTAGCAAGGCTATACATTTTGTTTCCTGCTAACAGATCCAACTGAAGATTGGCCGCATACACTCCTGACTAGTTCAATTGGTTAAAATATACCTATGAACAATTTGGGGTGGAGTTTGTGAACCCTTCTGTGGCAATAATTCTCCAGGGGAAAAAAACTCATAGACTATAAAGTCATCTTATTAGTGTGGTCCCACTGGTCACATGGGAAACCTGAGAAGTATATATGAATGGGTTAGGAAAAATTCGACCACCACTATGAGACGTTTCATTAACATGCACGTTATTCTAATGGTGATGACAAACTAATCTTTAAAAAATATTTTAAAAATCATACTTATATTGCTAATCTCTTACTGTATCATAAGCAAGATGAGGGAGGATTAAAAGTAATTTTACTTCTAAAATTTAACAATTATCTTTTCTCTCCTTTGTCTATGTTAAAAGCACTTACCTAAAACCAGGAACACCCACCAGAGCCAGTACTGACCATCAAAATATCCAGGGAAATAGGTGGAAAACTGAAAAATAAAGCAAATTAGTTTATAGTAGTTTAGCGGGTAGAAATTCACATTTTAACTTAAGGGCACATAAAACACAAGACTTTCATACACTAATGCTGTCATTTAGCTCTCACAATTTTTTTAAGTGGAAATATTTTATATATTACTGACTTGAAATGATTATCATATATGCAGATGTATTTCCTTTCGTGGAAAGTCAATCTCAAAATACAATTCTGGCTTTATAGACTCTTTGTTTTGAAGTTCTCTGATCTATTTATTTATTTTTTTTTAAAGACAGTCTTCCCCACGTAATATTCATCCTTCTAGAAATACGGGTTTTGTTATTTAAAGATTTTATTTAAATTTATTTGCCAGAGAGGGAGAGAGAACACAAGCAGGGGGAGCTACAGGCAGAGGGAGAGGGAGAAGCAGGCTCCCCACTGAGCAGGGAGCCTGATGCAGGGCTCCATCCCAGGACTCTGGGATCATGACCTGAGCCGAAAGCAGATGCTTAACGACTGAACCACCCAGGTGCCCTTAGAACTATGTTTTGATGATACTTTTACTTTGGTTGCCCAGTGCCAAAACCAATTATTTTGTCCCGTTGTTCCAGGTACGCCTTGACCTCGGAAGCTTTATCATGTACATCACAATAATCCCATTCCTTTGCCAAATAATGGCACATTCTGACCAATGGCAAGTGAGGGCTGCTGAGGTTTTACTGCACTTGGAGAGCAAAGGAAGAGAAGAAATTGTTTTCTTTCTTCTGTTGAGCACGGCTGTGCTTCTGCCGTGATGCCTGAAACTGCCATAGGCGTTAGAACCCTGCCGGAGGGACAGCTGTACCAACCTGCTGAGCAGAAGCGTCGATTATCCCTAATGATGTCAATGAAACACTGATTTAACTATCCTCCACAGCAGGACTTGTTTCCATGGGAAATAAATTTTCCCCACTGTTTTCTAAGCCATTTTGAGCTCAGTTTTCTGTTACTCCCAGACAAAGACATCCTAATACGAGTTGATTCATTCAATTCAGTTTTAACATTTTAGTCAGCTTAGTGAAAATTTTAGTTAAAAAAAAAGACTGGTGGGGTGCCTGGGTGGCTCAGTCATTAAGCGTCTGCCTTTGGCTCGGGTCGTGATCCCAGGGTCCTGGGATCGAGCCCCGCATCGGGCTCCTTGCTCCGCGGGAAGCCTGCTTCTCCCTCTCGCGCTCCCCCTGCTTGTGTTCCCTCTCTCGCTGTGTCTCTCTCTGTCAAATAAATAAAATCTTTAAAAAAAAAAAAAGACTGGTAACTAATGTTATCTGTTTTCTATTGGGGGCTTTGATATCCAAGAGTTTAACACAGTTTGTGCACTAAAATACAGTATATTATTTCTTAATAGAATAACAATTTAAGATTTAGAGAAGGAATGAAAAACCTTTTTAGGGCTTGGGTTCCTTACCTAAGTCCATGGCTTAGATGAGTATGTATTAGCTGCCTGGGGGAAAAGCCCATAACTTTTAACAGATTCTCAAAGGAACTCAGAATCCTATGTGTTAACAAGGTTAACAACTGGTTAAAATAAATAAGTAAGTAAATAAGTAAATAAATAAATAAATAAATCTGAGAAAGTCCAGTGGTCAGTCAACACCCACTAATTAGTTAATAATGCCAATATATGATGAATACATTGATTTTTATCTATTAAGTTGACAAAAGCAATAAACTTACCTGAAATCACAGTACACTTTAAGAGACTAGATCTTTTAAAGTATAAATTACTTCAGCAATTCTGACTACCTGATAATTCCCAAATCACTGAAGATTTCTAATACACTTTAGAGATAAGGCCCCCTAATGGAATAGCACTTGGTTAAACAGTTTCAGCTTCCAAACATTTTGGCATAACCAATGATACTACTGATAAACAACCCTGGAAAGGAGGGGGGGGCGGGGGGGGGACAAAGAAAAAGAAAGAGGGAAGAAGAAAGACCAAAACTTTAATAGAATTAATGTGAGGAATGCCTGTTTGTGATGAGACACCAAAGAAGTGCTATCTTTCCTTTTTTTACAAAAACAACTAATTTCAGAACAAACACATATTATCATATCATAAGCATTAAAAGCAGAGAAAGCAACTTGGGAACAACCTGTAGGATAGATACCTTGGGACGACCAATAGTCACTGGATTTAACTATAAACATGCATGAACCACCTGCAAATGACTTAGGTTCAACTTCATGAAACCAGAACAAAGACAAACCTAAAATCATTTTAAACATAAAACTAATGTAAAAAAAAAAACCAAAAAACCAAATAGTCAAAGTTATTCTACTTATTGTTTCTCTACAGGGTCTATCTTTTCTGGTATACAACTTACCCTAACAATCAGGATCCACTTAATTAGAGAGAGACCAAATCCTGAAATGGCCCCATACCTTCCTGCAGCTGAGGTGGTCAGGCAAAAAGACAGAAAAAATCCAATCCAGTTAAAGAGGAATGCCACTGTAAAGGCAGAGAAGAAAAAAACCATGTCAGACATGTCCTGTTACCCAAGAAGGAAGAGTGATCTCTACACTTGCTTCTGCTTAAATGGCTTTTCCAAGGATAAAAGAGAGCCCAGCCCAGCCCACCCACCATAACCCTTGCCCTACCTCCCCAAAACATCCATTTTCTGTCTTCTTCCCAAAAACAAACAAGAAACCATCTGCTCCGAATATCAGGTATTACACTATTATGTCTGCTGCTATTTACTTTCAAAAATGCCTTAACATTCACCAAACTGTATACTTATGACTTGTACCCTTTATATGCTACACTTCAGTAAATAAAATCTGATTCAAGTTATTCATCCCCCTACTTCTATGAATTCTGACAGCTTACACAATGTTACCACTAAAGTACTACGTTTCCTTTATATCTTATCTTTTTAATATAGGAAATTAAAAAATGGCTGCTCACTTCTAAGTGACACACATGGAAAGATGAATGCAAAATAACGCCGAGGAGGTAAAAAAAATTCAGTTGACTCTGATCTGTCAGAAAATAGAAGCATGCAAAAAAAAAAAATTCCATCAGACTAAGGCCTTTAATCCTACTCTACAGGTCAGGTATGAGTAGGAGCAATGCTAAGGATCTTTGCAGACCTAAAAGATGAGGCTCAGTTCATGTAAAAATATAGCATCCCCAAAACTGCTTCAATTACATTTTCTAAAGATAGTTGTAGAAACAGAAGACAAACAGAAGGGATAATAAGATAAAAGTGAACTAAGCTCTGAACATCTCAGTAAAAGGCATCAAATAAGCACAATGTATTAAAATATTAGCTCACCTAGTCAATTTTAATTCAGTCAGATTCACCCATAATTCAAAGCACTCCAGTTTGTGGGAGGTGGCTCTGCTATGTGTATTTACTTACTGAAAAAAGTTAACATGAAAATCCCATCATTTCCTATCCTCAGCTGGTCAGCATCATCAAAGTCATCCCGACCCACAAAATCCTCATCCTAAGTGAAAAGAAAAAAGAATAAGGTAAATTCACAATGAATCATTCATAGGCAAATGAAAGGCATCAAAAAAAGTAAGGCAGGGGATAAAAATGAGTACCAAGGAGAAAATTTACTGCTTTGGCTCAATTCAAAACTATGAGCACTGAGGCTCAGTATGTGTTAAAAATTTCATTTTGTCTTTTAAGTAAAAGATCTAATTAGAGAAAAAAAAACTTCCATCTCTACAGTTTTCTAAACGAATTGTTCATTTTATAACCCAAGTTCTTTAACAATGAGCTTCAAAAATTATAAAATTCAATGGGAAGTATTAACTCATATATATCTAAAGCAAAGATATATATATATTTGGCTTACGTTCTAAAATCACTAACCCAGGGCCTGCTGGGGGCCCAGAATATTAGTAATCCAGGACCTATGAAGGAGCTCAAATGCTTTATGAGAAAAAGGACAGCATGATCACACATGAAGAGGCTATAGGGCTACCCACTGCTCAACTCCATAACCATTTGTTCACATTAGCATATAGGTCTGAAACAACCTCACTTCCAAGCTTATTAGCAGATAGGATCCTTTCCATCCTAACTTGAAAACATAATACTCCAAGTCTAGAAGGAACACGATCCTCACCAACATTAACACCCACATATGTGGCTCACCTTTTCAACTGATGTAGGTTATGTGTTGAAATACTGAAAAATATATGAATATACACTCACAAGTAAAAGTCAGATTTGTACACAGTCCAGTGAAGATTCCCCAAATGAAAAAAAAAAAAAACAAAAAAACAACTTCAGGGACAGTCCAAACTCTCCCTACACAGACAGAAAGGGGGCTGGGAAGGCCATAACAGGTCCAGGGAGGGGGTACTAGAGATAGGAAAGTGTCAGTGGCAGCTTCCATCTCTAACTTAACACATTTCTTCTCCTGTTAGAAAATTCTTATAAGAATGTGTTTTTTTTATGTTTTTTAAAATACTAAATACCCAGTTTCTGACTTCATATTAGGAAAAATAAGGCTTTGCCTAATTAGACACTAATTGGTTTTTTGCATAAATACTCAAAGATATACTACAAAAGGACATGGAAGTAATTTCTAGTTATACTGCAGGTGCCTTCTAACTGTTCTTCCTGTCCTTGGTATCTCTACTACTGGATTACTCCTACAAATTGTTGCTCGGTTAATGTTTCTAAAATACCATACTTGTCTTATCCCTGCTCAAAAACTTTGAAAGAGTCTGTGTGACCTACATGTAAGTCTAATTGCCTCAGCCTTGCATTCACAACATTCTACAACCTATAGTCTGGTCACAAACTCCTTGCTCAAGCAAAATCAATTACTACATTCACAGACCCTACCCCACAAGGGACTGGATTCACATCTGCTTTCTGCCCTTCTCCCTCTGGAATGTTCTTTTTTTTTTTTTTTTAAAGATTTTATTTATTTATTTGACAGAGAAAGACACAGCGAGAGAGGGAACACAAACGGGGAGTGGGAGAGGGAGAAGCAGACTCCCTGCCGAGCAGGGAGCCCGATGCGGGACTCGATCCAGGGACTCCAGGATCATGACCTGAGCCGAAGGCAGTCGCTTAATCAACTGAGACACCCAGGCGCCCTGGAATGTTCTTATCCATCAAAACTCAGGGCCCACTTCATATCCCATCTTCCCCACAATCACACAGTAAAAAGTCACAGCTCTTAATGCTCACTGCACTTGTACTGCTGCTTAGGTATTGGTATTTGTGGGCCTTTTCCCCAGCTATATTTAAGTGCTTGTATGTAGGAGTATTGCCTCACTCAAAGTTTTCTACCTATCCATTGCAAAGCACATAGCACACTGTATAAAAAAGTGGCCTACACATGTTTGCTAAATAATGTTTAACAAGTTCCTAAATATGTATACTTGTCAAATAAAAGTATTCTAAGGAGTTCTGCTATTAATCAGAGCTGATCACTTCGTCTATTTCCATGGGACAGTTACCATATAGTCTAATAAGACTACAGAATACTCACAGGATTATGGAGTCTGGAATATCTGGGTGTGACTCTCACCTATGCTACCTATTAGCTGTATGAGTTTGGGCCAATTATTTAATCTCTCTGGCCCTCAATTTTTGCATCTGTAAAATGGGGATAATATAATCTCTACCTTGCAAGGCTATTGTGAAGACTTCAAACAATATATTGGAAACTGAGCACAGTACCAAGCATGTCATTTGCTCCCAATACATGGTTATTACATTAAAACTGTTTTGCCCTTAGACCATAAGATCCTTGAAGGTTGCTAGTTTCTCCCTGGCACCTCCAAGAACTGAGCACACACCACCATATAGGATCAGCCTAGACCGGGCTTATAAACTATTATTTCTGCCAAGCAGTGGTTTCAGAAGCCCCATCACTCATAGTAGGTGTGGTGTGTAAACAGTCTACTACCATAAGGCCTGAACTTCTGGGGCCTACGCCATTGCACTGCCCAGGCTAATCTTCTGTTTTTGTTCTTATCATTCACTCTGGTTTCCTGCCAGGACTCGAGTCTGGAACCCTGACTGCCCCACATTCCTAGAGAATGGATCCTACTGCATCTTTTCCCACTATCTGGCCTAAGGCCCTACCTACATCCCCTTCAACCTGGATGAGTATTTATGAAACCACATCTAGTCACTTGCAGATCTGACATCAAGAACAAAGAGTGCCCCAAAGTCTCCTCCTGGCTTTCATCACACCCAGTGCCCCCTCCCATGAATCAACATCAGGCCAGATGGGATCTGAATTCACTATGTCCCCACAGATGGAGTGGTCTAGAATGCTGCTGGCATGAGGTTCATCGAGACAATTGCTGGGGCCCTTTTATAAGTTTAATTCTACAAAGTTGAACTTATTCTCTCTATAGATCTCCCCAGCAGCTATCTACCTAATACCAAAATAAGTGTGCAGAATCAAGGCAAACAGTGTATTTGCTAAATCAGACCCTGCTCTAAGACATTTCAGTCACGGCAGGAAAGTTGAGAAAATGGTTGTAATAGTAGAGATACAGGGAAAATAAGCTGGCCTGACTAGTGATTTTCTGCTGATTTGTACCTTTTAATGCATCATCTTCCAGAAGAGGTAAGAGTTTGTTATCCCAAAAGAAAATGTACTTGTTTTTAAAAATTAATGTACTTCTACTAATCAGTACAATCATAAGGAATACATCAAAAGTGAATAACGAAAAGAACCTAATTCCCATCAAGCAGCCAGCAAGTAACATGGTAAATTGGACTTACTCTTCCAGGAACCAAGGGGATAGTAGCTTCAGCCTTGGTTCTCTCAGCTTCATCGTAGCTGGGCAGTGTTGTTGCCACATTGTAAGATGGAGGCTTTGGAAATCCACACTCATCTTTGTAGTCAAAATATGCTGCAGAATAAAAAGGAAGTCACAAATATCTGACCATTAGCTAAACTAAGGAAAAATAAGATTTCCACTAACTCTGGCAAACAAAAAAACAGCTGTTCCTCTAAGAGTACATATAGAATAATTGAATCGAAATGTTTATGTATGAATATGAGATTGAGAATGATTTTTAAATTTATCCACCTTTCAATTATTTAAATTTATTCATTTAAATCACTCTGCCTTCCCTTCCAAGTGCCTTTAAACACATTTTCAACTGTTATATGGTATGTTCACGAAAGGTATTTAATATTAATAGTGGTATAAAGACAGCATTTAAGCCAAAAATACCTCACCTGTGTGTGTGTAAGCTGTACCATGGTTTCCTCCCATTTATAAACAGGAAAACCAACTTAATAAAGAAGTTAAAATTCATTTCTCACAGGTTTGTTTTAGCATTTTGATTCTTCACATTAGTTTTACCATGTACTGTTTTCTATGATGTGCCTAAGGTAACTAATTCAGTTACAGAGCCATTATTTATTTGAATTAAATCTTTCATTTCCTCTTTTTAATGTTGCATCTTCATTCTCATTAACTCCTATTATAAGAAACTCAATATTTATTAGAAAAGAGCTATTTAAAAATGTATTAAATTTCTGCACAATTTTTAAAAAACAAGGATTTTGAAAAAAAAAAAGTCTTATAGTTCATCAAGATTAACATTTTTCTTTCTTTTTTCCCTCTGGTTAATTGTAATTAACTTCCAATTTTACTGTAACGTATTACTGAAATCATGAATCAATACAGTTCACTTCATTAACAAAAAAAGAAGAAGAAGTCTATTGTACTCGCATGGGCAGAAAAAGCATTTTATAAAATTCAACTTGCTGATAATAAAAACCCTTAGCAAATGAGGAATAAGGGAAAACATCCTTAATCTGATCATAAGTCTCTATGAAAAACCTAGAGTAAATATCATAATTGTAAATTTTTAAGTTTTCTCCCCTAAAATTAGAGATTTAGACAAAAGTGCCTACTCTCACTACTTCTTATCAAACATTACCTGAAAGGTCCTACTAGTTGATATAATATAGCAAGAAAAGGAAATGTAAGACATAAGTATTAGAAGGGAAGAAAATAACTGTCCTTAATCATGGATGACATGATTATAGATGTATCAAACCCAAGAGTATCTATAGACAAGAATTAATATATGAATTTTAGCAAAGTCTCTGCATACAAAGTCTCTGGATGGATATAAACCATCAACTGTATTTCCATATACTACCAACAAATAGAAAATAAAATTATATATGGAACATTTTTTACAACAGCACGAGGAATAAATCCAGTAATAAACATGCAAGTCCTCAATATTGAAACCTACAAAATACTATTGAGAGGATTAAAGAAGATCTTAATTAGATGGAGAGATATATCATGTTTGCAAACTGGAAGCAGTATTATAAAGATGTTAATTCTCTTCAAACTGACCCCCAGATTCAGTGCAATTTCAACTACAATTCCAGTTTTTGTTTTGTTACATTTTATGGAAATTGACAAGCTAATTGTAAAATGCATATGGAAATGTAAAAGGCCAAGAAAAACCAAAGCAATCTTGAAGAACAGAAAGTCTGGGGGCGCCTGGGTGCTCAGTTGTTAAGTGTCTGCCTTCGGCTCAGGTCATGATCCCAGGGTCCTGGGATCGAGCCCCGCATCAGGTTCCCTGCTCAGCAGGAAGCCGGCTTCTCCCTCTCCCACTCCCCCTGCGTTGTGGTCCCTCTCTCACTGTGTGTCTCTCTCTGTCAAATAAATAAAAAAATCTTAAAAAAAAAAGTCTGAATGACCTACATTACCAGATATCAAGATTATAAAGCTCTATAATTAAAACAGTAGGGGATGGGCATAAAAATAAATAAACAGACCAAAGAACAATAAATGAATCCAAAAACAGATCCACTCATATATGGTCACCTGATTTACAATAAAGGTGACACTGCGGAGCAGTGAAGAAAGATTTAATAAACAGCACTGTACGAAATGGCTACCCATAAGGAGAAACAAATTAGTCTTTGACCACTACCTTACACTACACAGAAAAAAACAATACCAGATGGAACAGAAATCTAAATGTGAAAAATAAAATATCACAGCCTTTAGAAGAAAATATACGAAAATGTGTTATTGAAACTAAAGCTGTAGGGGCGCCGGGGTGGCTCAGTCGTTAAGCGTCTGCCTTCGGCTCAGGTCATGATCCCAGGGTCCTGGGACTGAGCCCCGCATCGGGCTCCCTGCTCAGCGGGGAGACTGCTTCTCCCTCTGCCTTCAGCTTCCCCTGCTTGTGTGTGCTCTTTCTGACAAATAAATAAATAAAATCTTTAAAAATAAAATAAAATAAAAGTCTGGCTCAGTCAGTACAGCATGAGACTCTTGATCTCAGTGTCATGAGTTCAAGGCCCACACTGGGTGTGAAGCCTACTTAAAAATTTAAAAATTTTTTCTTTTAAAGTTTGGTTGTTTATTTATTTTTAAGGCCTCTGTGTATTTAGATGAAATGCCACAAAACCCAAAGACTTTATTTGAGAGAGTATTCTTCAGGCTCTATTCTAGAAATAGTTTACCTCTACCTTATACCCAATCTTAAGAATCTTTGTTATTTGCTATGGGGCCCACAGTAAGATTAACAAAAACAAAGGAGAAAGAGATTAAAGGGACTTCATAAGGACAGCTATAGGAAATACCATCTAACAGCAAAGGGAGAATTTGATTCTTTAACCAAAGTTCTACAAATCTCAGTGAATAAAGGTATCACTACAGTATAGGATAGAATACCTTCTAGAGAATGTTTCTGATTGTAACCCAAATCGTAAGGAAAAATTTAAACAAAGAATATGACATGTAAGTGAATAAGAGAGAGAAGTGTTTGAGAAAGATTTCTATTGAAAATGGTTGTAAGATTTTATAACTACAGAGAGCAGAAACTCAGATATTCAGGAAAAAATTACCTCCTAATGATTCTGGGTACTTAAATACAAAGGACTTTTATCATTAATAAAAGCGGGATCCAACTTTCTTATTAACCAGCTACAATTTTCACTGGATGTCTTTCTAATGGAAAACCAGTACTTAGAGTCTGGGTAGAAATGAGTAAATATGGCATGGCACTGTGATTCTTTCTCAAGTCTTGGTGTTCTCATTCGATTCCATGAGACACCCTAGAATTCCTCAAAAAACTTTAACTTAGCATTGTTAGTTTTCGATGCTTATAAATAAAATTAATACAAGGAGACAGGGTTCAAAATTTGAAGCCAGAGTGGAGGTAAAAAACTTTCTGACCCATGTTCTTCTTCATTATAATGGCAGCCTCAGGGTCACAGAGACCAACAAATTTAATCCCACATCAACGGACAATAGCTGCCCCAAGTGCTGTAGAGAAAAGGATTCTGAGGCTGTGTTTGGGATAAATGCTGTCTTCAATTTGCCTATCTACCCTGGGAAGAGGATGGGTTCAGTGGTGGCACCATGGGCCATATACTTGCCACACTGCCACACTTCTCTGTTAGAGAAAATGGAAGATGTTCCATCAAAACTGGTCAATTTTCAGCAACTGAAGGAGAGCTGCTCATCAGGCAGCTTTAAGCTACCCAAAGTCCTCAACTGTCAAGGTTTTCTTTCTCTTCCCCATGCCTTCTATATAAACAGGTGAGATTGTAAAAGACAGTCTGGCATAAGATGTGAAGATGAAAGATTACTTAAGGAGGGCTTAAACTATGAGAAACATCATGAAAGAGCTGAGAGACTTCCAGTTTTTTTTTATTAAGAATTTATTAGCACAGGGGCGCCTGGGTGGCTCAGTTGGCTAAGCGGCTGCCTTCGGCTCAGGTCATGATCCCAGGGTCCTGGGATCAAGCCCCGCATCGGGCTCCCTGCTCAGCGGGAAGCCTGCTTCTCCCTCTCCCTCTGCCTGCCACTCTGCCTACTTGTGCTGTCTCTCTATCTCTCTGTCAAATAAATAAATAAAATCTAAAAAAAAAAAAAAAAAAAGAATTTACTAGCACAAAAGAAATCAAAGTACTATGTTCCAGGTCACAGGCACTAGAATCACAAAGAGCAAAACAATTAATGAGGAAACTACAAAAAGAATAAAAATCAGATGATCACCTGGTTGCTTAATTTCTACTTCCTTTATATTCTGTTGGAATGAAATTGAGTACCATAAAAAAGCCACACTGAAATGGAGTTTTAAGTGTTTTCCAGAAGAGTAACATGAGTTTTGTGGTTTTTTCACTTTTGGCAATAAACTACAAATAATGTCAGACTTCTTAGGGAAAGCTGAAGCAAAGACAAAGACGAATAGACACATACTGGACAAGCCTCTAGCCAAGTGCATTTCAAGAGTTCAAGAGTCACCTTGCCCAGTTACCTACCTGCACTCTCTGCAGAGATGCTGCTGTAAGGTGGAGGAGCGTCCCCTACTGCCTGTTCTGGCTCTCCAGGCTCTTCCTCATTCTGCAACTAAATAAAAATTCCACATTTTAATCCAAGTACAAAGCCACTTAGAGAAGAACCTGAAAACTGGAACAGCCCTTCTGGAAATCTATCTGGTAACATATTTCAAAAGCCTTAAAATGTGTAAATATTTTACAAAGTATTCTGCTCTCAGGAATTTATCCTAAGGAAACAGTCAAAGAGGCAAAAAAGGGTACATATAAAAGTTACTGCAGCAAAAAATAGAAACAACCTAAATTCCACTCACAGGGGACTTATTAAAAAAATTATAGTTCATCTCACAAAGGATCACTAAGCATCCATAAAAATGAAAATAAAGAAAATGTGATGGCTTGAACAGATATTTATGCTGTACTGTTACATGAAAAAAGCAAAATTTCCCAAAGAGTATGCATAATATAATTTGGTTGTGAAAGACAGATACGTGAAGGTCTAGAATGAGAGACATCTACAGTTTACAATGTTTATCTCTAGCTGATACAATCATAAGGGAATTTTTCCTTTTTATTGCTTATATGTATATTTGAATTTTTTGTAATGAACATTTAGCACTTGTATAACTTTTTAAGTTAGAAAAATAATCTAGGGGTGCCTGGGTGGCTCAGTCATTAAGCATCTGCCTTGGGCTCAGGCATGATCCCAGGGTCCTGGGAATGAGCCCCGCATCGGGCTCCCTGCTCAGCGGGAAGCCTGCTTCTCCTTCTCCCACTCCCCCTACTTGTGTTCCTTCTCTCGCTTTGTCTCTCTCTGTCAAATAAATAAATAAAATCTTTAAAAAAAAGAAAAAGAATCTATTAATAATCTGTTCAAGATAAATCACAGCAAACCAAGGTTTGCCACTATATTTATTCAGTGTGCACAGGAAATTAAATCTTAAATAACTGAGACATTTACAAAAACATAAAATTCTAAAAAAAAAAACATAAAATTCTACATAATTCTACATATACGACCTCTGTTAATAAATCTCCCTCTTCCTATCTCAGCCATTTTCTCTGTAAAATCTACAGCCCCAGTTACTTTAAATAACTCACACTGAAAAGTGGGTCTTTCTGCCATTGCCAGTCTGGATAGTCTACCCAACTCATCTTCATAGAACGTCGGATTTAATTTTTCTAGTGTGACAATTAACTACAGTTCATTTAAAAAGATTAATTGGCTGAGAATGGGAGTCAATCTGTAAAGTAATAACAGAGAATATATTTATCGATGTAAATAACTTGGGGGTCTGGGTCCTACTATATGCCTTCGTAATATACGGAGCCACATGAGCCACTTGTAAAATACACACCTCTCTAAACTGACTGCAACGGAGAACTCCATCTTGAATTGAGACAGGAAAACTGAGAGCCCGACCTCCAGTAACATAGAGTAGAGCTCCCTAATTCCTTAAATTTTTAATTAACCATCTCAGTCTCTACTCCCTATGCTATTATGCTATTCAAAATCAGAAGCCAACAAAACTTTTCTGATGAACACTGCAACGTATTCAATTTCAAAGGAATTCTTGTGCCAAATTATCATCAACATCTCCCATCTGGGCACATTTTTTTGAACCCTAGAACTCTAATGTTAAACTTTAGGGCACCCCCAAAAGAACTGTACTGTAACCTAAGATGAATTTCCTTTTAAAGAAGGCGTATAGGTCAAAATAGCTACAGTAAAGCCACATGTTCCTGGGACAGTAAATTATTTAAACAGAGATCCTAGAGCCATGGTTCATTTGTAATTCTTTCAACATTATAAGAAGCTCTAGACAGGGTATTCTCAACCTGCCCCCACCTAACCACTTTTGCCCTGAGAATGTCACAAAAGAGTCAGCAGCAAAAACAGAGGCAAATATGGATTTTACAAGAATATTACCTCAATATACTGTGGCCAGTCATGTTCTTTATCTAAACCAAGCCTGGAATTTTTGACCCGTTTTAGATTTCCTGAGCTTGGTCAAATAAACATGTCACCTCTGCATAATTTAGGGTTTAGAAAGGAAGCATGACAATTCTGAAAAATACACAAGTCCAGAGAATAAAGAGGTCTTACATGCCAGTATCTATGAGATAGGTTGCCGGTCTCCTAGCAACCTGGAGATGTGCAATTTGATCATCCCACACCAAGGTACGAGATAACAGAGCAAAGAAATTCCAACTGTCTCAGAAACCCCCATTTTCTCTTCAGTGAGGGAAAAAACAAACATTTCCAGGTGAAGTTTTTCCCCTCCATTAAACTTCACCACTTTAGAATCGTGTACTAATACTATTTCCAACTGAAAACAAAAACAAAGGTGATAAAAAACACCCACTATGACTTTGGAGGCTCCACATGCTGGGATGATCGATCCCAGGACCTCACTCTACAGGCTTCCCAACACTGGCCTATTTTCTATATGCTGGTGGTAAGTTTAGGCTCCACCAAGAAATGTGTTTAAAATAAAATACTACCAGGTGGGGAAAAAAGAAAGAGGCAACCACCTGCAGCAAGTATCTAGTGACCACCATCTGTGTGAACAGTAAGTGCTAAACAACAGAATCCCTAAGTATGTATCTTTTTACACTTGGGGGTCATCTATGGCTGTTAATTTGGCTCTGCTAGCCAAACAAATCAGGTATTCACTAACAAAGGGGGGGGGTTGGAAAGAATGCACACTAGAACTACAGTTGGACATATCTATAAGGCTATAAAGTTGGTTACTTTATAAAGTTGGATACTTCCGAATGTATTTTTAATGTTCCCTCTTCTGTCCCTGGGAATCTTTCCTGTGCAGCCCTCCCTGCCACATCTCTGAGGCTCAGGGATCTTAAGGCTCTCTCCAGAGACTCTCTCAGAGAATTAGGGTCATTGTCACTTTGGGGCTGGTGTTGGAAAGATGTCCAGTGTCTTCCATCAACAAGGTCAGTGGGAGCATGAGTCCAACCTGTCACAGAATCCTGGCTGTAGGGGACACTGTGAGAGGCAGGGCTGGAACATGGGGAGACCTGCTGCTCTCTCCCTGCTGTGGTATTAGGTGTGGTGGGTGGGGAGAATCCTTTGATTGTATCTATGACAGATGATAAATACCCACTGGGGACTGATTCTTTTTCTGTCATATAACTTTCCTTAACAATTCTGATCAATTTCACTTATCTATTTAAATGGCATTTTTTTTTCAAAATAGTAATTAATTACACAATTACCTATGCATGCCATATAGAGTACTGAGTTTAGTACAAAACTACCTAAAATTACCCAGGTCTCCATTCCTGAGATAGGAATAATCCAGTCATCTGAAAATCCGTCTGGCCTTTCTCTTTACCACATCCCCACTGTGTTCTCGCCCCCACTTTCCTGATTACCCATGTTCCACTCTATACTCTGAGTAGACACTGTCATGGCTCCCTAGAAGAACCCTAGAACTCTCCCACGTTTCCACTTTGCATATCACAGTCTGCTATGGTACCTGTTGGCCTTGATCACTTTCTATTTTTTTTATTATTTACCTGTAAACAGATGTTAATAATGTTTTGTCCTCTTAGATTTAGCCAGAGAAAGGCAGCATATCTAAAAGAATGACTCCTTCTTACTACCTTCCTGTGTCCTATCTATATTGTTGCTATTAGAATTATATACATGACATTTTACCTAAACAACAGTTTAACAAATCTCCCATACAGAAATCATACATAGTTCTAGTTCTAACAGAAGCAAACTAGATTTTTTTTTTTTTAAAGATTTTATTTTATTTATTTGACAGAGAGAGACACAGCGAGAGAGGGAACACAAGCAGGGGAGTGGGAGAGGGAGAAGCAGGCTTCCCGCTGAGCGGGGAGCCCGACGCAGGGCTCGATCCCAGGACCCTGGGATCATGACCCGAGCCGAAGGCAGACGCTTAACGACAGAGCCACCCAGGCGCCCCGCAAACTAGATTTTAACAAGTTTACAGACACTTATACCCTGCAGGTTTAAATTCTTAAACTTGAGTTCCCACTCCAGCAAGAAGGCCTCCTCACTCCTCTCCCCTAAGAAGTTCTAAAGATGGTCTTCCATTTAGAAATGAGCTGTTTTTAATCAAGAACGGAGCCAGGACTAGGATTAGGCCCAAATTAAGGGCCAAAATTTACAACTGTTGGATGGCAGTACCTAAGGCTCTTAAAAGTCACTCCTGGATTCTATTTACTAAGAATGGGAGAACAAGGGGCACCTGGGTGGCTCAGTCGTTAAGCGCCTGCCTTCGGCTCAGGTCATGATCCCAGGGTCCTGGGATGGAGCCCCACATCGGGCTCCCTGCTCAGTGGGAAGCCTGCTTCTCCCTCTCCCACTCCCCCTGCTTGTGTTCCCTCTCTCGCTGTCTCTCTGTCAGATTAAAAAAAAAAAAAAAAAAGAATGGGAGAACAAAAAATCCTACTAAACAACTAAGAGAAAAAAAAAATCCATAAAGCCTTATACATGACAAGAGGTACCAAAATAGGGGCGCCTGGGTGGCTCAGTCGTTAAGGGTCTGCCTTTGGCTCAGGTCATGATCCTGGGGTCCTGGCATCGAGCCCCGCATTGGGCGAGCGGGAAGCCTGCTTCTCCCTCTCCTACTCCCCCTGCTGTGTTCCCTCTCTCACTGATTCTCTGTCAAATAAATAACATCTTAAAAAAAAAAAAGGGGGGGGGGCGCCTGGGTGGCTCAGTTGGTTAAGCGACTGCCTTCGGCTCAGGTCATGATCCTGGAGTCCTGGGATCGAGTCCCGCATTAGGCTCCCTGCTCAGCAGGGAGTCTGCTTCTCCCTCTGACCCTCCTCCCTCTCATGCTGTCTCTCATTCTCTCTCTCTCAAATAAATAAAATCTTAAAAAAAAAAAAATTAATAAAAAAAAAGAGGTACCAAAATATACCTCTAAATTCACACAAACACAACAAGCATGTGGAAAATAACGCTGAACTATCCAATAAATCCATAGTTACAAGTATTCACACTATTCATTTTTATCTTGGTTAGGTCCTATTTAAGCAGCAAGAGATCTTGTAAGTTTTAAATCCCTTCTTTAGTTATTAACAATAAGTCTCAAAAAATCCTGGATCAATGCCTAAACTCTAGCTTTAAATGTTATTTTACCACTTATAATTTTAGAGTTAAATCCTAAATCTTTTACCTTACAATGCAATTTTTAAACCTCTCTTTACCAACCCACTACTTCTGTATACTCTTTAAATCCTACCAAAAGAGACAGTATAATTACCAGAAAGTAAACAAGCACATTTCCTTAGGTAAACAACCGAGTGTGCATTTTACTGTTACTCAGAAATAACCAGTTTGTGAGGACTGTGTATTTTCTTTTTTGTTTTTGAATAGTAATCTTTATTTATATGGGGCTTCATTTTTCTTAAAAGATTTTATTTATTTTACTTGACGGAGAGAGAGAGAGAGCACACACGCACACACACAGGGGGGAGCAGGCTCCCCGCTGAGCAGAGAGCCCTACTGAGCCACCCAGGTGCCCCGAAGACTGTGTATTTTCTACTGTATATAACCTGTGGGTTTTTAATTGTATACTGACTGTAAATTGAGTTATTCTAACATCACCAAATTCTTTACATTCAAGAACAATTTTCTATTATGTTGCTATTAATTAGAGGGTGACATTTAAAATAAGGTAAATAGGGCGCCTGGGTGGCTCAGTTGGTTAAGCGACTGCCTTTGGCTCAGGTCATGATCCTGGGGTCCCTGGATCGAGTCCCATATCGGGCTCCTTGCTCAGCAGGGGGTCTGCTTCTCCCTCTGACCCTCCCCCCTCTCATGTGCTCGCTCTCATTCTCTCTCTCAAATAAATAAATAAAATCTTTAAATAAGGTAAATAATTCTGACAGAAACTCACCAATAAAAAAAAAAATCTAATTTAATAATGGGCAAAGAGAGGCACCCGGGTGACTCAGTCAGTTAAAATCTGCCTTGGGCTCAGGTCATGATCTCAGGGTCCTGGGATCATGCCCCATGGCAGGCTCCCTGCTCAGTGGGGAGTCTGCTTCTCCCTCTCCCTCTCCCTCTGTGTCCTCTCCCTCTGCTTTCTCGTGCTCGCTCTCTCTCAAATAAAATCTTAAAAAAAAAATAAAAATGAGCAAAGAATTTTAATAGACATTTCTCCAAAGATCTACAAATGGGCAGTATACACAAGATGCTCAACATCAGTAGTCATCACAGAAATGCAAAATCAAACCAAGAGCTATCACTTCAAACCCACTAATATGGCCATAAGAAAATAAAAAAGGAAAATAAAAAGTGTTTTTGAGGATGCAGAGAAACTGGAACCTTCATACATTGTCAGCAGGAATATAAAACTGTGACTGTGGAAAAGTTTGGCAGTTCCTCAAAAACAAGTTAAACAGAGTTATAAAAAGACCCAGCAATTCCACTCCTAAGTATATACTCAAGAGAAGCGAAAACATAGTTTCACAGAAAAACTTGCACGTGAATGTTCATGGCAGCATTACTTATAATAGTCAAAATGTTCATCAACTGATGAATGAATAAACAAAATATGGTATATCCACACAAAAGGATGGCTAAGAATAATCCATCCTATCAAAAAAAAAAAAAAGGAAAGAAGTACTGATACATGCTACATTGCAGATGAAACTTGAAAGCAGTATGCTAAGTGAAAGAAACCAGTCACAAAACACCACATATTTTATGATTCTGTTTATACAAAATAACCAGAAACAGCAAATCCAAGAAGAGACAGAAAGACTGGTAGTTGCCAGGTGCTGGGGAAGGGAAGAGGAGAGAGTAACTGACTGCTATAAAGGACCCAGGTTTCTTTTGGGGGGTGATAAAAATGTTCTGCAGTTATATACTGGTAATAGTTCCAAACCTTGTGAATATAGTAAAAATTACTCAACTGTGTACTCTAAAAGGGTGAATTTTACAGTATGTGAATTACATCTCAAGAAAAGTATTTTCTAATTTTGAAAACACAAACCTACGTAATGTGAATTTTAGTTAAAACAAAACTGAAGAGGGGTGCCTGGGTGGCTCAGTCAGTTAGGCGTGGGACTCTTGATCTCATCTCTGGTCTTGATCTCAGGGTTGTGAGTTCAAGCCCTGTGTTGGGCTCCATGGTGGGTGTGGAGCCTACTTCAAAAAACAAAAAACACACCAAAAAAACTCAAAAAACCAAACTGAAGAGCACTCTGTGCACCCGCTCCTCAGCTCTTGCATTGGTGTACCCTTCCACCCATGCCACCACCACCAGGCCAGCCATCGCAGCAACCAGACCGTCACCAAGTTCTGGGAGTCATCAGATAGCAGGGCAGCGACACTACAGGCACTTACCACAGCGACAGCGACCTGCAGCTGGAATGGATCAACGGGTGCTACAACCAGGCCAAGGGTGGCGGGTACTTCCCCGCCTGTGCTCGTGAGCCTGGAGCTGGGCGCCATGGACTGTGTGCACTAGGGACCCTCTGGGCAAATCTTCGGGCCAGACAACTTCGTCTTATGTCAAAGTGGTGCTGGGAACACCTGGACCGAGGGGCACTACACGGAAGGTACGGGGCTGGTCGACTGGGCGCTGGATATTTTGAGGAAGGAAGCTGAAAGCTGTGACTGCCTGCAGGGCTTCCAGCGGACCCACTCCCTGGGTGGAGGGCCTGGGTCTGGGATGGGTACCCCCCTCCCCAGCAAGATCCAGGAGGAGTACTGAGACAGGATCATGAACACATTCAGTGTGGTGCCCTTGCCCAAAGTGTCAGACACAGTGGTAGAACCCTACAATGTCACCCTCCCAGTCCACTAAATCGTAAGAAACACAGATGAAACCTACTGCATGGATAACAAGGCCCTCTATGACATCTGCTTCAGAACCCTAAAACCGACCACACCCACCTATGGGGACCTCAACCACCTGGTGTCAGCCATCAAGAGTGGGGTCACCAGCTGCCTGGACTTTCCTGGCCAGCTCAATGCTGACCTGCACAAGCTGGCTGTCAG
The DNA here is from genome assembly GCF_002201575.2 of Neomonachus schauinslandi. Lineage (NCBI taxonomy): Eukaryota > Metazoa > Chordata > Mammalia > Carnivora > Phocidae > Neomonachus > Neomonachus schauinslandi. Next base: position 32,394,290 of record NC_058409.1, on the reverse strand, counting down.
CACGGTCCCCCTTCCCCCACCTGCACTTCTTCAGGCCCAGCTTTGTCCCGCTGACCAGCGGAGGCAGCCACAGTACCGGGCCCTGATGGTGCCAGACCTCAGCCAGCAGATATCTGAGGCCAAGAACGTGATGGCTGCCTGTGACGCCATCTCCCCGACGGTGGCCACTCCCTGACTGTGGCCCCAGGGTTCAGGGGCTCCTTGCCCATGAAGGAGGTGGACGAACAGGTGCTTAACATCCCAAACAAGACCAGCAGCTACTTGGTGGAGTGGATCCCCAACAACATGTGAACAGCTGTGACATCCCACCCCGGGAGCTAAAACTGTCTGCCACCTTCATCGGCAACAGCACGGCCACGCAGGAGCTGCTCAAGCGTATCTCAGAGCAGTTCACAGCCAGGTTCCAGTGCAAGCCCCTCCTGCACTGGCACACAGGCGAGGGCAGGGACGAGACAGACTTCACCAAGGCCGAGAGCAACACCAATGACCTGGTGTCCGACTACCAGCAGGACCAGGACACCACAGCCAAGGAGGAGGGCGAGTCCTAGGAGGAGGCAGAGGAAGAGGTAGCCTAGAGCTGTGAGCCAGTAAAGCATGGAAGCTGTGTGAGCTCCTTATTCACTCACAACCTGTTCTCGGATAGCCATGTCTCTGCACGCACTTGCTCTTTGTCCTGTTGTAACGTCACACACTGTACAAGACACTACCTTTAAGGCATTTTTACGGTGGGGAGAAAAAGCCCTGAAAATTAACTGCTCCAAATCATCATTCTCTTGCTAAATCCATGTCTATGCCCCTTAATAGGAGCGAACGGTCCTGATCCCATCAGTATCCTTAGAGCTTAACATGGAACACATACTTGCAAATGGACAAAAATAAAGAAAAATAACACACTGAGCTGCAAACTAATTGTAGTAAAAAAAAAAAAAAAATTCCTTAATATTCTCCCCTCCTGACAAAAATATTAGGATCAAGAAATCAAAATAGTTTGGCTAACAACCTATTTTAAGAGCTGAGGATGAGCAGCATTAATTTAAATTTTTCTACTTCAAGAGCTTCCCTAAAGATAATTTTAAAAATAAACACCAGAATTAGACTATCCCCAACAATATGTCTCATGTCAGAAGAAAAAATTAAATGCAAATCCTCTTAATACCAAAATAAAAACACGATTAAAAGTCAAACTTCACCAAAGCAAAAGAAATCAGAATAATGCCTTAAAAAGTCAATGCAGTAACAGATGAAAAGAAAATCCTAATACCACAGCAAATCCCCTTAGAAAGGCCATCAGTTTATAAAGCTTTTTAAAGATTTTTGTGGTTATCACTGCTACACACATAAATAAAACTGATGAATAAAATTTGGTTTGGAAGGAGGGAAAATACTCACAGTATTTATCTTAGTCCTTAGAAATGAGAGCAAATGCTATGAAGTATGATTACCAGCTTGATAAGTTTTCTTATTTCTTCACTTGAGATACAAGTAACAAGGAATACCATCCAGAGAGAAAAGAGGAAGGCAAGATAGTAGCCACTCATCTCCAACTTCAACTTTCCTAAGAAGCCAAGGTACTCGCAGAAATCACTCCAACAACATAAAAATAGTAGCTAGACAGACTCTCACTTTTAAATTATTTATATAAAGTCTAGTCCAGGGCGCCTGGGTGGCTCAGTTGGTTAAGCGACTGCCTTCGGCTCAGGTCATGATCCTGGGGTCCCTGGATCGAGTCCCGCATCGGGCTCCCTGCTCAGCGGGGAGTCTGCTTCTCCCTCTCCCACTCCCCCCTCTTGTGCTCTGTCTCTAAAATAAATAAATAAAATCTTAAAAAAAAAAAAGTCTAGTCCATAATTTAAATGCAAGAGTGATAAATACTGTTTGTGCTTTTTTTTTTAAAACCGTGTATGTTGTATCATCTAAGAAATGTTAAAGCTATAAAATACCAACATGGAAGCAAAAACAACCTCTTAATTATATTCACCATTTAAAATGCTATATGAAGCAATGCTTTCTGGGGGGGAAAAAAAAAAAGGAAGTTGTCCCAACAGAACATGGCATCATCTATTCAAGGATTCTTTTAGACTTAAGAACAAGTCCAATTTCTGGATTTGGCATAGAGAACACTTCTAGCCTCTATTAAGATTTTCACACACACGGGCGCCTGGGTGGCTCAGTTGGTTAAGCGACTGCCTTCGGCTCAGGTCATGATCCCAGGGTCCTGGGATCGAGTCCCACATCGGGCTCCCTGCTCGGCGGGAGGCCTGCTTCTTCCTCTCCCACTCCCCCTGCTTGTGTTCCTGCTCTCGCTGTCTCTGTCTCTGGCAAATAAATAAATAAAATCTTTTAATAAAAAAAAAAAAAAAAGATTTTCACACACACATATACATTAATACACACAGGTGTGTATATAAAGATGTATGTACCAAGATACACACATTAAGGATACGTATAACATACATACTATGTCTCCCCAAATCCTGACTTGTAAAACAATTATATAATGTAATATTAAAACTACAAAAGAACTCAACCCTTTTAAATCAGTCCAATGCAAAATTATTATTAAAACTACATCCTGGGGGGCGCCTGGGTGGCTCAGTCGTTAAGCGTCTGCCTTCGGCTCAGGTCATGATCCCAGGGTCCTGGGATCGAGCCCCGCATCGGGCTCCCTGCTCTGTGGGAAGCCTGTTTCTCCCTCTCCCACTCCCTCTGCTTGTGTTCCCTCTTTCGCTGTGTCTCTGTCAAATAAATAAATAAAATCTTTAAAAAAAAAAAAAAAAAACTACATCCTGGGGCGCCTGGGTGGCTCAGTTGGTTAAACGACTGCCTTCGGCTCAGGTCATGATCCTGGAGTCCCTGGATCGAGTCCCACATCGGGCTCCCTGCTCAGCAGGGAGTCTGCTTCTCCCTCTGACCCTCCCCCCTCTCATGTGCTTGCTCTCTCTCATTCTCTCTCTCTCAAATAAATAAAATCTTAAAAAAAAAAAAAAAAAAAACTACATCCTGGGCACCTGGGTGGCTCAGCCAGTTAAGCATCTGCTTTTGGCTCTGGTCATGATCCCAGGGTCCTGGGATCGAGTCCCGCGTCGGACTCCCTGCTCAGAGGGGAGTCTGCTTCTCCCTCTGCCCTCCCCACTCATGCCCTCTCTCTTGCAAAAATAAATAATAAAATCTTTAAAAAATAAATAATAAATAAAAAAAACTATATGCCTATCAGGGTGCCTGGGTGGCTCAGTCAGTTAAGTGACCAACTCTTGGTTCCAGCTCAGGTCATGCTCTTGGCATCATGGGACTGAGCCCCGCGTGGGGCTTCATGCTCAGTGTGGAGTCTGCTTGAGATTCTCCCTCTCTCACTGCTCATGCTCTCGCACTCTCCCTCTCCTATTAATGTGGATATATAACTTAGAGGAGTATAATCAAATGTAAATATATTGTGATTCAAGCTTTCCCTTCTCTCCATTGCCTTTTCTTCTGCCATAGCCCACAACTTTTCTCGTGGATAGTCAGAAATTTGAATATTTCATTCAATAAAATTTTACCAGGCACTAACACATGGCAGGATGACGACAATTTTTTATTATTTTCCCCTTAATGCTCCTGAAAGAACACTTCCATTTTTTCCATTTACTAGGAAAACTGGTTTTAGTAGAAGCCATAATAATACTATTTAGGCTGATAATTTTGGACGTTAAAAAGTTAATCTGATATTTGTTAAATGATGTTTTATGTACAATTATTAAGATCAAGATCAACAAAGACAAAATAACTGTTTCATTAAATCTGTTGACAGAAGAACTATTCCTATATACCACTACACTAAAATACCAAAGGAAGTCGTTTCTTAGGTACAGTAACTGCTTTCTTCTGGGCTCTACTTGTTTTGTTATGTCAGTATTCTCTACCCTGTGATTAGCTTCGTGTTTGGGTCATCACAGGGGATGGCATATTTTTATCAGCAATTGTAGTAGATATTCATCTTACTGCTGTTCTTCAAAAGTAGACTATCAATTTCTTCCTTCATGGTTAGTTGTTTTGTGTCCAAGGGCAGGAAGCTGTCCACCCACATTTGTTTCTCATACTAAGAAATTTTATTCATTCAAAAGACACCATTAAGAGAATGAACACAATCCAGAGTGGGAAAAGATATATTTTTCAGACAAAGGACTCATAACCAGCATACATAAAGAACTTCTAAAAAACCAGTGGGGAAAAAGGAAAAAAAAGAAAAAGGAAACCACCCAACTGAAAAACGGGCAAAAGACTTAAATAGACATTTCACAAAATAAGTTATCCAAATGGCCAATAAACTTATTAAAAAGTGCTCCATTTCACTGGTCAGCACAGAGATGCAAACTAAAACCACAGATGATATTTTAAAAGCAGAAAATACCAAATGTTGATGAAGGCATATAATGACCAGAACTCTCCAACTGGGATTGTAGTTTGTACAACCACTTTAGAAAACTGTTTGGCACTTACCTATTAAAGATGAATTTATACATACTCTATGACTTAGCAATTCCATTCTAGTTACATATCCAACAGAACATATATGTTCACCAAAAGACACACCAGGATGTTTAAAGCATCACTACTTATAAAATTGGAAACTACCTAAATGCCCATCAACAGCAGCAGAATGAATAACTAGGGCGCCTGGGTGGCTCAGTCGGTTAAGCGACTGCCTTAGGCTCAGGTCATGATCCCAGGGTCCTGGGATCGAGCCCCACATCAGGCTCCCTGCTCCGCGGGAAGCCTGCTTCTCCCTCTCCCACTCCCCCTGCTTGTGCTCCTGCTCTCGCTGTGTCTCTCTCTGTCAAATAAATAAATAAAATCTTAAAAAATGCTTTAAAAACAAATGAATTAATAACTAAATGTGGTATCTCCATACACAGCAATGTGAATAAACTATGACAACATACAATGCATGGGTGAATCTCACAAAAATAATGTTGAGCCAAAGAAGCCAGAAACAAGAGCATTTTCTGTATGATTATATTTATATAAAGATCAAAGCCAGGCAAACCTCATATGCCAGTCAGTGGTTACCCTGGGGTAACTGGAAGGGCACTTGAAGGGGGCTTTCTGAGTGCTGTAATGTTGTTTCTTGATTTGGGTACTAGTTAGAAGTGCATGTTCACCTTTTGAACACTAAGCTGTGCAATTTATGATTTGTGTATGGTTCTGTACATAAATTATACTTTACTAACAATTCAGGAAGGGGAGAAAAGGCGATTGGAAGAGTATCCATGATGCAGACAGGGACCTTTGCATGGTTCATCACTGTATTCACCTCAGCACTGCACAGTGAGTAGCACATCAGGGGTACTTTGTTAGCACATGCTGACTAAAGCAGGCATGGAGGTGTAGCTTTAACAGAAATCTACCTGAAAAAGCGGTGGCTTATCTTAATGCCATCTTAACCTACCAGTTCACATTTATCTCAAGTATTCACATTACTTTACAAATTACCAAATACATGTACAGGCAAGGCATGCAGCCACATGCAGATGAGTGCCGAATCTGTAGAAGGGACAGTGGTGACAGGTCCGTGAGTGAGCATCAGCAGCCGGTGGCATCCCTATGACTACTTAGCACCAGGAGCACATAAACATGAAGAAAACTGATGAGAAACCAGGCTTTACAAAGCAACAAAGACAAAGCTTACTCTTTCTTACTGACTGATCCAAAAGCAAGGGAGGTGCGAGAAACAAAAGAAACTTTCAGAAGATTGCTGTGACCTGGATTATAAACTCAAAGGTGTTTGATTTATTTGCAGGCTTTATAAATTTATGCATTACATGTTTTCCTTGTATATGTATTGTGTATTTCATAACAAAAATTAAAAGAACATTATGATGGGCGCCTGGGTGGCTCAGTCGTTGGGTATCTGCCTTCCGCTCAGGTCATGATCCCAGGGTCCTGGGATTGAGCCCCGCATCGGGCTCCCTGCTCAGTGGGGAGCCTGCTTCTCCCTCTCCCACTCCCCCTGCTTGTGTTCTCTCTCTCGCTGTGTCTCTGTCAAATAAATAAATAAAATCTTTAAAAAAAAAAGAACATTATGATTCTATAATTACCAATATTCAAATAAATGGCAACAAAAGCTTAAGAAACATAAAGGAGAAACAGACTTCTTCAACGTTTATCTCCTGAGAAATAAGAAACGTTTAACATTTGGTATTCAACCTATAACACTTAGCACAGTACACTAGGTATAAACAGGTGTTCAATAAAGGTGGTGCATATGAAGAAAAATTACTATTTTAATCACACTGTCATTCCTAGAATGTTTTTTTCTTCCAAAAACAACCAAATGGGGGCACCTGGGTGGTTCAGTTGGTTGGGCGTCTGCCTTTGGCTTGGGTTGTGATCCCGTTGTCCTGGGATCCTAGGATCAAGCCCTGAGTTGGACTCTCTGCTCAGCGGAGAGTCTGCTTCTCCCTCTCCCTCTGTGCTCCCCACCCCGGCCCACCCTGCCGTGCTCTCTTTCTCTCTCAAATGGAGAAATAAAATATTAAAGGAAAAAAAAAGTTTAAAAAAAATAAATAAAGGGGCACCTGGGTGGCTCAGTCGGATAAGCATCTGCCTTCAGGTCAGATCATGATCTCAGGGTCCTGGGATCGAGCCCCACATCAGGCTCCCTGCTCAGTGGGGAGCCTGCTTCTTCCTCTCCCTCTGCCTGCCACTCCCCCTGTTTGTACTCTCTCTCTCTCTGTCAAATAAATAAATAAATAATATTTTAAAAAATAAAAATAAAAACAACCAAATGGTATATCCAAGAAATGGAATATTCTACATTAAAAACACAGTAAAGTCAAAGTCCAGATACCAAAAGTGACAGACATGCCTAGAAGCCAGGGACTAGCGCTGACTGCAGCCTGCTTGGCTTTGCTAGCCCCGTGAACAACCAGAACTCTCTCAGGCTGAGAAGTTCCAAAAGCTATGCTTGCTTATTACTGTATTATTATTATTATGCCTGGAGTAGAGCATACGAGGGCAGAGATTATGGATGGGAAAAGGTATTCAAGAGAGTCTGCCTTAACTTAGGTTTGATCATGAGGTCCCCTTCTCCTCCAAGAACAATGAGAGCCGAGAAACAGAGAGATGCATTAAGCATTACATATCTTTCCCTCCATTCCACCATCACAGAATGTTCCATTATGCAAGTGTTTAACTGCTATATTAATTTAACACCACTCAATGAACAAGTTAGGCCATGACTGGTGTGGGGTAAAGGACTCAATAGTAAAGGTGACTGGTGTTTTTAGCCTAAGTCTGTAGTTTATCAAAGAAAAGACAATCAAAAGAATTAAGTGCAATTTTAATACTCCACTTAAAGACTAAACACACACATGTACTTCTTATCCCTTCCAAAACCATCTTAAATGTAAATGTCAGTAAAGTTTTAATTTTAAGGCAAAAAACTACAGAGCCGAGCGCCGGGAAAGGAAGCAGCAGTAAAATCCTGAAAGCCAGAAGCAGGATGACAGGTGTCAACTACCACAGCAGACCCAGGAAAACTGAAGCCTAACCCAGAAGGCAGAAAACCAATCTGTCTTGCACTATATCCTCAAAAGGCTCAAGCAGTGGCAGCAGGTACTGGTGGAAGTAGGAATGACAATGAGATTTAAAAGCAGAAAGGTTGCAGACGCAGCCAGAAACACACAGCTCCCAAGATCCCCATTAGAGGACTAGAAATTTATTCTCTGGAGAGTGTAAAACAGAGTTTTGGGCTGGAGACACAGTTTAGGAGAAAGGGTAGCATATCAGAAAAGAGTGATGAAGTGAGACACTTATGTACTAAATGTTGAGCTCTCCCAGCCTTCTTCCTCCCATTCAGCTCCCTTCCTACTAGCACCAGGCCTATTCTCTGGGAAATGCAGCAACCCAAGAGAATAGACCTAATGACACTGTCACTCAAAGCAATAAACTCCACCAAGCATACTGAGCTTCCAAACGGCTTTACTGCTTAGTACACTCTGAACCAAGCAGGAGAAGATCACCACACACCTAATGAAAGCTTCTAAAGGTCATAAAAGACCAAAACAAAGAGAATACATGCAATGTGGAGGAAACAAGTAGGCAGGAAGATGAAAACTTAAAGAAAGGAAAAAGTTTTCAATAATCTCAGAGGAGAAAAAAATCAGAACCATAAAACAAGGATGGTGTGCTATAAAGAAAAAAGGGGGGATTAGAGAGTTTTTGAAAATTAAAACTAACAGATTAAAAATTTATCAAAAAGAATCTAAAATTGAGAAATCTCGGGGCGCCTGGCTGGCTCAGTTGGAAGAGCACGTGACTCTTAATCTTGGGGTCATAAGTTTGAGCCCCCTGTTAGGCAGAGATAAATAAATAAAACTTTTAAAAGAAGATTAAAATTGAGAAATCTCACAGAAAGTAGAAAAAAAAGACAAAGATGAAAAATACGAGACGAGGCTAAATAATTTTTAAATCAGTACAAGAGGTTCTAGATCCAAAGAGAGGAGAAAAAAAAAAACCAAAGCAGAGAAAAATCAAACAAAAACTTATTTTTTTTCTTTTCAAGTTTTTATTTAAATTCTAGTTAGTTAATATATAGTGCAATGTTGGTTTCAGGAGTAGAAATGAGTGATTCATCATTTACATATAACACCCAGTGCTCTCACAACAAGTGCCCTCCTTAATGCCCACCCCCCACCCACCTCCTTCCATCACACCTCAGTTTGTTCTCTATCATTCAGAATCTCTTATAGTTTCTCTCTTCCCCCATCACATATGTTCATCTGTTTTGTTTCTTAAATTCTACATATGAGTGAAATCATACAGTATTTGTCTTTCTCTGACTGACTTATTTCGCTTAGCATAATATACTCTAGCTCCATCCACGTCTTTGCAAATGGCAAGATTTCATTCTTTTTGATGGCTGAGTAATATTGCATTGTGTATATATACCACCCCTTCTTTATCCATTCATCAGTCGAAGGACATCTGGACTCTCTCCACAGTTTGGACACAAAAACTTTTTAAAATTTACCAGAACTGATGGTCATGGGCTTCCAGACCAAAAGGACCCCCCTGAATGCCTGGCACAATGGATGAAAGTAGCTCTCAAGGTACAACACAGTATTTAAGAATACTAGAAACAAAAAGAAGCTCCTAAAAACTTCTGAGAGTACGAGACCGAGAGCTAGAGAAAGTAGGCCCCATTTGAAGAATCAGACACCAAAACTGACTTCATGCTTCCTAAAAGCAAAACAGTTAAACTTAGAAGGCAATGGAGTAAATGCCTTCAAAATTCTAAAGGAAAATGTTTCTAGACCAAAAGTCTAAGTAACATAAAAGAGTCTTCAATGTACAAAGTCTCAAAAAAGGGGGGGAGGGCTTAACTTCCCATGCATTCTTCCTCAGAAAGATACTGAAGGCTGTGTTCTAGGAAAACGAGGCAATAAACCAAGAGAGAAAACTGAATCAAGGAAAGGGGCTTCAATTAAAAACCCTGGGAAAGGAAACCCCCAGGATGACAAATGAACAGCAGACCTTGGGAGCAATCTTCTAGAATGGGTCAAAAGGCCAGGAAAGACCCCTTCCCACCCTCAATGATATCAATAAAATACCTGATGTATCTGAACATATCAAAAAAACTATGAGGTTGTATTAGTTAAGAGCCTGAGGATGAATTAGTACTATTAGCAATTTATGATATGTACACAGAAATTAAGAAAACAAAAAATAATTACTTTTTAAAATTTATTTTAATTCCAGTAGAGTTAACATACAGTGTAGTATTAGTTTCAGGAGTACAATATAGTGATTCAACACTTCCATACATGACCCCGTGCTCATCACAAGTGCACTCCTTAATCCCCATCACTATTTTACCCATCTCCCCACCCCCCAAAATAATTATTAACTTCAGGGAAAATAAAGTACTGTTCAGGCAAGGACAAGAAACCACAGAATACCAAATATCTCAGCTGTGAACAGTATTTATTACTTTCAATTATTGTAAATGCTGAATATTGATCTAACCACATAATGGATACAACTATATCAGAAAAGTGAAGAGACAGGAAGTAGGAGTATACGTGACTGTGGGAGGGAGGTAAAAGACAAATCCTTACACCCCATAGCGGTGAAGTCAATTTTTTTTCAACAGTGAAAACTGAAAAATCAAGAAGTAGCACACTATACAATGTTCTTTAGCTACAAGGATAATAACAAAACAGTAAAAGAAACAGCTAAAAGAAACAGCTAAAAGAGCTAAGAAGCAGGCAAGTAAACAGGAGACTACTGTGTTTAGTAATAAGCCTGTAAGATTTGACTCTAACCTATATGCATGTATAATTTTGATATAAAAACTAAATTGAAAGTTAAAAAAGATAAAATGTGATTACAAAATGTGTCACAAAAAAGGAATCTCACTATGGTCAGGGGAAACTAACCTAATGGGGGGGGGGGTTACTCAAAGTCCCCTTAAGACAGACTACCTAAACTAAGATGGGGGGCTAAGAGGGAAAGAGCATTCCAGGGAGAGGACGAGTAAGAGGAGGCTCCAGACCAGAGAGGGTGATGCACTCTAGGCCCTGGCCCTGAAACACATTTCCCATTGGAAACAACAAGTCATGAGAGTCCACTCCTTCCCCCAAATCTTTGTCTCCCTCACTACATCTTGCTCATCCTTCAAGGCCAAGCTAAGTTTCATCCTCTCAGAAGCTTCCTACCTGGAACCAGGTGAGCTCTTCCATCTTAAAATGATGTCTTTTATCTACAATCTCATTCTCTGTATTAATATAATTAGTACTATATCAAGACCATAATACGTTCTCTTGAATCACTCAATAGGCAAAAATATAGAGAAGAAAATAAAAACCACCAATCTGATCTTTCAGCTATCCTTCTAGACTTTTGAGCAAATACAAATAATTGAATAACCTTTTCACTAACTGCATGGTGGAATTTTCCTTCATTAAATAACCTTTTGTAGTACCACGGCAGTATCTGAAAGTCAGTCTTAATTTTTTTTTAATTTTTTTTAGATTGTATTTATTTGCGAGAGAGAGAATGAGAGACAGAGAGCATGAGAGGGAGGAGGGTCAGAGGGAGAAGCAGACTCCCCGCCGAGCAGGGGGCCCGATGTGGGACTCGATCCCGGGACTCCAGGATCATGATCTGAGCCGAAGGCAGTCGCTTAACCGACTGAGCCACCCAGGCGCCCAGTCTTAATTTTTTAAAGGGAAAAAAAAAGTTCCTTTCTCAGAAATAACTACAGCATTAACCAGGGACAATTAAAAATAAAGCAATCTGCTAAGAGAAATACAAAATCAGTGTTAGAAGGTATGCCCCAGGAAGAATGAAGAGGGGGAAATCGGAGGGGGAGATGAACCATGAGAGACTATGGACTCTGAGAAACAAACTGAGGGTTCTAGAGGGGAGGGGGGTGGGAGGATGGGTTAGCCCGGTGATGGGTATTAAAGAGGGCACATACTGCATGGAGCACTGGGTGTTATACGCAAACAATGAATCATGGAACACTACATCAAAAACGAATGATGTAATGTATGGTGATTAACATAACAATAAAAAAGAAGGTATGCCCCAGTAATTGTTGAGATCCTTTTAAACACAGTTACAGATTCTTACTTTAATATTTCACTGAAATGAGAAATTAAACTTAAAATGGCATTTGGATTACATTAAACCTGATACATGAAAAGATATTTTAACCTTCCAAATAATAGCAGATGCTAATATAATATGCCAATGATTACCTTTCATGCCCCTCATAAACTTTCTCCCCTTCTACTCAGCTGGTCATTTTGGCCACAGCTGAAAGGTGGCAAGCTGGCTGTGAAACTCACAAGATCACAAAACTCTGATCACCTCACTTAGCCACCTAAAATGAAACTGGGTCAACATGTCAAAGATAATTAATGCTGCCTACCCTCACATACATGACTGAGGAGAACTGATTTTAAACGCAGTTTAAAATACTACATCTGAAAACGCAATTCAGCTACAAGAGGACAAACTGCTGAAAAGACTCTAGTATCAACCATCAATCATGTATAAAATGCTCAACTGCAGATTACCCTCAAATCAAACTTCTTATTCTGTTTCAAGAGTTACATGAGAATTTCAAAACTTGTGAAAATGTAACTACTAAAAGCAGTGAATGAGAATACTAGAACTCAAAGAGCCAGCTTAATTAAAAAAAAAAAGCTACAGAACTTTTAAAATTACTATTTTCTCACTTTTACAAGGACTTTATTAAAACATCTAATCAGGGGCACCCGGCTGGCCCAGTTGGTGGAGTGTGTGACTCTAGATCTTGGGGTTGTGAGTTCCAGCCCCACACAGGGTATAGAGGTTACTTAAAAATAAAATCTTTAAAAACAAACAAACAAACAAAAAAACCCATCTAACCAGTAATAGTCCAGCTTCTATCATGAAGTAATAAAATTATATGACAGTGGGTGATGATTTTGTGAACCTAAAACTGCCCTAAAAAAAATAAAGTTTATTGGGATGCCTGGGTGGCTCAGTCAGTTAAGCGTCCCACTCTTGACTTCGGATTGGGTTGTAAATCTCAGGGTCGTGGGATCGAGCCCCATGTCAGGCTCCATGCTGGGCGTGGAGCCTGCTTGGGATTCTCTCTCTCCCCCTCCCTCTGCCCCACCCCCTCTAAAAAAATGTATTTGAAAAAGTTGTAATTATTACTTTTCCTGATTTCTAAAAGCATTATTAATTTTTTGCTATGATATATAATGTTTGAAGCTGACAAGAAGGGAAAGACTTAAAACTAGTACTGAAAAATGACAAAATGGTATTCTGTACTCAGTGACCCATTTTTTTGAAAATATACTATTAAGGAGACATTTTCTATATTTTTGAACAATGCATAATTTCTTTTATCTTTTAGCATAAACTCACCATCTATATTTAATGATATCACTTTTAAAAATAATTATTCATCACGAAAGAAGTTTGCTAAATCATCAAGAGAATGCCATCTCTTTGGATCAAAGCCACCAGCTTCTACATACAAAAACAACTATAAGCTGGAAGGAGTCAAAGTGACATAGTCCAACTACTTCATTTTACAAAGGAGAAAATAAGGCTAGAAGGAGATTAAAATTTTCACCTACAGTCACATAACCTCTTACTTCATGACAGAAGCTGGACTATTACTGATTAGATGTTTTAATAAAGTCCTTTTACCTTCTCCTGAATCAGTCTCTACTTAATGTCCAAAGTGAACCTTCCAGATACTGAAGTCTACATTACAAGCTTCAAAAACTGCTTATTGGGACACCTGGTTGGCTCAATTGGTAGAGCATGCAATTCTTGATCTCGGGGTTTTGAGTGCAAGCCCCACGCTGGGTACAGAGATTACTGTAAAAAAAAAAACAACAACAACAACAACCTTGCTTATTAACGTAAAGTTATATGAAAAGTCTGGATGCTATAAAATAAAACTCCTAAAACGAGAGCTTCAAAATACTAAGAACACCACATTCCTGATTCCCTAGTCCATAAAATCTCATTTAAATTTCACAAGGACAAAATAACTTAAAAATAATTTAATAACAAAGTAAACTGCAAAATAAGCATAGAATTCTATAGAGAAAGGATTGTGAGGTTAAAGGGACTTGGGCTTTACCTATAGTGCTTTCAATTTTTATAGCACTGTATTTCATTGTTAATCAGACCTTAATGTTTGAGGTGACTGTGAGCAATAAATATATGGGTGTTACTTTATTCTATACTTGAAACTTGTAAGTTGAAACTATTTCCAAGTAAGTTTGTTACATGAATTTTTTAAAAAGCAAAACATGATTATTAACAGAAACTTTGGGAAAAAAGAGTAATCACTCCTACCATTTTTCTTAACAACCTAACTATTATAAATGTATCAAACAACCCCACTAAAGAAGGTGAGGGGAAAGGTGCTGACCTAAGTACCTAAGCAACTTTGGAAACTAGTAGAGTCTGTAAGTCTAACAGCAAAAGAAACTGTATAGGGCGCCTGGGTGGCTCAGTTGGTTAAGCGACTGCCTTCGGCTCAGGTCATGATCCCAGGGTCCTGGGATCGAGTCCCACATCGGGTTCCCGGCTCAGCGGGGAGCCTGCTTCTCCCTCTGACCCTCTCCTCTCTCATGCTGTTTCTCTCTCGCTCGCTCTCCAATAAATAAATAAATAAAATCTTTAAAAAAAAAAAAAAGAAAAGAAAAGAAACTGTATAAATGCCCTGTCCTTTAGTTGATAAAAGTGTTTCTCACAGGGGCGCCTGGGTGGCTCAGTCGTTAAGCGTCTGCCTTCGGCTCAGGTCATGATCCCAGGGTCCTGGGATCGAGCCCCGCATCGGGCTCCCTGCTCGGTGGGAAGCCTGCTTCTCCCTCTCCCACTCCCCCTGCTTGTGTTCCCTCTCTCGCTGTGTCTCTCTCTGTCAAATAAATAAAATCTTTAAAAAAAAAAAAAAAAAAGTGTTTCTCACAGAGGTGTAGGTTACCAATTCTGATACCACTACACACGTATGTTAGAATTGAAGAATTAAGTAAATGGATGGTGGGTGGTGGGAGCAAGATTTCTCACTGCTAAAGTGGGAGTTTCCAGACAGGCCAGGGCAGGAGGCTACAGTGATCCATGTAGTAATTGGTTAGAGTTGGTTAGTTTCATATAGATACAGGTGATTACATATAGAAATACTTACAGATACATATACACACATCTATTTCTTTACTCTGTTAACTTAGAAGGCCTAGAAACAATGGCCCCCTAGTAGCAACGTGCACAGATCTTGGTTTCTAGTATCACTGTCCAATAAAAGGAACCAGGCTCCTTGGAGAAATAGCTGATTCCGGGATGGGACAGGAAATATTCACAATGAGCCTCATGCCAGAAAGGAAGGAAGTGCTTCAAAAAACCCAAAATGATGGGATTATGTTAGAGGGACACAAGTGCCAACTGAAAGAGTTCCAATGGCCAAAACTGCAAATATCTGAGCCACAAAATAAATTAGTACTGGATTATAACCCAAAGAATAAAATAAATGAGTCCATCCTGATATCACTGAATAAATAAATTAATAGGATGAGACAACTATCCTGTGCAGAAAAATTCTGAGTAATTTATGTAAATACCCTGCCCTCCACAAGGTGGAGCATAACTCTTCAATACTTAAGTGCATATTGTACATAGATAGTGACTTCCTTCCAAAGGGCAGAGTATGAAAAGCCGGAGGGGGGGGGGCGGGGGGGGGATAATTTTACAAAAGAGAAACCTCATAAATACTACTTCAACCAGGTGATCAAGGTCAACATCAACAGTGTTAAGTCACATTGGTTGTACGCATTCTTGGTATGATGTGATAGAAATGGCACTTTACCTCTGTGGTCTTCCTCACTAAAACCCATAACCCCAGTTTGATTATGAAAAAAGATTCAGACAAATCCAACTGACTATATGAGCAGATGGATGTTAGGTAAACCTACTGTAATCAGTTCACAATATATGTGAATCAAACCACGATGCTGTAAACCTTAAACTTATTCAGTGATGTATGTCAATTTTCTCAATAAAACTGCAGGAAAAAAAAAAAAATCCCATTTGAGGGACAGTCTACAAACACCTAACCAAAACTCCTCGAAACTGTCAAGGTCACCAGAAACAGGAAAATCACAGCCAAGAGGACCCTAAGGTAACATGACAACCAAATGTAATGTGGTAACCTGTATGGGATTGTGGGACACAAAAAAGGACATTAGATTAAAAAACAAAATTCTGAATAAAGTATGGAGTTTAGTTAATAATAATGTATCAGTATTGGTTTATTAATGTCATAAATGTATCACGCTAATGTAAGATGTTAATAGGGAAAACTGGATCTGGGGTACATGGAAACTACATTTTCTCAATGTTTCTGAAATTTTTTAAATGTTACAAAATTAAAGGTTATTTTAAAATATTTTTTTTAAAAAACTTGTTTTAAAAAAAGGAAAGGGAAAAAAATTATTAAAGCCTGAAGAATGCAATTTGAGCACTTACCTCTGAGAAGAGACTGGAAGGGAAGGGAAATCAAGCTTTTCTTTACAAGTGTACTGACTCGAGGCTATGAAGAATATCTGCGTACTAATAATGCCTAACAAGAAATGCTTAATTTTAAATGCCACATTTAAGCACTGAATAATACATAAAATCAAACTTAAACAGAAGTCACTCCCTAAACCCATGTATTTCTATGCATAAACTATCCAATTTCCAGAAAAACCTCCAAATCACATTCAAGCATCTCATTAACTAGTAACTGATATTAGTGCAATATGTGAATTTAAACGAAAAAATGTCAATATTCAATTGCTAAGGGGCATAAAAAACATACATGTGAAACAAACTGCTTTTATCAGTAAGAAAATATTTCACCAGAAACATTCTTAAATTTGATCAGTATTTAGACCCAGTATGTATAACTTTTAATATAATAAATTGTGTTATTCAGGGGAAAAAAATGAGTCATCCTAATTTTAACAGCAGGAAGTGCTAAATGATGTCTATTAACACTCACTTTATTACTACACTTGGTGAAGGCAAAATAACACATCCTGCACATCTATCTAGACAGCCACTAGGATCAATTACAACTGGAGTATATAAAGCTCAACAAATTCAATGTATGGTATTTACCAACTGCCTATATTGGCAAAAATGATTTGAGAACAAAGATAAGACCATCAAGCTTATTATCAGCATCAATCTCTAATTAAATTGTTAGGAGCTGCTTTATCTAAATGGGCACCATCCACTACTACGAGAATATGTTCCACTAAACATCTGTACTTTTTATTATTTATTTATTTGAGCTAGAGAGAGTGAGCAAGAGAGAGCGAGACAGAGTACAAGGGGGGGGGAGGGGCAGAGGGAGAGGAAGAAGCGGGCTCTCCACTGATCAGGGAGCCCAACACAGGGCTCGATCCCAGGACACCTGAGCTGAAGGCAGACACTTAACTGACTGAGCCACCCAGGCACCCCATAAACAGCTGTACTTGTTCAAAGACAACATAAAAGTAAATTATTAAGAAACCAAAGTAATTATTTTAAAGCCCTAAAAACAGATAAATCAGAAGATGGCACTTGAACCTCTTCAAGCCTTTCCTTTTTTATTAGTAAGAGTACAAAGTCACTCTCACAGGATTTATTTTATAATATAATTTTATGTAAAGTAATATGATACAATCGGTGTCTAGCATAAAGTAATTTGAAGTTACAGGCAGGCAAACCAGGGGGTGGGGTCAGTTGAGATGATGCCAGGATTTCCTCAATGGGGCCTTAGTCCCTCAGTGCAAAGAGAGAATGATAAAACCAATTAAATCTCCCCTAACAAGTGGTCACCAGTAGGAGCAGGCAAGAAAATTAAGAATGAATCAGCAAGTATCCATCACCGCTACAAAAAAACAGTCACTGCTTACTAAGAGGGAGTCAAATAAGAATCACAGTTGTAGATCTACAGCTCCTGACACAAATTCTGTTTCCATATTCATAACAGATGACAAAAGGGCTCTCATGATTTATTTCTCACATACGAACTGCTTACATCTTTTAGAGTTACACACAAAAATATTTATGGATGTAATAACACGATTTCTAAGGTTTGCTTCAAAATAATGGTGGGGAGTATAAATGAAACATTACCCATTTGTTGATTACTGTTGTTAGATTTATTATACATTTTAGCATATGTTTGGAATTTTCATAGTAAAAAGGTGAAAATGTAAATATTACTAAGAAATGACTCTACTCCTACAACTCAACAAAAAGCAAAGAACCCAATTCGAAAGTGGGTAAAGGACTTGAACATGCATTTCTCCAAAGATTTACAGATGCCAAAAAGCACATAAAAAAATTCTAAATACCACTAATCATTAGGGAAATGTAAATCAAAACTACAGTGAGATACAACTTCATGCCCATTAGGATGGCTTTATCAAAAAATAACAAGTGTTGATGAGGATGTTAAAAATTGGAACTCTTCAAAAAAAAATTGGGACTCTTACGCACTGCTGGTAGGAATGTAAAATGGTGTAGGTACTATGGAAAACTATTTTTTTAATCAAAAAATTTAAAAAAGCATTACCATATGAACCAGCAATTTTACTTCTGAGTATATACCCAAAGGAACTGAAAGCTGGCACTCAAAAGATAGTTGTACACCCATATTCACAGCAGCATTATTCACACTGGTCAAAAGGCAGAAGCACCCCAAATGGGCACCTTTGGATGAAAGGATAAACAAAATATGCTCTATGCATACAGTACTATTCAGCCTTAAAATGGGAGGAAATTCTGACTGTACAACATGGATAAACCTGGGGGATATGAAGCTAAGTGAAATAAGCCAGCCACAAAAGGACAAATACTATATAATTCCACTAACATGAGGTATTAAGAGTAATCAAATTCACAGAAAATAGAATGATGGTTGTGGGGGCCGGGAAAGCGGAAAGAAAGGAGTTATTGTTCAATGGGTATGGAGTTTCAGCTGGAGAAGATGAAAAAGTTCTGTAAATGGATGGTGGTGATGGTTGCCCAACAATGTGAATGTATTTAATGCCACTGAACTGTACACTTAAAAATGGTCAAAATGGTAAATTATATGTATTTTTTTACTACAATTTTTAAAAGTTTTTAAAAAAACAATTCTACCCATCTCAATATTTTTTGAAAAGTTTTCTTTGATCATTGCACATATGGGCCACAAATACAGCAAAATAACCTTAAAATCTTGACGTAACATTCTAAGGGGCATTCCAAGATATAATTACAACTTTTCAAACTAAAAAAATAAAACCACATGGGCACTTTCTGCCCCTTCCTCCAGGATCGTGACTTCATCTAACACTTCAGCATAAATATGGTTTGGCTTGGCAGAGATGAAATTCTTTCCCTGATCTATCAAAACCTTCCTCCACAATCCTGAGAGAATTTATACAAAAAGGTATCATTCCCAAAGCAGCTCTACAATGTCATCAGACTGCATTACAAGCCTATTAGTGATGCTTACAAGTGGGTAACTTCTGCAGCAGGCAGTAAGTCTGAAACTAAACATTTCACAGTCTATTTCTAAGCCTAGATGGCAGTGTCATTGTTGCTTCCTTAGATTAGATTCAAATCAAAAGAGCTGAAAACATTTCAGGAAGTATTTGGCAAAATTCATAAAACAGGCAAAGATACAGTCCAGTGAGGCAAAGAGGGCCTGGAATGGATGAACAGGAATAAACACCTGCAGAGAGAGCGACGTATTACAAATTTCACAACACTGGGCCTCCCTACACCTTTCTGAAACAATTCTTCTGAATGTTGGGATATACAATCTCAGCTTCAAAATGCAAAAAGGGGAAAAAAAATAAAGCCATGGGGAACCTACGAGCCCAGGCTTTCTGCGCAGTCTGTCATAACACTAAATTCAAGTTGTGCACATAGTGCACTCCCAATAAGAAACCCATAAAGGCAAACTTGTGTTTGTCTTTAGTAATGAATCATACAGTCTTCCACTGCATTTACTTTACTAGAGAACCAGCTCTATTTGATTAACCAGATCGAACAGAAGTCAGAACTGCCTTTTGTGACAACCAGAGTATCATGCTCCTATCAAGTTGCCTGGACAATTCACCGATATTCTATAATGCAAAAGCCTTTTAAATATGTATACTCTCTGACCAAGCGTTTCCACATCTGAAAATTTATACTAAGGAAAAGAGATGAAGATGTATGTAAATGAAACTTCAGTGAATAAAAAAAATTATGAACATACTTAGTGACCAAGAGGCAACTGACTTGAACTATGGTACAACCACAGTTACATGCTATGCCGACATGAAAATATTAAACCACCCTATATAGCTATATTGTGTGCCTCTGTACATACATGTAAACAAATACATGTACCTGCAAATTTGTGAATGCACATGTGTCTGAGAACGTGATACACATGGGCACAGCGCGTGTGTAAACATACACATGTGCACGTATGCACCAAATGTGTGCAAGTATAATCAGTGGCCCATGGAATGGTACACGTGTACAAAGATGTGCCTGTATATATGTATGGGTACAAGAGAAAAATACATATGCACATATACATCTGCTAAATGCACATGCCTGTATTTGGAATGTGAGCCTGTTTTAAGTAGGTGAGTGTGTATTTATCCTTGTAATCACTACTTAGAGCCTGTGACCTTAAGTTAATGAGCCTCTTGGAGTCCTGACTTTGTCATCTATACAATAATACCAAACCCTGCCTCATGCAGGTTTTATGAGGATTAGTGAAATTATGGATGTAACGCACTTAGTACCGTGACTGGCATGTAGTAAATGCTCAGTCAATATTAGCTTTCCTTATCTGTACACATGTATACTGATTTATACTTACGTATATTTACATACTTATAAGTCCACAAAGATACACATCAAAATATTAACTTTGGTTACCTATGGGTGATAGATTTTTATTGTGGGGTTTTGGGGGGGGCTGGCTTTCATATTTTGCAATTTTTCTAGGAAGATTCTTTTTTTTTTCATGGTTTTTGGAGGTTATTTCTGAAACATAATGATTTTTAAAAATAAAATAAAGATGAGGCCTCTCCCTGACATAGCTCAATTCGGCATCTTTAAAGCTATTAACTACTACACCAAGGAATGCATAGTTTTGATACTCCACCAAATTTTTTGTATTCCAGCAATATGTCAGCATTACCTAATAGCTCAAGAAGATGGCAGTACAAAGAAAAGCCACAGCTTTTTGCTTGTTTGCCTTATCCAAAGCAGGATGAAAAGAATGAATTAGATCACACTGTGGGGTACATGTGATTTTTGAACACTGTGTAGACAGTTAAGTGACACTTGTCATTTGTATTTTATTAAAGCAGGGAGGAACCCAGAGCCTTGCCCAAGGTCATACAAAAAAGCATGTGCCAGACCCCAGGCTGTGAGAGATCTGAGGACTAGACTGCACTGCCACAGTTTGGGCGTGTTTATGAAACCAAGAAGCTAAATTCTTAACCAGTCATTTCAGAAGTCTGGCTGGAGGAGGGAGGAAATTACAACACAGCCCTGATGACAGCAAAACAAACTGGTAACTGGCTGCATTGGGTTAATCTAGATGTTTTAATCATACTGGGTCTTCCTTATTTCTAAAACCCAAAACTGTAGCTCATCAATGATAGGACACTTAATATCATAAAAGCACGACTGACATTTGTATGCAAATTATATCAGAAACATCTGAAACGACAAAACGCAAGCAGTTATCTGCGGTTCCAATCAACACCAGTTCCTACCTGGCTTAATTCCCACAATTATGATATGTTAGGTTAAATACCACTAAAAACCCTGCAGATTGTCTCTGAATTTCCGAGGGGAACCCAGCTACAGAGACAGGCGAGTAAAACAAGCAGCTCTTTTCCCTAGGGCCTCAATTTAGAAATTATAACGGGGATAATACTCCAATCAACCCCTATACATTTCCTCCCCAGCCATGCTATTAAATCTCCTTAAACGTCATTTCCAAGCCTTTAAAACACACACCCAGGCACACGCCCTGCAGCCTTCCATGAAGCTCGACATTTTGGGGCATCGCCCCAATTAAACATCGCCTTTCCCAAACCTACTGCAAACTGCGGACTTGCCTCTCGTCTCATTTTTTGACTTTTGTCTTAAAACCAGAGGCGAGGGGGACGGGTTTCGACAGACTAGACTCTGAAACCCTGAGCAATCGCATCTCGCGGGGAGCTGTCGGCCGCAGTAGCAGCGATTTTAATCTTTTCTCTCCACCTCGTTTCCTTTCCCATCTCACGCTTGCTTTTTTTTTTCTTTCTTCTTTCCAATGACATCAAACCAAAAGAGGAGCAAGGAAAACTGAATGCCCCCGGGTCGCTGCCTCCCGAGGGTCGCGGGTTCTGCCTCGGGGACCCGCCCGCCGCGGGAACTGCGGGAAACGCTGCGGGGCAGAGGTTTTCCACCGCCCGAGTGCCGCCCCAGGTCGCGGAGGGATGGGC
The DNA here is from genome assembly GCF_002201575.2 of Neomonachus schauinslandi. Taxonomy (NCBI): domain Eukaryota; kingdom Metazoa; phylum Chordata; class Mammalia; order Carnivora; family Phocidae; genus Neomonachus; species Neomonachus schauinslandi. The sequence goes on along the minus strand of NC_058409.1, from coordinate 32,372,268 downwards.
CGGGCTCGCGGCGGCCTCGAATCCGAGCGCGGGGCCCGCCCGGCCCTGTGAGGCCGGGCGCGGCCTGCTAAGCCGCGGCGTCGCGTCGGCCACAGGCTGGGGCCAGAGACGCCTGAAGCGGCCGGCCGGCGGGGCAGGGTCCGGGACCGAGGGCTGGAGGCCGGGGGGCCTGGGCGGGACTCGGCGTCGCTCACCTGCTGGTACCGGCTGCCGCAGGCCGGCTCCACCGCCGCCAGCGCCGCCAACGCCAACGCCATGGCGCAGCCGGCCGCAGGGAAGGAAGGCGAGCGAGCGAGCTAAAGGGGCGCGGGCGCTGCGGCCTGGGAGCGCGGGGAGGCCGAGGGGGACGCGCCTCGGGTGGGTCTGGATGGCCGCCGCCGCTTCCAAGCAAGCCGCTCTCCTCAGGCTGTGAGCGCCGCCGCCGCCGAGGCTCCGACGCGGCCCCTGGGGAGGAGGCGGGGACGCCGCCGACGACGCTGCGCCGCCGCCCCGCCCCCGACTCGCGCCGCGCGGCCAGGCCAGGCCTCACCCCGCGCCGCCGCCTTGGCCCCGCGGAGCCGCCGCCCGGGGTGGGGTCCGCCCTTCCGAGGCGAGGCCGCTGAAAAAGAATTACCCACTGAGGAGCACCTCGTACGAGCTCTGAGCTTTCCCCGTGTGTTCTCTTCTAACCCTCATCGCACACCCCGACATGGGGGCCACAGCCCCATTTAAGAGGTCGCTGGCGTCCAGGGAGGTTGGCAACCTGGCCCAGCAGCGATCTGATCCCTGGTACCTGCTGCACAATCTCGGTTCTTTTCCAAGTCCCTTCTTGTCTGCCATCTTCATAGAGCAGGGGTCTGCTACCGCAGGGCAGAGGCCAAATCCGGTCCAGTGGTGGTGGAAAGTATAAGAAATGGACGTTTCATTGTCCATAAATTAAGTTTTACTGGAACGCAGCCGCTCCCGTTTGTTGAGTATGGCCAGTAAATCCTAGTACTTGTTATTTGGCCCATTACAGAGAAGTTTCCCTGAGCCTACATCCTCCAGAATTCCTTAGATCTCGAACAAACCCTAGTTAGGATGGATGATCGTAATAGCATCCTCCTTTTTATGCAGCCCTTTAGTATTTTAACAGCCTCACCTGTAGATATAGACATATTTTTCTGTTTTATATATATTATATATATATAAAGTAGGCTCCACCCAGCATGGAGCCCAACCGGGCGCTTGAACTCAGGACCCTGAGATCAACACCAAGCTGAAATCAAGAGTTGGGCTCAACCCACTGAGCCACCCAGGAACCCCAACATGAGATTTTTCTTTTTTGGTGGGCAGCAAAGCAAAGTTTATTGAGTGATAGCAAAGTGATAGTACAAAGCTCCGGAAGAGGGAGGGGACCCCAGAGGGTTGCCCCCCACCCCATGGTATTTTTCTGAACCAAAGCTCTCTGAGGAGGTGACATGAATGGCCAAACTCCAAATACTCAGCCATGCTGAGAGCTTTCCTGATAACGGTAACATGTGCAAAGTCTCTGAGAGGAGTGAGAGCTTGCCTTGTGGAAGAACTGAAAGGAGGCAGGCAGAACTGCCACATACGAGATACAATTATCAATGTTTCCCAGATGAGGAAATTAAGCTTGAAGAGATTAAATATCCTACCCAAGAACACAGAGCCAGTGAGGGGAAAAGCTGGAATGTAAACCCATTAAACCAGCATTGTTAACCATTATCATGCAACTAAATTATAAACTCTGTGAAGATGAAAGTATATATCTCTTAAATATTTTGATATTTCCCATAGCACAGCATAGCTATATAGCAGGCATTTAAGGTCTGCTATTTCCTTCTGTCATACTCAGCCACCTGGAATTGCTTCTACACACATGTCCAACACGGGCAAAAAATGGATCTTTGAAGCTTGTTGCAATTCCCATTTCTTTTTGATTGCCTTTCCAACTTAGTCATCTAAGGTTGGCATTAATATGATCATTGTTTTAGCCTCTGATTTTCAAGTTTAGTTAACTACATATTTTTTGACCATAGCTGTGTTTTGAACCTACCCTGAGGTTTCTACATATACGAGCCAATTGTAATCAATAAAAATTCTAGATATTTATCTTCCTCACTTTAAGTTCTCCACCAGTTTCCAAACTCCTACATGTCTGTCCCAACATCCAAGCGTTAGCCTCACATATTTACACTTTTGAGAAGTGAACAAATCCAGCAAGATGCCAAGCTGAGAGTCTCAAAATGGTACACTCTTTACTCTGTCCCTTCGTTGCTTTTAATCCAGAAAAACCACCTTTAAATGTAATAAGGTACCGTGAATCGTTCTACACCTAATGTCCTACCTTGTGGTCTTATATAAGGGAAAAAAATGTCTAATTTGAAATGCTTTAAAATCTCACCAATAAAAGTAGAAACCCAGATTTCTTTGCCCAGATTATCTAAATTTACTTGTAAGAAGGAATAAAAAAGATGTCTGTGCTGCCGCATATGGCTATGGGAGTAACAACTGCCATCTTTACGCACGTCCGCGGCGCCGTGACGTTTGCGGAAAAGATGTTGCTACCCTTCCCGTCTACTTCTTTCCTAAATTACTTTCTCCCCCAATAGCGATACACTCCCTGCATATGAACGTAATATAAATACTGGGCTTTCTCCCTGGAATATTGTCTCTCCAAAGGAAAAAAAAAAAAAGTTCATCTGTAGCTTCCAGTCTCCCTTTCCTACTCCTTTTCTGATACCCTGAACCAAAATGTTTTACGTTCACAGCGAAGTCTTGGTGGGTTTGTTTTTTTTTTCTCTGAATTCCCCGCCCCACCCCGCCCCGCCCAAAGCCTTTAATAAGTAAATGGAGATGATTTGTGTCGATTCAATGGATGGGTAAATTGGGAAGTTGAGAAACTGAGTCACCGCTGTATAAGGTCTCCCGTTGGCAAGCAAACTGTACAGTGAAGGGGAAAACTGAATTTCTGACTCACGGATCCATGCCTGCTGCAAGCCAAGCAGACAGCAAAGATAATCCAAGGCTATAAAAATTGCACTCTTTGGCTTCATCTGGAGATGTTGTCAAAGAGTTTCCACAGAGAAAGTTATTAATTTCAGATTGCTGCACTTAGAAACTTATTTCCCCACAGAACAGCAGTAATACTTTCCATGTGCAATACTTTTTATGTGAATTGCTGACTCTGAATCATCCATCCTGAGAGAGAAGAGAAATATTATGGACAAGTACAAGCATAGCTCACGTCTGTTTCTCTACCCCCCCCCCCCATTTAGATAAAAACTCCTCCAGAATAGATGCGGTATTCTGTCTTTCACATCCACCTGAGGCCTGTCCTAGGCAGCACTGAGCTCAATAAGTAACCAAGAAGGGTTTGTTAAATTTTAAACAAAGCCTCATTGGTCTAATATCTCGTTTCAGACCTTGAATGTCTCCAGCTAATCTTTACAGAGCTCCCACTGAACCATGCTTTTCCATTTCCACTTACTTACTCCTTCTTTTAATTCTCATTACATTACTATGAGTTCCATTAAAGGCAAAGGTGATATCTTCATATTACAAATAAAGAAATTATCTACTGATAATTACTACTGTTTGTGGAGCACCTTCTTGATCTTGGACCCTTCCACAGGTCTTCTCCTTAATCCTCATAACAAACCCAGTCTGCAGGTAAAAGAGATTCAGGAGATGTACATCACTTGCTCAGTTAGTGAGAGTGGAACCAGGATGCCAATTTAGATCTGTCTGATAACAAAACTTGAGCACTGCTCTGTAGAGGAGTGCAGAAGTTAGTAGAGGAGAGTAGAAGAGAGTAGAGGAGAGTAGAAGACGCAGAAGAACCAGTCTCATCCGTGGAGTCTGCAGTGAAATAGAGAAGATAGTGAACACAGATTCAAGACATTTTTTCAAATATAAAAACTTCAAGTTAATTACAGCTGTCTTGGGCTATATTAACTAGAGATGGTGAAGAGAATTATGTGATCATGTGTGATAATCAGGTAAGGATTAAAGAGAAAGGGTTCTGAATGAGAAAAAAGGCTTTGCCATGAATTGGAAGGCACACCCAGTCAGGACTATGCTTGTAAAAAGCTTAGAACAGGGGGGCAGCAACTTTTATGTAAAGGGATAGACAGTACTGGAAATATTTTGGACTTTGTGGGCCACAAGTTTTCTGTCACAACTACTCTACTTTGCCACTGTATCATCAACATGGCCATAGACCATATCAAGCAAATTGGATGGCTGTGTTCCAATAGCACTTTATTTATCATCACTGAAATTTGAACTTCTTATTTTCACATGTCATGAAATATTATGTTTCTTCTGATTTTTCTCAACTATGTAAAAGAAGGTAAAAATTATGGTTAACTCTCAGTTCATACAAAAACAGGTAGTGTGTGCGATTTGGCCCCCAGGCAGTAGATGGCCAGCCCCTAGCTTCCTAGCAGGACAAAAAAAAAAAAGTTTATGTGCTAAGAGCTTGAGTAGGAATTTTAAACCACAGAGTAATGCAGAAGGCCTAATGGAGAGGCAAGGGAAAGAGAGAAGAGGATGGGTATTTATAAAAGATCTTAAACTACAAATGGCTTCTGCAAAAATGTAAGCCAGAGGAAAAGTGTTAGTCAGTTAGGGATCCATCATGAGATTCCTGATTCCTTGGCTTATCTTCTTGCCCCTGCAATGCAATTGATTTATTTATTCAACAGATATTAATTGAGCACCAATATGGGCAATTGCTATGGCTTTCTGCCTAAAACCTGAAACTACAAAAGAATAGTTTCTCATTTATTCTCCAAAATGAAATTAAGAAATGCTAAGTGTGGGTATTAACATACCGTAAGATTTGGTATGTTATGTCTTTGTTTTTATTCATTTCCAACTATTTTCTAATTTCACTTGTGATTTCTTAGACCCATTGGTTACTTAGCAGTGTGTGGCCTAATTTTGACCTATCTGTGCATTCCCCTAATTTCTTTCTGTCGTTGATTGCTAATTTCATTCCATTGTGATTGGAGAACATACTTTGTATTTTTTTTCTTTTTCTTTTCTTTTCTTTTTTTTTTTGGTGGACAGCAAAGCAAGGTTTATTGAACAATAGCAGAGTGATCTTATGAAACTCCCGAGGAGGGAAGGGACCACAGGGTGTTGCCCGTACTTTGTATTTTTTCAATCCTTTTAAATTTATAGAGGTTGGCTTTATGCCCTAGCCTATGGTCTACCCTGGAGAATGTTCCATGTTCACCTGAAAAGAATGTCTATTCTGCTATTGTTGGGTGGCATGTTCTCTAGGTGTGTCTATTGGGTCTAGTTGGCTTATAGTGTAGTTCAAGTCTTCTATTTCCTTGTTGCTCTTCTGGCTAGTTGATCTTCTGGCTAACCATTATTGAAAGTAGATTGTTGAAGTCTCCCACTTATAATTGTAGAATTGTCTATTTCTTCCTTCACTGGTGTCAGTTTTGCTTCATATAGTTTAGTGCTTTATTGTTAGGTACATATACATTTATAGTATTTACTTATTTTATACACTGTCTCGATCCAAAAAGGATTTAAGTGATTGCAGTATAGTAAAGAAATCATAGATTAGAAGTAGATGAGAAAAGAAGAAGCAAAACAAAAATAGCAACATGAAACAGACCTCGCCTTCTTGTTCACCGTTATCTCCATATGAACAGAGCCTGGCATATAATAGGCCCTTGTAGGATTGAAATAGCATCAGGAATGAGATTAACACAAAAATGAAGTTATACATGTTACAAGCGCACCAAAAAAGTGGAGACCTGACTGGTTATACAACTGATAGGGAACCTGAGCTAAATAAAACAGGGTACCAAGACCGATAGAGAAATTTCTTCCAAGAGTCCTCAGTAACATTTAATTAGAAAGATGCTGAACTGACCTGTCTGTCCTAAATAGAATACATGCTTTAAATTTTGGGGAACCCCCCCCCCTGCCAGGAGAGATGCTGCAACTTGGACCTCCATGTATTGACTGCCACATTTGATTGTGTAAATAGTGCATTGACACAGTCCAGGGAGAGCCAGGCCATTATAGTCTACGCAAACGACACCCTCCACCCTGATCTGGGCAATATACAACCTATGCAACCATAGGAGGCATCCCCATAAAATCTTTACATGATCCCATCCCTGACAAATGGCTCACAATATATTTAGGGGTGTTGTGGGTGACAAAGGAATGAGGAATGAAGAACAGCGAAGTGTCCACAAGGAAATCAAGCGTCTGATTCTCATCTTTGGACCCAGCATACCAACCAGCTGCTTTAACTAAGTGTCTTGAACACAAGAACAAGGTGAGTAGGGAAAGTGCCTGGCTCTCCACCCCTCAGGCTGATTCCTAAGACAAGAAAAGGTTTTCTCCCATTTCCCCAGTGGGTAATTTTCTCCCTGTGTTCAGGAAGTATCGTAAGAAACAGGATTACACGAGGGAAATACTAAAGCTCAGGGATCTGCACTGTCTGCACTGTGTCAGGGGACATACTACTTGTGCTAATTATGACAACAAAGACGAGCCCCCCGCAGGGTCCCCCACTGGAAGAAGCTGATGTTGGCTTAAACTCAGCCGCAGCTTGTGGGCACACATGCTGGTTGCTCACAGGTCACCAGGAAACTCTGCCTGGGTGACTTAGAGCAGCCTTTAAGGAAAGGACAAGGGAGACTCTCTAGTTTTAAATAAGATTACATGAGGACCAGGAAATCACACCTTAGTTTGGTTTTTTTTTTTTAATTTTTTTTAAAGATTTTATTTATTTATTTGACAGAGAGAGAGAGAGCACAAGCAGGGGGAGGGGCAGAGGGAGAAGCAGGCTCCTTGCTAAGCAGGGAGACCAATGTGGGGCTCGATCCCAGGACCCTGGGATCATGACCTGAGCCGAAGGCAGATGCTTAACGGACTGAGCCACCCAGGCGCCCCCGTACCATAGTTTTAAAGCAGTGTTGAAATCCTGGCCAAATTACTCAGGAGCTCCTCTAACATTATTCCTGTGTGGGGCTCTTCCTCATTCACATCTTCGGTAACTGAAGCCCACAGATGGAGCAAAGACAAGCCCCCCTCTATGCCAAATTCCTCCCCTGGAGTCAGCCATGCAGTGATAGAGTAATGGTACAAGGTGGGTTGGCACCTGGCACGCAGCCTTTCCAGAGCTGATGGTGACAAAACAGATTTCAATTTTAAATAGTAATTGGCCACCGGCTCAGGGGTCGAATGGAAGTTGTGTTCGCTTTTGAAACACCATTCTCTTGCCTTGACTTTCCTTTACCTGTTAGTCACTCTGTAAGCAAACATGGCCGATATACTAGTCTACAGGTCATCCAGAACATTGGCTTAAATTGCCACTGATGCTTCTCACCATAAAAAATTAAAGATGCATTTTTTATTGTTCACTGTCCCAAAAAAGATGCGTCTGATATCACTGCCCCCAAGACCACTACTTTAATTATCACACGTACTGAGCACTTACTTTATGCCAGGAATTGTGCCAAGCAATTTACATTTTTTTATCTTTTCTACTGTTGATAAGAAACACATGAGGTAGGGGCTCCTGGGTGGCTCAGTCGTTAAGCGTCTGCCTTCGGCTCAGGTCATGATCTCAGGGTCCTGGGATCGGGCGCCGCATCGGGCTCCCTGCTCCACAGGGAACCTGCTTCTCCCTCTCCCACTCCCCCTGCTTGTGTTCCCTCTCTCGCTGTGTCTCTCTCTCTCAAATAAATAAATAAAATCTTAAAAAAAAAAAGAAAAAGAAAAAGAAAAAGAAACACATGAGGTAGAATCTATTTTATCTCTATCCTCTGGATGAGGGAACAAGTTGCATGAAGATAATTATCTTGCCTTTGTGTGTATGTCATAGAAGACAAGAGCTAAAAGGGCTTTTGAAATCATTTGGTTTGATCCTTCATTTGACAGATGAGGAAACTGAGCTCAGAGGGGTTAGGTCACATGCCCGTGATCACACAGCCAGGAAGTGGCAGAGAGGCTATGGAACATGAGGTTCCTTCCATCCCTGAACCAAACAATCTACCACTTTGGGTTAACACACGTCACCCTGGCCTCCTGTACTCTGAGAGCGTGTGGCCCAACCTTTTATGATTCGAGGATTTGTGCCATCCCCATTGTGCTGTCCTCATGCAACCAAACTATGGTTCAGAAGAAAGGGGAGGGGCGGTATTGTGCTCTCTCTGCAACCAACTGATGATGAAGTCAAACTTCATGACTCAGAACAGGCTGAAGTTCTTGGCCCTTCACAACTTTCCCCACAGGAAACACACCAGGTTCTTAGTTACCTTTCGAGTGTTTCATGGGTGGCACAGAACATATCCAAAAATAGGTCTGCCTCCCAGAAGAGACTTGCAGCCTAAAAATGTCACTCCCTCTCCCTTTCTAAACATACATCACTGCCCAGGGGGGTAGCCCTTCTTTCCCAACTTGGCAGCTGCCTAAGGATAAGCTTTCCTCCCACCTGGAGACTAGACTTCCTTCTTGGGGAGGGGAGAGAAATGCCAATTGTCAGTAGGAAAAAAAGACCTTTTATAGGATATTTGGCAACAATTGTTCTTCTGAGACAGATTGATTTCAAGCAAAAAGTCTAGTCTCTGACCTCTGGAAGACCAACTCAATGGAACAATGCAGGTAAAAGCACTTTGCAAACTGCGAATACCAAAAACTATCACGTGCCTTTGCATGTGTTCCCTGAATCTTCAAAATCCAGGGAGCGGAACGGATGAATTATCTAGCGATATCTCTGGTGACACAGATTTTCCAGCCACAGAGCACCAGGAAGTTTTCCCGGCCAGGGCTCTCTGTGGATAACTCCTTGTGTGCTGACATGAGGTTAGGATGACTGCAAAAGCCTCTCTGAGGCTGAGTTCATGCCGGCTCCAGGAGGGTGCAAGGTTCGTGAATGAGGCAGGAAGAGTTGCAATCAGCCAGCAGAACCGAGGAGACAGGGAGACAGCCTCGTCTGGCTGTGGGAGCATCTCCTAGTTGAGTCTCTGCCATTGTGTTGACCTGGAGCTTGTCTTAAACAAAGGCATGTTTACTAGCTTCTTACCGGGTGCATGTGCTACTTGAGCTCCGTGGAACATCTTGTCATGTTAGAGGTGTTTGCAGGTCTTTGATTTTATTCATGCAATCACTCATTCAGTAAATGCATATTTAATTCTCACTCCATGGGCAGCTTTCTATTTAAAAAAAAACTCCTCTATTTTCTGCCCACACGTAAAGCCCATGTACAGTGAGTATAGCTTGGAGGTAAATAGGTTTTGTTTAAAGAAGAAAAGTAAAGGAGGACCATTTTCCATTGCATCCCCTCCCTGCCACTCTCCTTGCCCCACACCATAAACTAGAGGTCACTTTTGGGATACTTTCTGATCCTGGGAACTATTGTGCTCCTGGAAATCACTCATTTCAGGGCTTTGGGTGCTTGTAATGAGATGCCCAAAGACAGGGGAGATGCATGTGACTCATGTTACCTTTCCCATGTGCAGGACAGAGAGTAGTAATCCCCCTGAGGTCAGAAGCAGGTAAGAATTCTAACACAGGGCTCTGAGAAGTCACTGCTGTGTGTCTGGATCTGGCAGGTAAATTATAATCCATCCACCTCCTCTTTCCATCTGTGTATTTTTGACCAAGTTCAAGAGACGTTCAGGAAAGGATAAATGGTCATAGGTGCAGGAGTGGTTGGGAAAGATGCCACAGGGAAAGGCAATTTTAGCTTTATCCTGAAGGATCCATCAAATTTGGGTAGAGTGGGCACATAGGGAAGAGGAGAGAGGAAGAATATTGGCTGTGCTGAAGTTTTGTGCACTTTTTTTTTAAAGATTTTGTTTATTTATTTGAGAGAGAGAGAATGAGAGAGAGCACATGAGAGGGGGGAGGGTCAGAGGGAGAAGCAGACTCCCTGCTGAGCAGGGAGCCCGATGCGGGACTCGATCCCGGGACTCCAGGATCATGACCTGAGCCGAAGGCAGTCGCTTAACCAACTGAGCCACCCAGGCGCCCCATTTTTTTTTTTTTTAAGATTTTATTTAGTTTTGTGCACTTTAAAAAAATGTAGTCAAATCTATGTCTCTCTCTCTCTCTTTTTTTTAATGACTTCTGCCTTTAATTTACGAAGATCCTCCTCATCCTCAAGATCATGAAAACATTTACATATATTTTTTCCTAGTACTTTTCTTTCTTACATGGACATATTTGATCAAGTTCAGTTTATTTTGGGGTAAGGAACATGGTAGGAATCCAGGATTTTTTGGGGTTTTTTAATGGCTAGCTAGATCTCATACCATTTGTTGAATAATTATTTAAAAAGTGTCCATCATATACAAAATCTCCTTTTATATATATGAGCTTATTTCTGGAACTCTGATTTTTTTTTTCACTCATCTGTTCAAATGTGTATTGTGAGTCCTGCTTTTTAGAAAACTTGATTAACAAAATCCTCACATACAAATTCGATCTAAGGAAATAGAATTCTTCAGGCTGCTGCCCTAACTGTCCTAAAATGACTCAATTTTTCAAAAGCTTAAATATATATATACATTTAAACACACACACATATATATACCTTTTTTGAGAGAGAGAGAGAGAGAGAGAGCACACGCACGTGTACGCACATGTTGGGGGTGCAGAGAGGGAGAGAGACTCTTAAGCAGGTTCCATGCTTAGTGCAGAGCCCAACCGGGGACTCCATCCCACGACCCCAAGATCAGGACCTGAGCTAAACTCAAGAGTTGGGCACTTAACGGACAGACTCACCTAGGCACCCCATATACCTTTATATATATATATATATATAGATATATATATATATCTATATATATATAACAGCTTTATTGACATATAACTTTTATTCTATACAATTAATCCATTTAAAATGCGCAATTCAGTGGTCTATTTGCAATGTGCCACAATCAATTTTAGAACATTTTCCTCACCCCAAAAAAGAAACCCTGCATCCATTAGTAGTCATTCCTCATTTCCTCCCAACTGCTGCCCCTGCCAGCCCCCTGGCAACCACTAATCAACTTTCTGTCTCTACAGATTTGCCTAGTTTGGTCATTTCATATAAATAGAATCATACGATGTGTGACCTTTTGTGTTTGGCTTCTTTCACTTAGCAGAATTTTTTCGAAGTTCATCTGTATAATAGCATGTATAGACATACTTCATTTCTTTCTATTGTTGAAGAATCCGTGGTATAGATATACCGTACTTTGTGTAACCACTCACCAGTTGAAGGATATTTTGGTCATTTCCACTTTGGGGCTATCACGAATAATGTTGCCGTGAACATTCATGTACAAGTTTTTGTGTGAATTATACACTCCTTTTAAAAGGAAAATTACCGGGGTGCCTGGGTGGCTCAGTCGTTACGCGTCTGCCTTCGGCTCAGGTCATGGTCCCAGGGTCCTGGGATCGAGCCCCGCATCGGGCTCCCTGCTCCGCGGGAAGCCTGCTTCTCCCTCTCCCGCTCCCCCTGCTTGTGTTCCCTCTCTCGCTGTGTCTCTCTGTCATATAAATAAATAAAATCTTTAAAAAAAAAAAAATAAAAAATAAATAAAAGGAAAATTACCTTAAAAAATAAAATAAAAAGGAGCATTATCTTTTGCAAAAAGTCATACTTCTTTGCAGGACTAGGCCTGTGAGCCACCTTTTTAGGATGATTAAAAAGTTTATTTCTGGGCACCTGGGTGGCTCAGTCATGAAGCATCTGCCTTCAGCTCAGGTCATGATCCCAGGGTCCTGGGATGGAGCCCCGCATTGGGCTCCCTGCTCCGCGGGAAGCCTGCTTCTCCCTCTCCCACTCCCCCTGCTTGTGTTCCCTCTCTGTGTCTCTCTCTGTCAAGTAAATAAATAAGGCCTTTAAAAAAATTTTTAAAAAGTTTATTTCCTTATACTCTTTCTTCTTTAAAGCCACATGTAATTTTATTTGTGAGGGTCTTCATCCTGTCAGTTTATGCTAATTTGAACCACCATGAAGTCAAGTTAATGGAGAAATTAATTAAGAAAACAGCAATCTGTTAAAGAATACGACTGGTGGGGGTTGCAAAGGATCCAGTGATTAAGATGGAGGTGGTGCTGAAGTGCAATGTACAAAATCACTAATATCACTTTTTATTTTTTTTAATTTTTAAAAAATATTTTATTTATTTATTTGACAGAGAGACATAGCGAGAGCAGGAACACAAGGAGGGGGAGTGGGAGAGAGAAGCAGGCCTCCCGCCGAGCAGGGAGCCCGATGCGGGGCTCGATCCCAGGGCCCTGGGATCATGACCTGAGCCGAAGGCAGACACCCAATGACTGAGCCACCCAGGTGCCCCTAATATCACTTTTTAAAGTTCTTCTCTTTAGGGGGCGCTTGGCTGGCTCAGTCTGGTAGAGCATGCAACTCTGGATCTTGGAGCTGTGTGTTCAAATCTTAACATTGTGGGGGGAGAGCTTACTTAAATAAATAATAGGGGCACCTGGGTGTCTCAGTCAGTTAAGTGTCCAACTCTCGGTTTCAGCTCAGGTCATGATCTCAGGGTCGTGGGATTGAACCCCATGTGGGGTTCCGCTCAGAAGGGAGTTTGGGATTCTCTGCCTCTCCCTCTGCCCCTCCCCCTGCTCATGATCTCTCTCTCTCTCTCTCTCTGTCCTCTCTCTCTAAAATAAATAAATAGGGGCGCCTGGGTGGCTCAGTCGTTAAGCGGCTGCCTTCGGCTCAGGTCATGATCTCAGGGTCCTGGGATCGAGTCCCACATCGGGCTCCCTGCTCGGCGGGAAGCCTGCTTCTCCCTCTCCCACTCCCCCTACTTGTGTTCCTGCTCCTGCTGTGTCTCTCTCTGTCAAATAAATAAATAAAATCTTTAAAAAAATAAAATAAAATCTTTAAATAAATAATAAAATAAAATTATAAAAAAATAAAGCTATTTTCTTCGCAAGAACAGGATCCAGATAATTTAATTCATTTATTCATGACCTAGAGGTTCAATTTTTTTTTTTTTTTAAAGATCCTATTTAGGGGCACCTGGGTGGCTCAGTCATTAAGCGTCTGCCTTCGGCTCAGGTCATGATCCCAGGGTCCTGGGATCGAGCCCCGCATCGGGCTCCCTGCTCAGCAGGAAGCCTGCTTCTCCCTCTCCCACTCCCCCTGCTTGTGTTCCCTCTCTCGCTATGTCTCTCTCTGTCAAATAAATAAATAAAATCTTAAAAAAAAAAAGATCCTATTTATTTTAGAGAAGGGGGAGGGGCAAAGGAAGAGAGAGAATCTGGAGCAGACTCCACGCTGAGCAGGAGCCCGATGCGGGGCTCAGTCTCACCACCCTGAGATCATGACCTGAGCTGAAATCAAGAGTCTGTCATTTAACTGGCTGAGCCACCCAGGCGCTCCGAGGTTCAGTTTTTAAACTAGCTTAAACATTTCATAAATTTTCCCTGTTAATCCTGCCATTAGTGGAATTACCACTGACAAGTTTCAGTGAAATAAATCAAAGCAAAACAAACAGACATAGTTTAACAGACCCTACTCCCCAGCTAGACTCTCAGCTCTTGAGAACAAAGGCTGCGTCTTTGTTTGTGGTAGGCACACCATAAATATACTGTATTTGTTTATCAAAGGAATGAGGGAAGGTGTGTCCAGAATCAGATTTCTAGCCTTTGCCCCACCCACCTGCTCTCACTCTGGTGTTTATGCTCCCCCCGAGATCCGGGCTTCACCCAGTGCTAAGGGACATATCAGGAGTTATCTAAGGCAGGCACAGTTGGCATTTTGAGGAAGGGAGGGGGCCACATCAACTAGAAAACCAAATGGATCCTGTTTGGTCACGTCCTTTATCTGCCAATTTTGAAAGGAGAGAAATTTCTTCATACTTTGGACTTTGTACCAAAAAACAAAAACAAACAGAAAAGAGTTTAAATACTAAATCACGTTGACTCGACCAAATCCCAAAGGTGGCTGTGGAAGGGAAGAGACCTTGCGTCTTAAGCCTCACACCCTCCTGAGCCCTCGGAAGCATTTCATCATGGCTCTGGGACAAAAAGAACAAGCAGACCTTTCAGTGCTGCTGTTTTCGGCACCAAGTCCAGGTAGTCAATGCTGGTAGCCCACGTGGTGCAAGAAGCACCTTCCCGGCCCAGACGGACATGGATTCCACCAGACACTCGGACGGCAAACTGCAGGGACATCCAGAAAGCCCCTTTCGGGCAAGGGCCTCTTGGCTCCTCCTTACTTAAACCTTGCCAGACATGCCACACCAGAGGGGACACGTTTTACCTGGAAGTTCCTAGAAAATTCCACGGGGCTTGGAGAAACTCAGGCTCGACCAGAAGCAGCCGTTTGCAGACGTGCCTACGGCTGGCTCCTTGGTATTACTCGATAAGCAGTTCAGATGTCATCTCCCCAGAGGGGACTACCCTGGCCCTTCACAAAGACCTTGAGGCCCTAAAGATGAAGCTACTATCAGTCTCAGCCCACACAGTGCCCCAGTTCTCTCTCCTTAGCCACAGAAGCTCACTAAGGATGAAGGGGCCATCTGAAAGGGTGGTGGTGGTGGTTCTTTTGATCAGTTCGTTAGTCTTTTGATTTTTTTCCTCTGGTTTTATCTTCTACTCTGATGAAATGATTGTGATTTTCACCCTGTCCCAGAACAAACAGAGCTGTGACTTATGCTTCCCAGTGTTGGTTGCTAATTTCATGCACCATCAGGATTTGTGTCCTTTCGTGTTTCTTCCATTAAACCTTATTTCCCCCTCTGGGATGCTGGAACATTGTGAGTAGCATATTGTCATGTGCTAGCATGCTGGGGGTTGCAGGGAGGCCAGGACTAACTTGGAGGGAACTTGTCCCTCGGTGACACCAACCCACATGAAGCTTGCTCTCCAGACTCCCCACCCTCCCTCGGGGACAGCCATGGCTCAGCAATCACAGCTAAGCCCGGAAACCGCCTCCTGGCTCTTCTCAACAGCATTCCGGGCGGCCATCGCCAACTGAACTTAATTGGCACTATTTGGCAGTCCTGCTTGATTTATTACAATAATTGAAAAAGAAGAAATAAATCTGTCCTCAAACTGGATTCGGTTATACTGGTGCTCAGATCATGTTCCCAGTGTACAGAGGGCTATTTCAGCAGCAGAAGTCTATAAGGTAGGAGGACCCCTTGTTCTTTTAAGGAGGAAGGGGCTCTCTCTGAAAACATCTTTTAAAAATAAATCTTAACATTTTTAAAGCATGGAGAAGTACAGAAAAGAAAACATTTAACGGCCCATGCTCTCCCTGCCCAGATCATTCCTGTCAATATTAGATAATAATTTTAACATTAGAATAGTAGTACATGTAGAAAGTTCGAAATTTTAATCATTGAAGTATAAAATAACAAGTGATAACTTCTGTTCCTGCCCTTCTGAATGGTAACAACTACTATTTATTAGTAGTTTTTTATGGGTCCTCCCAGAAGAAGTATATCTATGTATATACACATTCTTTTAAAATTTACCAAAAAAGGGGTCCCTGGGTAGTACAGTCAGTTAAGCATCTGACTCTTGGTTTTGGCTCAGGTCATGATCTCATGGGTTGTGAGATCAAGCCCCACATGGGGCGCCACACTGAGCATGGAGTCTGCTTGAGTCTCTCTCTCTCCCTCCCTCTGCCCCTCCACCCCCCAAATAAATAATCTTTAAAAAACACAAATAAAATAAAACTCACCAAAAAAAACATTTTACCAAGAAAAGAGAGTGAGATCATGCTCTACATCATGTTCCACACCTTGCTTTTCTTCTTACTACCAAATAATACATCTTGGAGTTCTTCCCTGATCCACCTCATTCATTTTATCAGCACGTGGGTTTTCAACATAGGGAGGTGCCATAATTTATTTAATCAGTACCCTATTAATGGCAAAGCACTTTAAAAAGACTATAAGGGGCCTTGGCAGTTAATATACCATTCACCAGCAAGAGAGTAGAGACCCCTACTTCATTCATTCACTCAAAAGCCTACAGCTCCAAAGATTATTCAGCTTGGTCCACAATATCTGGCAAATAGAACTACAAAGCAGAGCATCAGCAGAGTTGGGGGTGGAAGTGTGGTATAAAAAAAGTCATTTGCAGTGCATCAGAATGAAGATCACTTGTAATGATGTAAACACTGACAGTTCTCGGAGACTCAGTCATGTGATGGGGCCAGGGCTGGGTGACATCGATTCAGCATCGCTTCACACAGACTTCAGATGAACAGTGTCTCAGAAGCCCTACGGCACTAAAAATGCCTTTATTTTATTCAGAATGGGTATAATCTCTAGAGCTGCTGAGTCCACAGAGCCAGCTATGCTTTCCTATCACCAAGGTGCCTTGATAGTAGGACCATCTTTTATTTATGTGTGTGTGTGTGTGTGTGTGTGTGTGTTTTAATTCTCCAGGGAAAGAGACCTTTGTTTTGTCCAATTCTAATTCTACCAGGGAACTGGGGTGATCATTTCAGGTAAAAATGAAAGTAGCCTCATTTGACCACTTGTTAACTGCGTGTCCTAGGCATGTCACCTAACTATTCTTTTTTTTTTTTTCAAAGATTTTATTTATTTGACAGAGAGAGACACAGCAAGAGAGGGAACACAAGCAGGGGGAGTGAGAGAGGGAGAAGCAGGCTCCTGGCTGAGCAGGGAGCCCGATGTGGGGCTCGATCCCAGGACCCTGGGATCATGACCTGAGCCGAAGGCAGATGCTTAACCACTGAGCCACCCAGGCGCCCCGTCACCTAACTATTCTAAGCCTATAAAATGGCACTAAGGATGCCTACCCCACAGGGTTGTTGGAATGATTAGCTGGACAGTATATGTCCACAGGAAACACAGGGCATGCTCCCACTTGTGTATTTAGACACATATCTAATATGTTAATCTGCAAAGAGAGATGCCTGAGAAGATGTTCACCAAAATGATAATCCTGGTTTTCTCCAAGGTGGGATTTCTGGAGGGTTTTTCTTTTTTTCTTTTTAAGATTTTATTTATTTATTGACAGAGAGAGAGAAAGCACAAGTAGGTAGAGCAGCAGGCAGAGGGAGAGGGAGAAGCAGGCTCTCCACTGAGCAGGGAGCTGGACATGGGGCTCGATCCCAGGACCCCGGGAACATGACCTGAGCCGAAGGCAGCCGCTTAACTGACTGAGCCACCCAGGTGCCCTGGAGGTTTTTTTCCTTGGTTTTTTCCATACTGCTTGGTTTGTTTATTTGGGGGATTTAAACATTTTTTACAATGATCAGGAAAGACGTTTACAAAAAACATAAAGCCATTTTCAAAATGAGACAATGTATATAAAGAAAATCACACACAGTAAGTGCTCAATCAGCAGTAAATGTTATTACTGTGAAAACTTATCATGAAAAGATGGGCCTTTCGATCCCAGAAAACCACCATTTAACTATATTTTAGACCCACAAAGCCCAATCCTTAAGAATATGGTCTTTGAGGGGCGCCTGGGTCGCTCAGTCGTTGGGCATCTGCCTTCAGCTCAGATCATGATCCCAGGGTTCTGGTATCAAGCCCTGTGTTGGGCTCCCTGCTCAGCAGGAGGCCTGCTTCTCCCTCTCCCACTCCCCCTGCTTGTGTTCTTGCTCTCGTTAACTCTCTCTCTCTCAAATAAGTAAATAAAATCTTAAAAAAAAAAAAAAAAGAATATGGTCTTTGAAATCAGATAGTTCTGGGTTTAAATTCCAGTTCTGTATCTTTTTTCCCCTTGTCAATCTTTTTTAGATGCCACATCTTGAGCAAAACACTTTATCACTTACAGTTTTGATTCCTCCATCTGTAAAATGAAATGTTTTTTCCGTCATCGAATCACCCAAATCCTACACAACCTTCAGAGCCTTCAGTGTTTCCGGCTGTCCTGAACGCATGGAATTCCTGGAATACTTGCAGACTTGGTCATTTCTTAGGGTCCTGGATATAATCATGGAATCCTGTCACAGCCAACACAGCTAATTCCCTACACAATATCTATTCTTTCCTCTCTCCTTACCAACAGAATTTAAATTTTATGCAAGACAGCAATGTGCCCAATTAAAAACACTCACCTCCCAGACTTCCTTGCAGTTAGGGGTGGTCATGTGGTCCAGCTTGACCAATGAAATATAAGCAGTATTCTTATATATTACAAGAGGCTTCCAAGAAAACTGGTGTATCCCTGATCACAAAGGATATGTTCAACTTTCATATATTTTTGTCCTTAACCCTTTCCCCTGTTCCTGCCTAAAGAAGACAAGGACACTTAGAGAGTCAGTAGCCATTTTTGCAGTTATAAGAACCACCCACCACAAATGACAGAGCAAGAAAGCAGAAGTCAGGTCTTTGATGACTTCACGGAAATGCTATACATATCCTGGGCCACATACCCTAGACTCCCTGTTACATGAGAAAAAGAAATCTTTACCAGGTCAATCCACTGTTGTCTGGATTCTGTTACATGCAGCCAAATGCAATCCCAAGTGAATACACTACTTTATATGGTTGCTGTGAGGATTAAAATAAGATGTTTGTTAAGCACTTAGCCTAGTGCCTGGAACATAGGAATAACTTAATGAATTAGTTGTTGATGAATTCTAATTTTCTTCCTAGTAAGAGGGAATCAGAAATCGAAAATATAGTCTATGGCACAGACTGTAACAGAGAGTTGGGAACTTTACTTATTCATTCATTTGTAAAGTTCTTAGAATCATGCCCAGCAGACAAGAAGCACTTTATACGGGCGCCTGGGTGGCTCAGTCGTTAAACGTCTGCCTTCGGCTCAGGTCATGATCCCGGGGTCCTGGGATCGAGCCCCGCATCGGGCTCCCTGCTCGGCAGGAAGCCTGCTTCTCCCTCTCCCACTCCCCCTGCTTGTGTTCCCTCTCTCGCCGTGTCTCTCTCTGTCAAATAAATAAATAAAATCTTTTTTTTTTAAAAGAAGCACTTTATAAATATTTGATAAATAAATAAAATCCTAACAAATGTTTACTGAATGTCCACAATGTGTCAGGCACTGTTCTAGATGCTGGGATTACAGCAGTGAGCAGGACAGTATTCCTGCTCTTGAAGCACTTGCATTTTAGAAAGAACAGGAGGAAATGAACAATAAGCAAATAAATGAATACACAAGAAATTTCATGAAAATAAAAGAGGATGATGTGATAGAGACACAGAGTTCCCTGGGTGGGCTATCCAAGGAAAGCATCTTGGAGGAGGTAACAGTGAAGGTAAGACCTGATCCATAAGAAGGAGCCAACTCCACAAAGGTCTGGGGAAGAACAAGGCTGGCAAAGGGAGGATTGTCAAAGGTCCTAAGAAGGTAGGTATGAGTTGTTGTTATGAAGGAATAATGTTCCTGAAATCCCCAAAGGGTTAAATTTGCAAGCACAGAGAGGAATGCATACAGAGGGTAAATCTACATTTTATACTGCCTGAGACATATACAGTTTGGGGGGCCCTCTTTAAGGAAAAGAATATTAACGTACATATATAACATGGGGCTTTGGAAGGAAGCTTTGCAAGGGAGGTGAGTGGCTCTAAGGCTTAAGCTTCACGAACTTCAGAGGAAATCTATTTCAGGTTGGACCTGGGGTGATAGAGAAAAGTAGATTTGACATACAGACTCTTTTGGTAGTCAGAGACCCACCTGAGGTAGAGGGAGTGAAAAAGTTGACATTTATGAGAAGGATCCGGGATATCTCACAGGACCCAGGGGTGAGAACCTAGCTGGGCCAAATATACATTGCAACCAGAGTCTCAAACCCAAGCAGGACTCCCCATGTTTTGTCTCTTTCTAAACCTACACATGTGCTTCATTCTTTTTTTTTTTTTTTTAAAGATTTTAGTTATTTATTTGACAGAGAGATAGAGAGAGAACACAAGTAGGCAGAGGGAGAGGGAGAAGCAGGCTCCCCGCAGAACGGGGAGCCCGATGCGGGACTCGATCCCAGGACCCTGGGATCATGACCTGAGCCGAAGGCAGCCGCTTAACCGACTGAGCCACCCAGGCGCCCTCACATGTGCTTCATTCTTAACTTTCTCCTTGAAGATCAGCTCCGTGTGCTTTTCTGACACATGGAGCAAGAAACCGTGGCCGCCCATGTGACATGCTGCAGCTCCCAGCACCAGCTCCCAGGCTAGCTTCCCAGGGAAGCAGTCTGACTGACAGACTTGAGTCAGGCATCCATGCTTGAGTCAAAAAACCCCAGCATGATGGCAATGAGGAGACCACTCAACTGTGCGATGGGGACAAAGGCAGTCGCCTGAAAAAGACGAATCTTTGTGAGCGGGGGGAGCAAACTGGAGATGTGTCTGCCTCACCTGTTAGTCTCTGACTAGAGCAGCGCCGTCCAACAGAAATATGACGTGACGCACAAATGTGAGCCGCATATGTCATTTACCATTTTCCAGCAGATGCATTACAGGAATACAAAGAAACAGATGAGATTAATTTTCATAATCTATTTTATTGAACTCAACATATCCAAAATATTATTACTTTAACATATGCAATTGACAAATATCTTACATTCTTTTCTACATACGAAGTCTTTGAAATCCAGCTTTGAAAATCTATATTTACAGCACATCTCAATGCGGGCCAGCCACATTTCAAGGGCAGCTAGTGGCTGCCATGCTGGACAGGCAGGTTGAGACTTCTTGGCTGAGATCTGGTTGAGACTGCTACTCATGTACATCCCAGCAGGTCCAAGTCCGTAATGATCAAACAACATTCTCTCGCCTGACGCAGTTGTCATTCCTGCGCATCTGCTCTTGGGCTCTGATAAATGTGCAGGATTAATCATCACTGGCTTTCAAAGTGCACATAGCACAAGCACTTTTGCTGCCAAATTGCAATTACAGAGTTCTTTCTTTGATGGATCCAGAGTTTAATGTCTTTGCACTTCCTTTATTCCAGAAATGAAATTAAAGCCTCTCTCTCTCTCTCTCTCTCTCACACACACACACACACACAAAAGGCCCACAGAAACCTACAGCTCCATCAGCAAATTGTTCAGCCTTGGTAGGAAGGTCATTAGACTGGTTTTATAGAGAGTCCATAAAGCATCGGGAAAACAGATAAATGTCAAAATCCTGGCTGCTCAGCTGCACTTCAGCTCAGCCTCCCAAAGGTAATAAATGCATCTCTCCAAAGAGTATCTGCTTTCTCTTCAGTTCGCTGCATCCAGGTAAATAAGCAGTACAAGGCGTATTTCTTTTTCATTTTTTTCCCCCAAGTTCTAGCCAACAGAGTTGTATACAGGTTAGATCTGCTCCATCTCACTTGGAGAGGCTGGTTTCTATTCTGGTTATTGATTTTTCAGATGACTTTGGTTGAAAAGACAAGATGTGACTGGTTTAGAAGTCTTATTTTTTTGTCTAGAGGCAATTTGTGATGGCTGCCTAGTACATTGATAGCTACTTATACATCGGGCATTTCTTGTGTGCCAGGCAATGTGCTAAGTGCTTACAGACATTACGTTATTCAATTTTTGTAGCAACACCATAGGTTAGTACTATTATTAACACCCCCATCTTGTAAAGGAGGAAACTGAGGTTTGACAAATGTTAAGTGACTTGCCTTGAAGTCACATGGTTACTAAGCAATAAATCCAAGATTTGAACCCAAGTTGCCTGACACCAAAGCTTTAGCTGCTAAGGTCTGCATATCAGTTTGGGGTAATTTCTGAAATAGAAGGCCATCCGAGTCTCCAGGGACCAGAACTTTCACATGAAGACTTCTTGGGACAAGGTGTCTGAGAAGAGAGGATAGTGAAATGAGGGCAAGGGAGCAAGGTGGCAAAAATGGAGCTCCTTTTAAGTGGGAAAAATAAAGACAGATGTGCAAATGCCTAGGGAGGAAGCAGTTGACCAACCCTGACAAAGAAGGGCTGGACTCTCCTCTGCCCCCAGTGTAAACCAGCTCTGACTTTATTCCGAAGCCTTGAACAAGCCACCTGGCTTTCAGTAATGTAAAGATAATGGCTCTGCCAGGCCTCCCTGAGGGCCTATTTGGATTAACTAGTTAATGGTTATAGACTAGTTTGAGTAGGCAAAGGGCCCAATCAAATCTTTACTCAAGCCTTTTTAGCACAGAACTGAGCCCCTGTTGATGATACATGTGAAAGGAAGATCAAGCCCTCTTCAGTTTTATTGCTTTAATTGAGCCATTTGGCAGTACTAGGCCAGTCAAGAAAATAATAGCGTGCCCACATTAATTAGCCAACTTAACTCCGAGAGACAACACCAATAATGTTCTTAGGACCTGAATTTAATGTTGGTAACCTCAAGTGGAGGGCTGGCATTGGATAAATATTTGTTGAATTACTAAGTGCACAAATTTGATGTTTACTCAAGCACCTACTATGTGCCAAACAGTGGATTGCAAATATCAGGCTTTAAAAAGCCACCTTTCTTGAGCGCTGTGTATTGTGTAAGACTGATGAATCACAGACCAGTACCCCTGAAATAAATAATACATTATATGTTAATTAAAAAAAAAAAGTGAGAGCTCATAAAACCAGGAGAACTTAAAAAAAAAAAAAAAGCCACCTTTCTGATGACAGTATTTTGCCTGGAGATTGGGAATGTTACCATATCACGCCGAATGTGGATTTCTCCATCAGTGAGTTTCTGCACAATCAGCAGTAAAGCAAACTACCAAAGTACTCAACAATCCTACCTGACAGCAAATTACCCAAAAATTTCTCATAGCAAAGAGAAATTGAAAATTCAATAGTATCTCTCTTGGCAGAATGGCCCTGAAAGATAGAACTCTTCATTTGCCAAACACAGGAAAAATAAGAGAATTTTCAGGAGCCATTTTGATAACAACTATAAATTTTTAAATATGCAGAATATTTTCATCCTTTAAAGGACCACATCTACTCAGATTTCCACGAGGCAAGAGTATTTAAGTTCCCAGTTAGAGGTGGAAGTCAATCTCAATTACATAACATCCTCCTGTCAGTTCCTACCTGTGTGGAAAAATGTGAAATGTGCACATTTCCATAGAAATAACCAGGCAGTTGTCCAGCTGGTTTCAAAAGTGGCTAAACCCTGTTAATCATTTAATACCTTACCTCATGTGAGATAAACACAAGAGAAGTCACTGCCAGGCTACAGTATTTTCTCAAACCCTAATTTGTTCATTCTTTTATTCATTCTACTAAAATAAATTGAGGGGAGGGCTTACTCTATGCCAGGCATTGTTCCAGCCATGAGTGAAGCAAGCAGCCATAAACAAACCAAGATCACCTATCCTCCTGAATCTACATTTTATTTATTTTTTATTTACTTTTTTTTAAGATTTTATTTGTATATTTGTCAGAGAGAGAGAGAGCACAAGCAGGGGGATCGGCAGGCAGAGGGAGAAGCAGGCTTCCCGCTGAGCAAGGACCCTGACCTGAGCCAAAGGCAGATGCTTAACCAACTGAGCCACCCAGGCGCCCCTAGAATCTACATTTCAGCAACTGCTTTCAGTTCCCAATAGACCTCAAGTATGCTTCAAGTTGTAGTTTAACAAAACGAAATAGCCTTTTGGGCTAGCCCTCAGACTTCCTCATGTCAATTCATTCTTTCAGCAAATACTATCTACTGGGCTACTCTGAAACAATACAAATATCTATCCAGATGGCAGTCATGTTTTCAACAGAGCTCACTGTCTAAATGGAAACACAAGGCATTTACAGCAACAGCAGCAACAACAACAACAACAAAAACCCAACACTACAAGGTATTAAATGCCATGAGCAAAGCAAATAGAATGCTGTGAAAATTCAGAGAAGAAAATTCACCTTCAGGGAGAAGGTAACTAGGAGGCATCTGATTTAGGATTTTAAAGGAAGAGGGGGTGGCTCAGTTGGTTAAGCATCTGACTTTTGATTTCGGCTCAGGTCATGATCTCAGGGTTGTGAGATGGAGCCCGGAGTTGGGCTCTGCCCTGGGTGTGGAGCTGGTTTAAGATTCTCTTTTCCTCTGCCCCTCCCCACCTCCCTCTCTAAAAAGAAAGAAAGAGAAGGAGAGAGAGGGAGGGAGAGAGAGAGAAAGAAAGAAAGAAAGAGAGAGAGAAAGAAAGAAAGAAAAAGAATTTAAAGGATGAGTATGATTTGCACATGTAAAATGAGAGGTAGGTGGGGCACATGAGGATGAAGGGCCCTCTGTAAATGATCAAAAGGAACATCTTAGTTTCTTAAATACATATTGGTAAGACAAATCTCTGAAAGCTGCTATGGATTGAGCGTTTGTGTCTCCCCAGAATTCGTATGTTGAAGCTCTAATCCCCAGTGGTACTGGAGGTGGGGCCTTTGGGAGGTAATTAGGTCGTGAAAGTAGAACCCTAATGATAGGATTCGTGCCTTTACAAGTAGAGTCAAGAGAGACAATCTCTCTCTCTGCCACATGAGGATACAGCAAGAAGGTGTCATCTGTAAACCAGGAAGAGGGCTTGCACCAGAACCCTACCCTGCCTGCACCCTGATCCTGGACCTGAAGCTTCCAGAACTCTGAGAAGTAAATGACGGATGCTTAAGCCACCTCGTCTGTGATATCTTGTTATAGCAGCCCGAACTGACTAAGACAAAAGCAAACTTTGTATTCAAACTTTTTTTATCTAAATGAAGTTTAGAGCAGCTATTGTCTTCAATTCAACTGGATGCTCAAGGTCAACCTACAATGAAAATTCAAGAGAGTGGAAAATCAGTTTCATCTCACATGCTTATGGATGGAACTGGTAGCTCCAAGTGTTGCGTTGCAAATAATTCTGAGGTTTCATTAAAGTCCAGCAGGAAAGGGCCTGTGATCCATTAGTTATGTCTGCCACAGGCACAGGCTTCATATGTGGTGGGTGATTTATTTGCCATCCCTGGATTAAGGTCAGACATCTGAAGTGCCCAGGGAGGAATGCTGTGTCATTGTGGGTTTTTTGTTTTTAAGATTTTATTTATGGGGCACCTGGGTGGCTCAGTTGGTTAAGTGACTGTCTTGGCTCAGGTCATGATCCCAGAGTCCTGGGATTGAGTCCTGCATCAGGCTCCCTGCTCAGCGGGGAGCCTGCTTCTCCCTCTCCCTCTCCCTCTGCCTCTCCCCCTGCCTCTCCCCCTGCCTATACTCTCCTGCTCTCTCTCTGTCAAATAAATAAATAAAATCTTTTTAAAAAAAGATTTTATTGATTTATTTATTTGAGAGAATGCCAGTACATGTGGGCATGAGCAGGGGGTGGGGGAGGAGGAGGGGTAGAGCGAAAGGGAAAGGGACTAGCAGACTCCCTACTGAGTCTCAGCTGGAGGAGGGCTCCACTGGGGGCTCCATTGCGGGCTTGATCCCAGGACTCTGAGATCATGACCTGAACCGAAGTCAGATGCTTAACTGACTGAACCACCCAGGCGCCCCACCATAGTGGTTTTTAAACTGTTTTAGCAGCAAGACCCCTCATTAGTTCAAATGAAATCTTACTCAAATTCCAACATTTTGAAGAGTGGAGCTGTCCTGTTGAACAGGGAAGTGGGATGTCTGGAGTCCCACCCCCCACCCCACCCCCTCCTTACAGTGGCCCCAGGAGCACACCCCGAAAATCATCACTTTATGAGACTGTTGCTTTCCGTGTTGCAAGAAGAACGGCATTTAATAATTTGTTTGGTTCATGTTCAATTCCACAAGAAGGATGATAATCCCTCTTTCCCAGACACAAAGACCGAGGTCCCAAGAAGTTCAGTGACAAGCCTGACAGGCCTGATAAGGCTGACTACAGAAGGTGGAGGAGGAAGTCAAGCCTAGAAGCCGGCCTCCCCCGCCCCCACCCCGTCCCCCCTGCTTGCGGGGCGGGGTGTCGCAGCCCCCAGCGCTGCCGCTCCAGCGCCCGCAGACCTTGCCCGGGGCCTTCGCCGGGGACTCCTCCAGAGGAGCGCTGCGTGAGGTCGGGGGCTCAAACAAGCACGAAGAAGCACTCTCCGTCTGAAATTCTGCCCCGCTCCGCCCTCCCCTACACAGCTTTTCCACAAGCCCTGTTGTCAGCGACACATTAGAGGTGCCGGGGACTCAGGTTTTCCTCCTGGCGCCCTGAGACTTGCAGGAGAGGGGGCAACCTGAGCGTGACCCCTCCTCCTCGCTCCTCAGCTCTTTCTTTCTTTTTTTTTTTTTTAAAGATTTTATTTATTTATTTGAGAGAGAGAGAATGAGAGATAGAGAGAGCATGAGATGGGGGAGGGCCAGAGGGAGAAGCAGACTCCCTGCTGAGCAGGGAGCCCGATGCGGGACTCGATCCCGGGACTCCAGGATCATGACCTGAGCCGAAGGCAGTCGCTTAACCAACTGAGCCACCCAGGCGCCCTCCTCAGCTCTTTCTAAGGGGGACCTGTCGTCTCTGCCTGCACTGAGCGGCCGGGGCCTGAGGTACGGTGGTCACAGGGCGTCTGCACGGAAGGCACCTTACGAAGCCCACGGCGCTTCTGTCACCTCACCAAGCCCACCGGCTCCGCTGCTCCGCACCACCACCGCTTGCAGCCTGGCCCGCTACGGCAGCAACCCCCCCCCCCAACCTCTTCTCCCCTGCTCAGCTCCGGCCTCACCCTGTTCCCCTCTACTCTCCCCACTGCAGGAAGCCATCTTTGAATAACGCAGGTCCGATCAGGTCACTGCTCGGCTGGAAACCCTCCAACAGCTCCCCATTGTCCTTAGTTCCCGATGGAAGGAGCACTTAATGGCGAGGAAGTGTGTGTGGGCGCGCGTGGCCGTGTGCGCGGACACTCTCCCAAAGGAGGGTGGCTTACGACGATCTTTAAACTGGAACAGGACAGTACTATGGGCTCCCCGTGATACACAGCAAGGTGTATTTACTCAGGTCCTGCCTCATTCCACAAAGGAGCCGTTGTGGCCGGGTCTATAGGATATGTCTCCTGGGCAAGCGGCCGCAGCATGCTTTCGCAGCTATGTCTTGGAAGCATCAGTCCTGTGGTATGAACCAACCATAGTGTAAAATAAAAATAGCGTTTTATTATCCTAAAAACTCTGAAAGGAAACTGAGGCACAGATGCCGGCAGAGGTGCTCTACCACAGCATCAAGACGATTTCTGGATCACTGAAAGGGCATTCCCAGGTGCATTAGGAGAAACTGAGTCATTACCTAACACAGTAGCCTGTGTGTCAATATTACCCCAGCACTGGCCCCTAGGTCCAAAGTCAAGGGGGCTTCCCCCAATCATGTCCTCACAATTTAGAAAAAAAGGCCCTTTCTGATCGCTTTTCCTTCGTGGTTTAATATACTTCTTTTTATTTTTTTTTTTAAAAATGTATTTTGGGGTACCTGGTTGGCTTAGTTGGTAGAGCATATGACTCTTGATCTCAGAATCATGAGTTCCAGCCCCTCACTGGTGGCAGAGATTACTTTTTAAAAAATTAAAATAAATAAAAAACTTAAAAATATGTATTTTAAGTATTTTTTTGAGAAAGAAAAACAAAGCCAGAGGCATCATGTTCCCTGATTTTATTTCTTTATGCATTTATGTATTTATATTTTATTTTAAGATTTTATTTATTTATTTTGAGAGAGAGAGAGAGCTCACAAGTAGGGGGGAGGGGCAGAGAGAGAGGGAGAAGCAGACTCCCCGCTGAGCAGAGAGCCCAACGTAGGACTCCATCCCAGGGTCCTGGGATCATGACCTGAGCTGAAGGCAAATGCTTAAGCAGCTGAACCACCCAGGCGCCCCTCCTTGATTTTAAACTATATTATAAAGCTATAATAATCAAAATAGTATAGTATTGGCATTAAAACAGATATACAGGGAGGAAAAAAAGGCTTTTAGATTAATCAAACAGAAGAGAGAGCCCAGAAATAAACCCACATGTATATGGTCAATTAATTTCCAATAAAAGACCCAAGACATACAAAGGGAAAAGACAGTCTCTTCAATAAATCCTGTTGGGAAAACTGGACAGCCACAGGCAAAAGAATGAAACTGGGCGGCTATCTTACATCATACTCAAAAAATAATTCAAAATGAATTAAAGACTTAAACGTAAGACCTGAAACCATAAAACTCTTACAAGAAAACACAGGCAGTAAGTGCCTTGGCGTTAGTGTTAGTGATGTTTTGGACCTGACACCAAAAGCAAAGTCAACAAAAACAAAAATAAACAAGTGGGACAACATCAAATTGAAAAGCCTCTGTACAGCAAAAGAAATCATCAAGAAAATGGAAAGGCAACTCACTGAATGGGAGAAAATATTTGCAAATCATATATCTGATAAAGGATTAATATCCAAAACATATAAAGAATACATGTAACTTAATAGCATAAAAAAAATCAGATTAAGAAATGGGCAGAGGAAAAAAGAAAAAAGGAAAGAAATGGGCAGAGGATCTGAATAAACATTTTCCAAAGAAGACATACAGATGGCCAACAGGTCCATGAAAACGTGCTCAACATCACTCATCATCAGGGAAACGCAAATCAAAGCCACAGTGGAATATCACCTCATACGTGTTAGAAGGGCTATTATCAAAAAAACAAGAAATAGTGTTGACAAGGATGTGGGAAAAAGGGAACCCTTGTGCACTGTTGGTAGAAATGAAAATGGGTGCAGCCACTAAAGAAAACAGTGTGGGAGTTCCTCAAAAAATTAAAAATAGAACCACCATAGGATCTAGCAATTCCACTTCTGGGTATTTATCAGAAGAAAATGAAAACACTAACTCGTGTCCATTGCAAGTATTATTTGCAATAGCCAAGACACGGAAACAACCCAAGTGTCTATGGATGGATGAGTGGATAGAGAAAAAGAATGCGTTTGTGTGGAATATTATTCAACCATAAGAAAGAACGAAATCTTGCCATTTACAACTACATGAATGGACCTTGAGGGCATTATGCTAAGTGAAATAAGCCAGTCAGAGAAAGACAAATACCATATGCTCTCATTTATAGATGGAATCTAAACAAAACAGAACAACAACAAAAAATAAGTTCACAGATAGAAAAGAATGATCATTGCCAGAGGTGGGGGGTGGGAGGTCAGGCGAAATGGTGAAGGGGGTCAAGAGGTACAAACTTTCAGGAAAAAAAAAAAAAAGCACTTACTTTAAATTAGGCAACACATATTTCAAAGTTCCAAAGGTACAAAAATACCTGTAATTAAGGCTCCTTCCCACCCCTGTCTTTCAGCTACCCTGCTGCCCTCTTGAGAAGCAATCACTAGTTTCTGAAAGTAGTCTATGCATACATAAGCCTGCATATTCACAGTTTTTATTTTCATTCAAATAGTGGAATTAATTCCCAGTGTCCTTTGCCTTGCTTCGCCCCACCCCCACCTTGCTTTTTCAATGAACAATTTATCCCGAGGTCCAGGTTCATTACATGTGACTGTCATGAACCATGGCTGGGCTGTGTCCCTGGGATTCTTCATGGGCCTGAGGGGTTTTGTCCCCGCTAAAACAAAACTGTCTGACTTGGGGCTGGGGAGTTGGGCCCATATTTATTCATATTTACTGACCCTGGAGCTTATCACCTGGGGAAGGGCAGCTGGTGTCCGGGGCCAACTGGGCAGTACCTGCAGTCAGACAATAAGCACCAGGCTTCCTCTGCACATCACTCAGGACCCTTGTTTCTTTTTAGAACTTTTAAGTCATTTTTAATTGCATAGAAAATACATGAGTATATTTCTGCAGAAAAAAAAAAAAAGGTTGACTAAATCAGTTGAAGTAAAAAAATCCCCTTTGATTCCCCAAACCCATGTCAACTCTCTACCCAGAAGTGTCTACCGTAGCTTGGGTGTTTTAAGCCTTTTGCTTTGTGGGGAAGATTGTTGTGTTTTCCTACGTGGGATCATATTCTCTGTACTGTACAACTTGCTTGCTCATTTAACATTTTGCCTTGGCCCTATTTCCACTTCAGGGTATGGAGTGGGCACTTTGTCCTTTATATCTATCACATTACGATTCTGTTGTATGGATGTACCATAGCTTATGCAAGGATCTTCCTCTTGATGAGCATTGAGGTTGTTCCTAATCTTTCAACATTCAAATAACTGGCTTCTTTTCCCCTTCACAGCACATGGCAAGGCAGCTCCCTTCCCAAGATTTCTGTAGATTCCAAGGTTGTTTTCCTGGTCACGTCCTGTCCCTGTCTTGTTCTCAAATCCACTAGGGGCTTCTCTATTCTCACCTCTCTCCCCACGCTCATCATTTCAACTATTCTTTCTATATTCTTCCAAAACCAACAATTTCATTGAGATTGGTGGGTGAAGGAGAGGGGTCACAGCACCCTTCCTTTACCCCGACCCTTAGGTGCCCAGCAAGTCCAGTTGGGATTACCTACAAATTCTACCACTCCAGTACTCTGGGCCAGGCCACCATGAGCTCCCCCCCCAGGGCACTGCGGCAGTCTCCCAGCTGGCCCCCTGCTTCCACGCCTGCCTTCCCAAAGTCCATCAGCCACCACGCTAGCAGAGGCCTTGGAAAATAAACCAGATCACTTCCCTCTCCTGCTTAAAACCCATCAGTGCTTCCCATTCATTGCCTTCAGAGTGAAACCCAGGCTCCATGGCAAAGCCGGTAAGACTCTGTCCAATTCCCTCCTGCTGCTTCTCCAGCTGCATCTTCTGTGGCCTCACAACTCACCCCCCTTCTCCTCCTCTAACCACCATACCACCTGCCCTGGGCCTCTGCACTGGCTCTTCCCTGGAACACTCCTCACGCCCACAAGGAGAAGGAGAAGTGGCTCCTCCTCAGCTTGCCCACTGCAGGGCAGGAAAGGCCTTCCTGGAGCACCCCACGCTAATCAGCCCACCCCTCCAATTTCCCCGGCTCGTACCACCCTGTGTATTACCTCCCAAGTCTCTCTCTGTGTGCATGTGTTTCCTGTCTGTGCCCCACAAAACCGTGAGCTCCACATGGGCAGGCACTTGGTCTCGTTCACTGCTCTGCAGCCGGCGCCTTGCGCAGGAGGCCCACAGTCCCCAGTTGGCTGAACGAATGAACAGACCACATCTACAAAGAAAATGGAGAGGAAACCTCCAGAGGAACGTGTGATTGGAAGACGCACTCTGAGTGAGGGTCCCAAGGAAGCTGTCTCTCCATACAGGAGCCTGGTTCCTCACTGAGACGGGTATAGGCTGGAGCAAGGAGGGAGGCCCCCAGGACCCCAGGGCTTCCCAGGGCCGCCGGAGATGGGAGAGGGGATGTCTCAGAAATGCCTTGATTTCCACAGCAAAGGGGCAGAGCCGCTGCCCTTCTTCCACCCACCAGAGAGCCCACTGAGTTGCCATAGCAACAGAGGACTGCACCAGAGTCGGAAGAGGGATGTCTGCATCTCCCAGCACTTCTGCAAGGGCGAGGAAAAGGGGAGGCTCGGTGCAGAGCCGTGCCCTTGCTCTGTCTGCCTCTGGCCTGTCCCGGGGCAAGCAAAGCGCCCTCCTTGGCCCCTGCAGCCCCACCTTCCGGGAACATCGGAGGAAGCTCTCCCTTCAGAGTCCTCTCTGTTTTCTCTCTCCCGCTGTGGAAGGAAAGCCTCATCTCTGTATCCTGGCCAGGCCCACAAAATTGGCCAGAAGAACAAAGGAGAAGGATTCTCTGATGGCGCACAGCTCTCAAAACAGTCTGAAGAATGTTTTCTTTTTAAATACAACTTTGTTAGTCCGAACGGTCACCTCCTGGAGGTTTTGAGTCTCTGTTGGCTATCTTCTTGGTCCCCTTAGAGAAGCCAAACCTGGCTTTTAATCCCCAGGAGCTAAGAGCCCTTTGAGGGAGCTGCTGGGAAGCCGTTTGTATCATTTGTCAAAACAACGGCAAGAGTATTTACCACTCTCTGAGTACGTGGCGCGCATCCTTGTCTCCACCCTGACGATCACCCTGAAAGTTAGCACAGTCCCTCTGGCCATGTAGGGAACCGGAGGCCTGGTCGTTCCCGGGGCCACACCGCTGCCAGGAGGCCGAGCCGCGCTCTCAGGCTCTGACACGCAAGCCACTGGCCGCTGCTCTGCCCCGGAAGGCACAGACAGCTACATGGAGAGACACATTTTGCCTCCCCAAGGCCAGCCAGCCCCGCGAGTCCTCACGCGGCCCCCCTTCCTGGCCACCGTGGCCCGCAGTTGCTGGCTCTGGCGCCGCGCCACCTCACCCCCACAGGGGTCTGACAGCAAGTAGCTCAGAGTGGGAACAAAGGCGGCTTTTTTAGCCCCTTCTTTAGAAACCTTGAGTCCTCGCCCGCAGAAGCTGCTCCTCGGATTGGCTGCTACCATGGCAACGGGCTGCTGGTCTCTGTCCAATTATGTCAGGCCAGGACCGCAGCGCCTCCGCGTCCATTTCCGGCCGAGCTCCCAGCCGGCCAGGGCCGCCCTTCTGACCTCCAGGCAATTGCGAATGCCCACGCTTTCTCATTACAGCTGCCTTCCAGTGCCCCGCTCCTGATGAAGCCTTTGTAATCTGCTTCGAACTTCCCCTCCCAGCAGCCCCTCGTCCCAGTCGGCTGCTGGCTCTTTATCTGTGCTTTCTGAAGCACCGATTGTGTTTCCAGCCTTGCCCCCAGCATACTCGTGCACCCTGATGGGCAGATAACTTGGACACGCACATTTCGGACATCCGGGACTCAGTGTCTGGCACTGAGATCTTTTTGCTGTAATTGTGACCTTGGAGGGCTCTACGGTGGCCTGATTTTAAGCCTGATTTATTCGTTCAGTGACTCATGAGCACCTACTATGTTCCAGGCACCAGGGACACCACATTAAACAAGCCAGCATGGAACTTTGTTTTCCTAGTGGAGAGGGGTGATAAAAGTAAACAGATAAACATGATTTGGGGAGTGGTAAGTGTGGTGAAGATAAAGGAGCTGAGGAGCTCTGATCCCAGGAGGGACATTTTCCTCTGTCTTCATCCAAGTTCCTCACCTCACTCCACACAGGAGGAAGGGGAGCAGGGAGTGATGCTTTGTGCCCAGTGGGCACTTCTGTATGCAAGTGGCAGAGGCTAAACTTAGGGAAAAGGATCTTCAGGCAGTGACGCTGCTGGGGGTCTGAGGCCTGATAGTCGTCTGGACTCCATCACCATCTCTTCCCTCTCCCCAGCAGTCAGCTTCCCTCCTTCTCCTTCCAGTGGCTTTTCCCACAAGACAGGCAGTGTGGCTGCTGACAGATCCTGTGAGTTTTATTTTTCCGAGCCACAGTCATGGAAGCCAGCCTGATCTCAAGCATTCTCCCATTCTAAGACCATAACTCCAAAGGAAGCCACTTGTTGGCCCAGGTCAAAAGTTCCCAGCTCGACTCACCAGCAAAGGCTGGGGATGGGATCAGAGGACTAATAAGGAGACTCCTGAGTTCCCCGTTAGTTCTTTGTGGTGGGGAAAGGCAGGAAGTTCCAGGGTCCAGACCCCCCTTACAGAGGGAGACCCATCTAAGTGTGTGCCCCTCCACTCCTCACCCTCATCCTGACCCACCTGCACTTCTGCTTTCTTACTTTTATGGTCTCAGTTCTGTTTCTGAGACTGGCCCTATGCCCCAGTTCCGTCCCAACTCAAGGTCACCCTGTGCTCTGGAGGCTTCTCTGCCCACCTCACCTGTGTCACCCTCATGTGTAGTCCCACCCACCCCATGCATGACTCAAAGTTGTTGGGTACAGCAGGTTTTATGAAGATCTAGGGGGTAACAGATGGGGAACACGCCATAGCTCAGAAGAAGACCATGGTATGTTCCACAAATAGAAACAGTTCTCACTGCCTTCTATCCTTAGTGCTCACTGTAAGGAAATCACATGATTTCCCTCCCTCCTTGACCTTTCTCTTGGAGCTCCCAGCAGGAACCGTGAAATTCCTTGTTACTTTCTAATGCAGAGGTATTCAGCTTTCCACCTCCACTCAAATCAGATTCCTGAGCCTACCCTGGCATATCCTAAAAACACATAAAGGTGCTTTGCTAAATAAAAGAACCTTCATTCTGAGCCTACAGAAGTCAGGAGAAGCTATGGTACTGTATTACTTGCTTAACTTACCCACTATCAAATTCTTAGGGCTCCTATTTCCACCGGCCAGAGCGAGGACAGGAGGTGGGGTTAGAGGGGTCCATGCACAGATTCCTCTCTGGCCCCAGGATAAGTGCTGTCCCCCTCGGTGCTGAGATCTTGTAAGTCAGGACAACTTGCACATGGTATATCCCACTACATCTCTTCTGACGTTAGATGGGGTCTCATGCTTGGATCCCTGAGACTTCTTTTGAGGGATAGGCTCCGTAGGTCACATACTAGTCCAACACCCTGAGGGTGACACAGAGGAAGAATGAACGGCTCCCAGACTACAGAGGTCGGGGATGCCTCAGCAAGGGACACAAGATCTCATTCTGAGAAGAGAAAGGGGTAAGGTGGACCCTCTCGGCCACGCCCACTGTCAGTTATATTTTCCAGCTGAGAAAGCTCGAATCTGTGCTTGCATTCCCAGCGCCTGCCCTTTTCACTCTCACTGGGGTGGGGGTCAGCAAATGCTAGAATTCTGACAGAGTTGCCGCCTCTGAATCTCCCTGCTGGATTTGTAAAGACTCAAAGATGACAGTCATCTGGGAAGCCATGCCCTTACACGTTGCCTGATGCCTGAAGCTATTTCAGTGAACAATCAGAGCTCTTTTTCTATGGCCTCTAAAAACCTGTGCACGGGTAAACTGCCCACGTAGGGCACTCACGCAGCATGGCTCTAGCACCTTCTATTAGAGGCCGTTTTCAATGTTCTGGAGGAATGGGAGGCAGAGATGGGGAAAAGAGCTGTCCTTCTGCTTCTGTCCTCTTCTGCCCCCAAAGATTTCACGTGAGGAGAGTTACAAAGATCTTGGTGTTTGTTCCTTAGAAGTCTGGTTCCTTCTCATTACCTCAGATTTCCTGGAGCCTGGACCTATTAATGCACTCCTTCTGCCTTTGTGGTCTGATCAAACTGTAGGCTATTTCTGCAAATGTATTTGACTTTGAATCTAGGGGCTAGGCTACATGGTCATTGACATCCCTTCCCGTTCTTACAAAAGGGAAGTAATAGGTTAGTGGAATGAGCCCTGGGCCAGGAACCAGGTAAGTTTGGGGATCTGGTCCTAGCTCTGATGAAGTGTGACTTCGTGCAAGTCACTTGCATCCTGGGGCCTTGGGTTTCCATCCATCAAAGATATGGTTCAACAAAGGCAGTTTTCTAAACCCTGGCCTCTCATCTCTACCTCCAAACACCCCTGTGTATCACCCATACTATTATATACTTAACATTTTTCTGAAAATTGAATTACCTTTTTAACTTGGCTTCACAATAAGCAACATATCCATGAAATCACATATTTAATGTGCTAGTTTTATTTTTTCTACAAATACTTATTTTTTTTTTTTAAGATTTTATTTATTTATTTGACAGAGAGAGACACAGCGAGAGAGGGAACACAAGCAGGGGGAGTAGGAGAGGGAGAAGCAGGCTTCCCACTGAGCAGGGAGCCCGATGCGGGGCTCATTCCCAGGACCCTGAGATCATGACCTGAGCTGAAGGCAGACGCTTAACGACTGAGCCACCCAGGCACCCCGCAAATACTTATTTTTAATTTTACTCATCTGTATAATCCCTGAAACCGTCCTGAGTACCATACACATCTGCCACCCTTTGGGAAACATTGAATTAGAGCATCACTTTGGTTCCCAAATGTCCTCACCCCTATTGTGAAATTCTAATAATCCCCCAAAGGAAAAGCAATTTCAGAAAGAACAAATATATATATCATTCCTGAGCCAAGAACCAGCATGACCCTTGGAACAAAATGGTTGTGTTGTTTGTTTTTTTTTTTTTAGATTTTTTAAAAATTTATTTGACAGAGAGAGACACAGCGAGAGAGGGGAACACAAGCAGGGGGAGTGGGAGAGGGAGGAGCAGGCTTCCCGCAGAACAGGGAGCCCGATGCGGGGCTTGATCCCAGGACCCTGGGATCATGACCTGAGCCGAAGGCAGACGCTTAACGACTGAGCCACCCAGGCACCCCCAAAATGGTTGTGTTTTGACAACTTCTTCTTTCCCAACTCTGATTCCAATTTCTTGAGCCTGACCAGCCTACAGGGCTCTGCCACGTCTCTTCCCTTGAAGTTGCACATGCTCTACCAAAGACCTCGGTTCCAAAGTGCCCCAGGCCTGCCCCTGGATCAGGTGGGGGAACTGCTGTGGCCCCCTGGAAACAGATAACCCTTCCAAGTGACTGGAGGGTTGGCCTTTCATCCTAAGCAAGCAATCCCAAGGTTAGAGCAAGTTTTGTCAGTGGGCAGCCTCCTCTGATTCCATTCACCCCCCCCCACCCCCCGCTTCCTGGAACTATTTGGATGACACAATTCAAGAGACTCATGGGGATCCTTGGCTAGGAACTCTCTTCTCTGGTAAGGTACTGGCAAGCAAGAGAGAGGAGGGCTGGGCTCCTCAGGAGAGAGAGAGAGAGAATAGATAACGTTTCCCTGGTAAAAGAAGGACACCTGTATAATGAAATAAAAACTGAACAAAACATCAGTCATCAGGGTTGATCCTCTCCTACCTCAGGAATTCCCCAATCTGGGTGATCATCAGCATCACATGAAAGGCTTTTATAAGTAGAATTAAACACATCCCTATGCTATTATGCAGCGATCGCACTCCTTGGTATTTGACCATAATAAATGAAAACACCAGGGGCACCTGGGTGGCTCAGTCAGTTGAGCAGCTGATTCTTGATTTCAGCTCAAGTCATGATCTTGGGGTAGTGGGATAGAGCCCTGCTTCAGACTCCGGACTCAGCAGGGAGTCTGCTGGAGATTCTCTCTCCCTCTGCCCACCCCACCCCCTGCTCGCTCGCTTGCTCTCTCTCTCTCTCTCTCACTTTAAAATAAATAAATAAATCTTTTAAAAAATAAATGAAAATATGTTTACGGCAGCTTTATTCATAATAGCCAAAAGCCCCATCAGTAGGTAGAGAGAGAAACAAACTGAGGTACAGCCACAGGGTGGAATACTACTCAGCAATAAAAAGTAATGAACTATGGATATGATACATGCAACAACACGGATAAATCCCAAAAACTTTCTGAGAAGCAAAAGAAAAAAAGAAACCGGACACATCCATTGATATGACATTCAAAAACAGGAAAGACCCATCTGTGGCGATAGAAATCAAAAGAGTGGTGATCTATGCAGGATGGGGATTGATTTAACTTTTTGAGGCCATGGAAATGTTCTGTACGCATACATTTGCCAGAACTTACCCAGTTATACTTTGAAGATCTGTGCGTTTCCCTGTAGGTAAATTTTACCTTAATTTAAAAAAAGAGGGCGCCTGGGTGGCTCAGTTGGTTAAGCGACTGCCTTCGGCTCAGGTCATGATCCTGGAGTCCTGGGATCAAGTCCTGCATCGGGCTCCCTGCTCAGCAGGGGGTCTGCTTCTCCCTCTGACCCTCCCCCCTCTCATGTGCTCTCTCTTTCTCTCTCTCTCAAATTAAAAAAAAAAAAAAGAAAAAAAAGAAACCAAGGGGCACCTAGGTGGCTCAGTCGGTTGAGCATCCAACTCTTGGTTTTGGCTCAGGTCATGATCTTGGGGGTCGTGAGATCAAGCCCCACGTCGGAGTCAATGCTCAGCCCAGAGTGTGCCTGTCCCTCTCCCTCCCCTGCTTGCGCATGCGTGCTCTCTCTCTCTCAAATGGATGAATAAATCTTAAAAAACAAAAACAAAAAACCAAAAATATATATTCTCTGGCCCCGTCCTATTCCTACTAAATCAGAATCTCCAGAGGCAGAATCTGGAAATGTATATTTTAAAAAAACCTTTGCAGGTGATTCCAATACACACTCAGGTGTGGTAACCTTTGGATCCTAAGAAAGCTTCGGCTGATTCCCTATTGTTTACCAGAGGTGGGGAAGTTACCGGACTGTTAGTAGAAAGAAAGACTAAAATAACAGCTACTGCTTACTGAACACTTACTGTCATGCTCTCAAATTCTTCCAAGAACTCCACAAAGCGGGTATTATTTTCTCCATCTTACAGATGAAAACAACAACAACAAAAAATGAGGGCAGGACACTTGCCTAAATCACACAGCTGGTAAATCGCAAAACTACTTAGCCCAGGTATTCTTTACTACAAATATCTCATTCTTTTCCATTGTTCATTCATTCCAATAATCCAAACCAAGTAAATATTGGGTGCCTTCTCGGAGCGAGGCACTCTGCTGGGCGTTATGCCACGCCGACCATCCTGGAAGACAGGAAGGACGATTGATGGGTGAGCAAGATGGAGTCTGTAACGCAGCATTTACCTTTGCTTTGTAGACTCAGGGAGGAAAGGGATCCCAGGCCTCCTTTAATTTTAAGTATTCAGGTGGTTTGGGGAAAGGCAGGAGGTTTATGGTTATAGAAGCAGAGCTAAAGGAAGCTTCTCTGCTGCTTACTCTGGGAACTTTCCAGAAGCTAACACCAATAGCAGGTAATGTTAAAAATGGGTTAAAATCATTATGGGATTATGAATAATTCACAGGCACCCCCTGTTACCCATTACATTTTGTTCTACATAATTGCTTCCTGGAAATCTGCTCCCAGGGCAGGGGATTGGGAGTATGCATGAAATTGAATATTTCTGCCTTTGACAAGTAAATTTAAACAAAATTGTGAATTAGTTTCAGTCCCCTGCTGTCTATCCCCTTTGAGTTGATAAGACTGGTCCTTTACCCAACAAAATAACTGTGCGACCAAAAGGGTGTAGCTCTTTTGAAAGGGAAGCAAGCCCCAGTTCCTATTCATACCAGGGAGTGTTCCAGGGGTTCTAAATATTGTGGAGGATTTGAAGTGGGATGGGGGACTAGAAGAGGGATGTCTGGGGGAGAATCAGAGTCAAACCACAAAATGTGTATCAAACCACGGTATGATATAAAGATGGGAATGACCAGGATAAGAATAATCCTTCTATAAAAATTGAGATGTAATTCACACACCAAAAATTCATCCGCTTATTTTTTATTTTTATTTTTTTATTAAAGATTTTATTTTTAAGTAATCTTTACACCCAACGGAGGCTCAAACCTACAACCGCAAGAATAAGAGTCGCATACTCTACTGACTGAGACAGCCAGGCACCTGAAAAATTCACCTTTTTTGGGGGGTTCTTGGGAAAAAATTCACCCTTTTAAAGTGTACAAGTCACTTTACCCCAGCCCCTGGCAACCATTAATTTATTTTGTCTCCATAGATTTGCCTGTTCCGGATATTTCGTATAAATGGAATCATGCAATACGTTGCCTTTTGTGACTGGCTTCTTTCGCTTAGTATATTTTCAAAGTTCCTCCATGTTGTTGCATGCATCAGAACTCCATTCCTTTTTATGGCTGAGTAATATTCCATCATACAGATATATTTTGTTTATCCATTCATCAATTAATGGAAATTGGTTTTGGCTATTATGAATAATCCTACTATGCACATTCATGTACAGGTTTCTGTGTGAATATGTTTCTAATTCTTAGGTATACAACTAGGAGTGGAATTGCTGGGTCATGAGATAACATTTGTTCAGGTTTTTTTTTAATTTTTATTTTAATTCCAGTGTAGCTAACATATAGCATTATGTTAGTTTCAGGTGTACAGTATAGTAATTCAACACTTTCATTCATCACCTAGTGCTCATCACAACAAGTGCACTTTTTACACTCACCTATTTCCCCATACTCTGCCCTACCCCCAGCCTGCCCACCTCTCCTCTGGTAACCATCAGTCTGTTCTCAAGAGTCTGTTTTTTGGTTTGTCTCTCTTTTTTTTTTCCCTTTGCTCATTTGTTTTGTTTCTTAAATTCCACAGCATATGTTCAAGGGTTTTTTTTGTTTGTTTTTTAGAGAGAGAGTGTGCGAGCGGGGGATGGGGGTGGAGGGGCAGAGGGAGAGAGAGAAGCCTAAGCAGACTCCACACCCAGCGCGGAGCCTATCTCAGGGTTCAGTCTCATGACCCTGAGATCATGACCTGAGCCAAAACCAAGAGTCAGATGCTTAACCGATTACACGACCCAGGTGCCCCATATGTTCAATTTTTTGAGGAAGTATCAAACTGTTTTCCACAGTGGCTGCACCATTTTCCATCCCCCCAGCAGCGTATGAGGATTCCCCCCTTTTCTAGCAATACCTCTTTTCTCTAGCGATACTCTTGCTTTATCTTCTTTGTCAAAATGTATCTCTGTTCTATGTAGTAATCACAGCTTATCTGAAAACCTAACCTACATTACTGGTTTCATGTGTCATCCCGCTGGATAACACATTTACAATTTAAGAAGAACTTCCTGGAGATACACAAGTACATTATTCAGGACACTTCTAAATTCAAACTATCTGAAGAAAAGAGAGGATGTATTTACTCACGTAGCTAGGAAGATAGGTAGCTTACAAACTGTAAGGGGAAGTTATAGGAACCAAGGCTTCAGCTTCAAGGTGAAGTTCTCTCTCTTTCTCTCTCTCCATTCCCCTCTGAATCTCCCTCTTGTTTCTTATTTCTTTGACGTCCTGTTTCCATGACACTCTCTCCACCTCTCATCTCAGTAGCCTCTGCTTGGCCTCCTTCTGCATCAGGTTCTTTCCATGTATAAGAATGATGGCTGCCCGGTGCTCAGACCTACAGCCTCTCAGCTTAACAGCACCACGAATAGTTTAAGACCTAGGGACAGAGACCTTCTCTCCCAGAATCATGTCATGCCATCCTTGTATCAATCACATGTCCAGGAAAATGAAGTCTAAAGTTCTTGGCTGCCCCCAGCTCCCACACCCACGTCCATGGCCAGATCAGAAGATGGGGACCTTGTCAGACTCACCACCTAACCTAACTATCGCCTCCTTAGTCATTTGGCTCTGTTGCAATTCTACTTTTTCCAAATGAGTGGAATGGAATCTTCTTTAGAAAATGGAGGGAAAACTTCAGTAATTGAAAGCACTTTCTATTTTACTCTCAATGGGTTCCAAAATCGGTGAAGGACTCTCAAGGGACTTCCAAAATTTCTCAAGTAAAGTCAAACAGCTATCAGAGCCCACATGTGAAAAAGAGAAAATGAGCTGAGTCCTTGGATGTTGGAGCTGGAAGACCCTGTGGGGATCACCCAGTCCCCCGACTCATTTTACACAGGAAGCAACTGAAGTCTAGGGCTGGAGGGGGGCCTGTCTGGTCACAGAGATGAAAAGTAGCAGAGCTGGCCCCAAACTTGGATCTCCAGGCCATGCCTTTTCTTCTTGTCCAGCTTCTTCTTATCTGCACTCAGATTTAAAAAAAAAAGGGGGGGGCTCCAGGGGCGTCTGGGTGGCTCAGTCGGTTAAGCATCTGCCCTCGGCTCAGGTCATGATCCCAAGTCCTGGGATTGAGCCCCACATCGGGCTCCCTGCTCAGCCCCACATTGGGCTCCTTGCTCACATGGATCCTATCAATTAATCATTTTTTTGTGCTGCCTAAGCTTGGATGTCTGCTTTTCCCTCTCCCCCTCCTCCCCCACTCGTGCTCTCTCTCTCTCTCTCAAATAAATGAATAAAATCTTAAAAAAAGAAAAAGGGCTCCAGATTCATAGTAAGGGCATAAGAAGGAGGTGCTGAACGGAGCCCAGGCTTTCTAGTTCCAATTCACTCTTTGGGCATCACAGGGACCCAATTTATGCTGTGGGAGGATTTCTTGCTGAAATCAGCACTACTTGGGCCATAATCTAGCTGTGAGTCACAAACTGCACAGGAAGTATCTGAACGAGCTTTCTCTGAGCGAGAGAGGAGAGAACTGAAGGGTGAGGCACAGAAATAATGTGCAGACATTTTTGGAACTGAAATAAAGAGCCGTAATCAACGGACTCACTGTCCCTGCATCCCGGCCCCGTGGAATGGCCCGTGGAAGTGCAGACACTCGCCTTCTCCCTGCACACTTCCTAGCCACGCACCCAGGAGAAGAGACATACTTCTGGGACACGTTTTAGAGCCTTTTTTTTTTTTCCCCCACATGAATTTGTACAAGCTCTTTCTACTAAGGGTTTAGTTCTTGTCTGCCTTATAACTGGCAAAAATTTCTGTCCAGCTTTCCTTTGTCTTTTTTTTTTTTAAAGATTTTATTTATTTATTTGACAGAGAGAGACAGCGAGAGAGGGAACACAAGCAGGGGGAGTGGGAGAGGGAGAAACAGGCTTCCCACTGAGCCGGGAGCCCGATGTGGGACTCGATCCCAGGACCCTGGGATCATGACCTGAGCCGAAGGCAGTCGCTTAACCAACTGAGCCACCCAGGCGCCCAGCTTTCCTTTGTCTTTTGCTTGGTTTTTCTCCTTTGATGTGTTTAATTTTCACATGTGATCCTATCGACTAATCATCTCTTTTGTGTTGCCTAAGCTTGGATGCCATGATTCAATATCTTCCTCTACTTCATTTTTTTAACCAGTGAAAGTCATTTCTTATAAATCCATCAACACGTCCCTTAAAAGCTTGAGTTTGCAGTAATTTGAACATGACAGAATTAAGGACTCCCACACCCATCCTACTTCGATTTATCTAAATTTTCTTCCAATACTTTTGCACAATTAAATATTTCAACTATCTGGAATTTATTTTAGTGTAAAATGTGAGGTAGGGATCTAAGTTTCTGTTTTCTTGTTGTGTTTTTTTTCCAAATGGTTAATCAGTTCTCATAACAACAGTTATTAACTAATAACTCTCTTCCCCACTCCCAGTAATGTTTTCTAGAGGTATAGACTGTGAGGATGTACCGTTGGTTGCTGTTGTTTTAAAATATGTGCATATCCATGACACTGTCCCATTCAAGAGGTGGAATTTAATTCCTCTCCCCTTGAGTGTCAGCTGGACTCAGTAACATAACCAAGTATAATGGTTGGTGTAAGTGCTGGTTTGTGACTCATGAGGCCAGGTCATAAGAGACATGCAGCTTGCTTCTCGCTCTTTCTTGGATTGCCCACTTTAGAGCAGGGCAGCTACCAGCCTCCTTAGCCCCCACATGTGCAACAGAGGAACCTCTGCCCCCCTCAGAGTGCCCCAGGTCCTTCTGGGAGGTGCTGAAAGGAGCCTCACAAGGGCACACAAACCAGCCTCCCTCTGTGGTCACTAGGCAGCTACTTGCCTTTTTTTGCTTTTTAGCACCACTTCCTGACTGTGGCTCCTGAATCCCCTTGGGAAAGCATCACCTCCACATCAACCATCGTGAGAGGCCCCTGGGCAGAGTGTTTCCTGGGGGTTGGGGACGGAATTGGCTGCTTCTAAGCTACATGAGATCACCTGGGCCCTTAAGTGGTTCTGTTTTGCCCTGAATCTTGGGGTGTCCATCTTGAATTGCTCT
The DNA here is from genome assembly GCF_002201575.2 of Neomonachus schauinslandi. Classification (NCBI taxonomy): domain Eukaryota; kingdom Metazoa; phylum Chordata; class Mammalia; order Carnivora; family Phocidae; genus Neomonachus; species Neomonachus schauinslandi. Next base: position 32,329,016 of record NC_058409.1, on the reverse strand, counting down.
ATCAGCTTCTTTCTATAAGCCCCCCCTCTCTGTAGAGTGCTCAACAAAGGAGTGGGCAGGGGCACAAGTCCTTCTATCGGCTTCCAGACATTTATTCTCTTTCCCACAGAGAAAACAGCCCACTTAAATGGAGGTTAACAGGCAGGCTGTTGGGGATATGGATTATAGTCCTAACAGCAGCCAAGAACTAATGATCTGTTATTCCCCAAACCCTTTTAACAGACCTCACCTAAGAGATCCCTCTGGACTGTCTGACTCACCTAGTTAGCACTTTCCCTCTCACAGATACACATTCCCCTTCCTTGGTCCAGATATCTCTTCCTTGGGAAACCCAACAGCTCCCTCTCTGCCCCAGGAACATGATTCATGCCTGAGCTTCTGCATTACTAACTGACCTGGCATTCTTAGGAAACCAGTGCCTCCTGCACTTTAGATCTAGGAAAAGAGCAACTCAGTGTTCTAGAGAAAATTCTCTTGCCCTCTTGCCTTCAAAATGTCATTAACTGAAAAGAGATAGGGTTTTCTTGTCAAGCCTGGGTTGGGAGCTGCTCAGGGAGACAGACTGGCAGCCTTCAAAACATGCATGCCAGCCTTTTTAACAAGCAACTCCATTACTGGGAAAATTTTAAAGACAAGAAAAAAGATTTAATGCCAAGGACGCTTATTACAACACTGTTTGTAATAGTGAAAAACTGGTAATATCCTAAATGCTCAAGAATAAGGGGACTGATCAAATTATGGCACATCCATAAAATGGAACGTCATTTAGCTTTTAAAAGCTATGCTGTAGATGAATGTTCATAGACACGGAAAGATGGAACATGGTAAATTGTTAGAAAAAAATTATTGTAGTATGATGCCATCTTTTTCAGTATATACACTAATAAATGTAGGATGGATATATATCAAAGGTTAACAGTAGGGCACCTGGATGGCTCAGTCAGTTAAGCATCTGACTCTTGATTTCAGCTCAGGTCATAGTCCCAGGGTTCTGGGATCGAGTCCCCCATTGGGCTCCCTGCTCAGTGGGGAGTCTGCTTCTCCCTCTGCCCTTCCCTTCTGCTTATTCGCTCTCTATCTCAAATAAATAAATAAAATCTTAAAAAAAAAGAAAAAAGAAAAAAAAGGTTAACAGTAGTTGACTTGAGATGATGGGTATTTTTATTGTTTTTATTTTACCTGTGTATATGTTCTATACATCCTCTAGGTGGGTGTCTTGTCACCTTGTAAAGAGAAGAAAATGGTAAGAATTACTTTCTTTCTTTCTTTTTTTTTTTTAAGATTTATTTATTTGACAGAGACACAATGAGAGAGGGAACACAAGCAGGGGGAGTAAGAGAGGGAGAAGCAGGTTTCCCGCTGACCAGGGAGCCCTATGCGGGGCTCGATCCCAGCACCCTGGGATCATGACCTGAGCTGAAGGCAGACGCTTAACGAATGAGCCACCCACACGCCCCAAGAATTACTTTCAGTGCAAAATCTGACTGCCTCTCTACTAAACTAGGTAAAATCAAAAGGACTGACAATACCAAGTGTCAGTGAAAATGTGGAACAACCAAGACACTCGTCCACAGCTGATGGGGTTGCAAATTCTAACCACCACTTTGGAAAAATGTCATGCGATATTACTAAAGCAAAACATGCATCCACCCCATGACCCAGCTGCTCCTTTCCTGGGTATATACTAATAGAAGTGTGTGTTTATGTACACCAAGTACACACACAAAATCATTATAGCTTAGTAACAATAACTTTATGAACAATAACCCAACCCTGGGAAAACACCAGTGTTCATCAGCATCAGAATGGGTAAAATAAAGTGTTGCCTATTCACACCACAGAATACTAGAGAACAATAAAAAATAACAAACCGTTTCAACCTGGTAGAACATGAATGAATTTCACAGACCTAATGTTGAATGAAAAAAGCCTGATACTGAAAAGTACATACTATATTATTCCATTTACATGAAGGCCAAGAACAGGCCAAATGAAGCTATGCTGATAGGGATCAGGGTAAGGGTTACCTGTAGGAAAGGTACTGATGGGAAAGGAACATGAGGGAGCCTTCCAGGGTGCTGGGAATGAATGTTCCATACCAGCAGTGTCCAAAAAAACGATACTGTAAGCTATTTAATATATGCTAGTAGCCATATTTAAAAAGCTAAAAAGAAACCAGTGAAATTTAATTTTAATTTTATAATAGCCTTAATTTTAATGATATATATATATATATTTTAAAAGATTTTATTTATTTATTTGAGAGAGAGAATGAGAGAGAGCACATGAGAAGGGGGAGGGTCAGAGGGAGAAGCAGACTCTCCGCCGAGCAGGGAGCCCGATCCGGGACTCGATCCCGGGACTCCAGGATCATGACCTGAGCCGAAGGCAGTCGCTTAACCAACTGAGCCACCCAGGCACCCTAATGATATGTTTTTATTTAACATACAAAATACTGTGATTTGGACATTTACTTACTATTTAAAAATGATCAATGGTATATATTCCTTTTTTTGTGCTAAGTTGTTGAGAGTGTATTTTACACTTACAGCACATCTCAATTCCAACTAGCCACCCTTTGTGGTTTTTTTAAATTTTATTAAGTAATCTCTCCACCCAACGTGGGGCTCAAACTACAACCCCCAGATCAAGAGTCGCACGCTCTAGGGCCTAAGCCAGCCTAGGGGCCCCTCAACTAGCCACCCCTCAGTTGCTCAATAACCATCCGTGGCTGATAACTACCACATCAAACAGCACAGGACTGTACCTCGATTTGAGTGGTAGCTTACTCACAGAAAAATTCATCAAGCTGTACATTGAAGACATAAACATTGTACCTCAATCAAATAAATAAATACATTTTTAAATAAACCTTTCTAAAAAGGCGGTTAAGAGACACATCTAGCAAAGAGAAGCAGCCTCCGGCTGCCTAGCTCAGCTGACCGGCCCTCTCTGGGACTGAGGATACCGTGCAGAGTTCTAAGGGCAACCTGGCAAGTCAAGCTGACTTGCTCGGCCCAGGGTGTGGTGGAGCAAAGTGAAAACTTGCCCTAAGAGAAGGAGTTAGAGAAACTTGGGGAGAATGCCCCAAAGCTGATAGGAGTCTGGAGTGATTCTAATAAACACAGTGCTTTCTGACCGGGTTTGCCACCAGAGGTGAAGAACCCACTGGCCAGAGAGGTTCGCCATGGCCACAGCTGAGCCTGACAGAATCCACGTCCACAACTTTACTCAGAGCACCGTAACTTAGGCCTGTGCTCCTGAGGTGGAGTATATATACCTGATGATTTCTGTAAATTTTTTTTCACTTGTTATGTATTTATTTAAAATTGTGTGTGCAGGGACATCAGGCTGGCTGAGTCAGTGGAGCGGTGACTCTTGATCTCAGGGTTGTGCGTTCGAGTCATACGTTGGGTGTAGAGATTATTTAACAATAAAAATCTTTTTTAAAAAGTGTGTATAAGTCCATGTGTGTATATGGAACATAAAATCCATGACTTCACAGATAACAGCTGATTAGGATAATGCTAAGGTTTAAACAATGACTGTAAAAAATATCAAGTAAATAATAACACAGATGGCACATGAATAATAGCAACCAAAAAACTAAAGAAGTGGTACGCAGTCTCTGACTTCTAGAAAACAGTGGTTTCCATACCGTCCTCCCTTCATGAAATGATCCCAGACACCCAAGCTTTTCAGGGTAGGGAAGGCAGGGGTATTTAAGGGACTGGTCCATGTGGGTGATTATCAGGTAGAAAAAAAAGATGAGCAATTTGTTCAGAACGTCTCCAAGAGGCATCAGAAACTGCCTGGTTGGAAGTCAAAAGGTGATTTTCTAGAAAAACCCAGACCTCAGAGAAAACCAACCAGGGCAGGTTTCTCCAGAGGAGCTTATGTTGTAGTCACGATAGAAATTCTTCTTTGCTCTCCTCACCCAGCCAAAGCCCCCCGAGCCGTGCATTTCCCGGGTCAGCAGCTCTCTCCACATGGCACTTCCGGCTTGTGTGGCCCTCAGACAAAACCACTGCTTGCAGGACTGACCAACCGCTGAAGGCCAGACAGAGAGGAAAGTCAGGGGAAGTGCACATCCCTGAATACGGAATTACTGAACAAAGACAAAGAGCAGTACCCTAACTGTGAGCGGTCGTTCTCTTTCTGGAGTATGTTAGTACATCCATGTTGGGAATTTACATTGACACTGGTGTGCAACCATCACCACCATCCATCTCCAAATTCTTCCCATCTTCCCAAACTGAAACTCCATACCCATTAGAGATAAGCCTCCCTTCCCCATTGCCTCCAGCCCTGACAACTACCATCCTACTTTCTGTCTCTGTGAATTTGACTACCCCATGTACCTTATATAAGTGAAATCACACAATATGTATCCTTCCCTTGCTGGCTTATGTCACTCAGCATAATGTCCTCAAGATTCATCCAGGTTGTAGCATGTGCCAGAATTCCCTTCCTTTTAAAGGCTGAATAACATTCCATGGTATGTAGACACCACAGTGTGTTTATCCATTCATCTGTCAATGGACACCTGGGTAGTTTCTACCTTCTGACCATGGTGACGAATAGTGCTAGGAATATGGGTGTACAAGTATCTCTTTGAGTCCTTGGTTTCAATCCTTTTGGGGATATACCTGGAAGTGGGATTGCTGGTTCATATGGTAATTCCATTTTTAATTCTGAGGGACCGCCATACTGGTTTCCACAGTCGCTGCACCATTTTACATTCCCACCAGCGGAGCACAAGAGTTCCAATTTCTCTACATCTTCACCAACACTTGCTATCCTCTGTTTTTTGTTTTTTTGTTTTTTTGGGGTTTTTTTTGGTAAAAGCTATCCCAATGGGTGTGAAGCGGTATCTCATCGTGGTTTCAATTTGCATTTCCCTAATGGTCAGTGATGTTGACTATCTTTTTCATGGGCTTATTGGCCATTTGTGTATCTTCCTTGGAGAAAGGTGTATCCAAATCCTTTGCCCATTTTTCAGTTGGGATTGTTTGTTTTTGCTGTTGTTGTTGTGGAGTTATAGCAAGGTTCTTTTTTTTTTTTTAAAGATTTTATTTATTTATTTGACAGAGAGAGACACAGCGAGAGAGGGAACACAAGCAGGGGGAGTGGTAGAGGGAGAAGCAGGTTTCCCGCTGAGCAGGGAGCCCGATGCGGGGCTCGATCCCAGGACCCTGGGATCATGACCTGGGCTGAAGGCAGACGCTTAACGACTGAGCCACCCAGGTGCCCCTATAGCAAGGTATTTTATATGCATTTATTCCTTTCTTCCCACAATGCTCCTAGCGCCTCCTCTTAAACCCCCAGCCAGGCACAGACTCATGCTCTTGGCATCCCAAAGCAAGCCAGACTGATAAATGAAACCTGCAAGGGCAGCTAGAGAAAAGAAATAAACAAAAGCAGAAAGAAGGGAGGGAAGGTCAGCCAAGGGCACAAACAAACAGGCTTCAATTCTCTCAGTCCAGCGGGTACTAAATTAGGTACAAAATCTCAGTGCCTCAAATCCAAAGGAAAACCAATTCATGTGAATTTCGTCCTTGAATTGCATAAGGCAAATGGGTCTTTCACATTCTAGGAGCATCCTCTCTGCCTTCCCTGTGATGACAGAGGGGCAGCAAAGACCAAAAGAAGTAAGAAAAAGGGTGAGGGGCCTGGAAGGACGGTAGGTCCTATGCAAACAACCTCTGGGAGCAGAACTGCGTCTGGGGGAAGAAGCAGGGACAGTGATGGCTCCCTGTTGTGTTCTCCAGAGGTGGACTCTTAGAGCACTAGTGTAATAAGGAAGTGATGTTAAAAAGGCAAGTAAGGCCATGCTGAAAAGTTGTGCAGGGAAGACATGTGAGAGCCAAACAGGGGACCCCTGAAAAGATAGCCATCCACAAGGCACTGATGAAACATACTTCCTCCTCTGACAGGGACCCCAGCCTTGCCCCAGGCAGTTTCTCCTTGATACTAGAATAAGAATATAGCTGAGGTAGCAAGGTGTTTTATATATACTACATATATATATAATAGGAGACATGCTAAATGCAGGTTCATGGGCACCATCTCCAGAGACACGGCCTCAGCGTGCCTGGGGTGGGGCCCCGGACCCTGCACTTTGGCCCAGCTGCCCATGATGACGGCGATGTCAATGGTGGGAGCCATACTCTGAGCCCTTCTGGCTACTCTCAGGTGCAGAGACAACCCTGGGCTTTCCCCAGTCTGTGAGACAGCCATCCTGGTCTCTGCTCCCCCTTTCTCTCCCCAAATCCGGATTCCTGAGATTACAAACAGAAAAATTAGGGGTGATTGCTTATTTACCCCATGACAACAGGACTCTCCCCAACCAAAAGAATTTGCTAAGAGATGCTTTTATTTTCTAGGTGCTTGCCCTTAAGTGTTTGCCACATAAAAGGCGTGAGAGAGAAATTTGGCAGATGGCATTTAGGAGAGAGATGGAGAGCATCTAAGAGTCGTGGCAAATTGATCATCACTGAGCAATGAAGATAAAATGAGAATCACAACCTAAAGTTACAAGTGAGAATAGGATTTACATCCTTGTGAAAAACACATCCACTGTAGGGGCGCCTGGGTGGCTCAGTCAGTTGGGCATCTGCCTTCGGCTCAGGTCATGATCCCAGGGTCCTGGGATCGAGTCGCATGCCAGGCTCCCTGCTCAGTGGGGCATCTGCTTCTCCCTCTCCGTGATCTCTCTCGCTTTCTTTCTCTCTCAAATAAATAATAAAATCTTTAAAAAAAAAAAGAACATATCCATTGTAACTGTCATAAACACTCATGAGTCTCATGTGCCAGCCCCTATGCTAAGTGCTTTATTCATTAATTTATTAAAAATATTAGGGCACCTGGGTGGCTCATTTGGTTAAGTGTCTGCCTTGGGCTTGGGTCATGATTCCAGGGGTCCTGGGATTGAGCCCCACATCAGGCCCCTTCTTCAGTGAGAAGCCTGCTTCTCCCTCTTCCTCTGCCACTTCCCCTGCTTGTGTTCACTCTCTCTCTGTCAAATAAATAAAATCTTTTAAATATATATATACATATTTATATATGAACAAGTACATACATAAATGATTATAAAAATATAAACAGAGGCTGTGTTTCCAAATGGTCGCAGGTCATTCAAGCAACGTAGCCTTGTGGTTTTAGCACATGAACTCTAGAAAGACTTAGGTTCAAGTCTTAGTTCTGTCATTCATCAACTATGTGACCTCAGCAAGAAACATCTCCTGGCCTCAGCTTCCTCATCTGTCAAATAAGGAAGCACGTAGCTCCCAGGGCTGTTCTGCTGATTAAATGAGATGATACATGCCAAACTCTGAGCAAGGTCTCTGGTGTGTAAATAAAGCCACTTGTGAGTGTTTTGAATGGTTGTTGTTACCATTGTTGCCGCCTGAGCAGAGTGTGAGTCCTCCAACTTAAAGTAGCGTGTGTCCGGCCAGGAGCCACTTCTGCCTTCACACATCCCCAACAAAGATCTAGAGAGATCCAGGGGGTCCTGCTAGGCCGGAGTAGTCACTGAGGGGACACCCAGATCTGGAAGCAACCTGCCTCTAGTCTCCACACTGGACAACACTCCCTGCACAGACAGCATGTTCTAGAAAGGGCAGAGGACCTTATGAAATGGGTGTGAGGTTAAATAGATGAGGGTCACCTGGGCGGCTCAGTCGGTTAACCGTCTGCCTTCAGCTTGGGTCATGCTCCAGGAGTCCTGGGATCGAGTCCAGTATTGGGCTTACTTGGCAGGATCATCACTGCTTCTCCCTCTCCCTCTACCGCTCCCCCTGCTTGTGCTCTCTCTCTCCGAGACAAATAAGTAAATAGAATCTTAAAAAAAAAAAAAAAAAAGAATTAAATAGAGTAGCAATGTCTGGCACACAGCAAATATTCAGTCACCATTAAGTATTATTATTATCTATAATTTATAAGATATTTGCTAAGAACATGACCTCAATAATACTTAGCATTAATTGAGCACCTACTCCAAGAGCCAGCTCTTGGGTCTGGATGCCCAATACTTGCACCTTTTCCTGAAAACAGTGTTCCACTTTCTTCTGCAGAAACTTCAGCCCTCCATCCCACGGTCCTGAGTGGGGGGGGGGGCTGCCAATCACAGTCCTCTATTCCAGCTCCTGACGGCCCGTGCAGCCTCATTACCCAAAAGCCACTGGGAGCCAGCCTGCACCTGCAGTCTGATGGAATCGGATTTCTCGACTTGACGCGGTGAGATGAGCCTTTCCAAAGGACTGCACTCGTTGCTCTTTGGGGACTTGGGATTGAGAAAAGCAGAGTTAACTGGGGATTAAAAGCTGTCGTGATGTGAGGACGGCTTAGCAGTTGGCTGTCCCCTGTAATCGATGAGACTAGCAAAGCAGGCCTTTGCTTTTATCTTTTGTCACAGATCAGAAAGCACTGGTCACCCAAAGAGAGGTCCTTATGACATCTCACAGCTTCTGCATGACTTGAGGAGAAACAGTGTTTCCTGGTGGCTCCCCCGCTGGCTTTATCTTCCCTGTCCTCCTGGCTTCTTTCTTTTGCACTGCAAGCTGATTTTCCCTGTCAGTCCAGGCCGGGTTTTGCTCTTTCAGCCCCAACAGTGACTTCATACAGAGATGCTTTTCCTCTGGACACTTGAACTGGTATTTGCTAGAAGATTGTCATAATAAGGATTCGAACCCCGGTTGACCATAACGTGACGAACCCCCCGCAGTGGTGCAAAGCCCACCCTCCAATTACAGGCAGTGCCTGCAACAGCACACGGGCCCCGACCTGGGGCTGGGGGTCAGGCCCTGGGAGCCGGGCAGGGGGCCCGCAGGTGAGAGACAAGGTCGGAGCAGGGGCAGGGAAGGCAGAACTACAAGCTGCTGGTGCTGACACACCTGTCTCCAACTGGCAACCCGGAAGACTGTTTATTCTTTCAATTCTGGGAGCTATCCTAATCTTTTTTTTCCAGGAATATCTGTTTAACCAAGCCACTCAGTTTCTGATGCTTGCCACCCCAGAACCCTAAATGACATATCTCTGTCTGTAGGCCCTGTGTTTGTTGCTGGGGACAGAGACGAATAGGCTGCAGTCCTACTCCGACGTACTTGTGATTACAGAGAGTGATTATTATAGGGAACAAACGGAGGGTTGTTGGCAGGGAGGTGGGTAGGGGGATGGGGTAACTGGGTGATGGGCATTAAGGAGGGCACTTGATGTAATGAGCATTGGCTGTTATATACAAGTGATGAATCACTAAATTCTACCCCTGAAGCTAATAATACACACGATGTTAACTTGAATTTAAATGAAGTCTAAAAAAAGTGGAGGGGAGAGTGATTATTCTCATGACAAAAAGATTCTTCCTTTTCGGGCTCCTGGCTGGCTCAGTCAGTACGGCATGTGACTCTTGATCTCGGAATTGCAAGTTCAAGCCCCATGTTGGGTGTAGAGATGATTTAAAAATAAAATCTTTTTTAAAAAAAAGATTCTTTCTTTTGCAAAATAATTCACTCCTGGGTCCTCCCCAGTCCCCCCAACCCTCCTTCTGTAAACTCAATGAAGGCTCCCTCTATCCCCATCACCTGGACCACAATAAGCCCTCAGCAGATTCACTGAATGAATGGATGGGCGGATGGATGATGGGATCATCTCGATTTCTACACATAAGGAAGCCACCTCAAAGAGGCTTACAACTAGCCCACACACATGCTATCAACGAGTGGTAGAGCAGAGACTCAAAACTACGCCAGCCCGTGTCTTCACTACAACACACTGTGTTTCTCTTGTTCACCCTGGAAAGGAGCTCTCTCCTTTTCTTGGACAGGAGAGAGCCAAGGTACCAAGAAAAGACTCCAATGTCAAAATAGCACGTTCCAGGGGTGCCTGGGTGGCTCAGTCGTTAAGCGTCTGCCTTCGGCTCAGGTCATGATCCCAGGGTCCTGGGATCGAGCCCCGCATCGGGCTCCCTGCTCCACGGAAGCCTGCTTCTCCCTCTCCCACTCCCCCTGCTTGTGTTCCCTCTCTCACTGTGTCTCTATCAAATAAATAAAATCTTTTTTTAAAAAATAGCACGTTCCAATTTGGGGATTCCTCAAAAAGTTAAACATAGAATTACCACATGACCCAGCAATTCTACCCCTGGGTATATCCCGCAAAGAAGTGAAAGCGGGTCTCAAAGTACACGTACACACATGTTCACAGCAGCGCTATTTGTGTAGGAGCCCTCGGACCAGTGCTAAGGGTCGACTTGCTTCCATCTTATGCATTCCTTGCTTGCTAACCTAAGTCCCTTGATGTGCTGCAGTGCTCACTTAATTTCCTTGAGATTTGCAGACCACTGGTTTGGAGGAGTGAAGAACCAAACTTTCCCAGAAGATAAGGCCTGACCACATCCAAATACAGCTGCCCCCGATGGCAGCGAGTCTGCTCAGGGTCACGTCGACATACGAGTAACCGCCCGGGCACCTGCTTCTCCCGCGTGCAGTCCCCCGCCTTTTCCCATGCCTTCCGCTTTCGAACCCTCCAGCTTCCCCTGGACAGGGAAGATGGTCTTAGTGACATTAGTCTACCATCTTCCCAGGTTGCCAGTTTCTGGAATAAAGCCACCTTTCCTTTCCTTCCATCACTTGTCTCTTGATTTTCAAGCAACGAACAGCCAAACCTGTTTGGAACCGGTTTTCTGTCCTAGAACATTTGCAATAGTCAGAATGTGGACATAGCCCAAACACCCATCAGTGAGTGGACGGATCAACAAAGTGTGGCAGATGGATACAGGGAGTATAATTTAGCCATAAAAAGGAATGGAGTGATGATCCCTGTTACAATGTGGATAAACCCTGAAAACATTATACTAAGTGAAAGAAGCCAGACACAGAAGGTCATATATGATATGATTCAATTTACAAGAAACATCCAGAATAGGTAAATCCATGGAGACAGACACAGATTTGGTGGTTAGAGGGGCTGAGAAGAGGGGAAAATGGAGAGGAACTGCTTAATGGAGAGGGGGCTTCTTTTTGGGGTGATGAAAAGGTGTTGGAACTAAACAGTGGTGATGGCTACACAACACTGTGAGTGTACTAAATGCCACTGAATTGTTCACTTTACAATGGTTAGTTCTTTGTTATGTGAATTTCCCCCTCAGTTAAAGGAAATCACATTCCTAGAGTCATGCTAGCGCTCAAACACCAAATGCTTCCCATGGCTCTCCCAGCCCCAGGCGCACAGCAGGTGCGCAATGAATGCTTGATGCTTCTATTTTTAAATTTTTTTTTATTTTTAAGATTTATTCATATATTTAGAGAGAGGGCAGGAGGGGGGGGGGGGGGGGGGCAGAGGGAGAGAGAATCCTGAAGCAGACTCCCGCCAAAGTACAGAGGCCGACACAGGGCTCGATTCCAGGACCCCAAGATCATGACCTGAGCCGAAACCAGGAGTCGGCCACTTAACCGACTGTACCACCCAGGCGCCCCTGCTTGATGCTTTTAATTGGTTTTTAGGCTGAGCTGGAGAAGCCCTCTTTTGAAGGCAGTATGATAGAATGGCTAAGAGCACCCACAGCTTGAGTTCAAGCCCCAGGCCACTCACTTACATGAACTTGGGTGAAATTCTAAACTTCTGTATACTAGTTTTCTCATCAGTGAAATTGCAATAATTGTGCCTACCTCACAGGGCTGTTCTAAGGACTGAGATGATAATGTATGCAAAGCACCTGTTCGCATACCACAATAAACGCTCAGTAAATATCATCTCCTGTGATGATGCTGATTATCTGCCACAGTGGGTTCTACTGCTCCCAACCCCTCTATTTTCAAAAGTTCTTATCACGCTCTGTCTCTGTAATACATTCTGGGCTGCAGACATCTGTTTTTGCCAGGAAAAAGCTATTATTCTCAAAGCAGATTGACTCTCCCATGAGAAGCCCTCCAGCTCTGAAATCCCAAGGCCACTCTGGAGGACCCTTCTTGGTTTTCACCTCCATCAGCAACAGAGAGCCCCCAGGAAATGAACTCTACATAAATAATGAGGGTGGTTCCTGTTTCTTTTGGCTGCCTATGCAATTTGGTGTATTTATTGTGAGCTCTGTTTCTTGGTCATATGCTATGTGGGATGACATTGCTACTCTTCCAGCCCCGGGCTACTTCCTGTCCTCTGAGATGTGGAAGAGATTTGGGAAACATCCTGCACAGCCGGTCGGACAGCCTCAGAGGTCCATCCTGGTGCAGAAGGGTCACCAGGCTCTGAAAACATCCTGTCCACACCCCCAACATATCAAACCTGTGCCTCTGGTCCATGCCCAGGTCACACATTTGATTTCTTTTTTAAAGATTTTATTTATTTATTTGAGAGAGAGAGAGACAGAGAGAGCGTGAGAGGGAGAAAGGGGTTGGGCAGAGAGAGAGGGAGAAGCAGACTCCCCACTGAACAGGGAGCCCGATGAGATGTGGGGCTCAATCCCAGGACCCTGGGATCATGACCTGAGCCAAAGGCAGGTGCTTAACCGACTGAGTCACCCAGGCGCCCCAGCACATTTGATTTTTTAAATCATTGTTTTAAAAGTAATTTGAAGTGTTTAGTATAGGTAATGCACTCACAAAGGATAAAGAAATCAAACAGTATCAAAAGGATATGGCATGAAAAGGAAGACTCTTCCTGCTCCTTTCCCTTCAGCTTTGCAGCTTTTCAGGTCTCTTCCCCCAAAGAGATCATCACGACTATTCTTGAATGTCATTCTAGAGATAGTCTATGCATATAGGAACATATATTTATTCTTATCTCCATGGCCCCCATGAATCCTTTAGGGCCAAAGATACAATACCTGGAGTTCTGCATCCTTTTTTTTTTTTTCAAGATTTTATTTCTTTATTTGAGAGAGAGAGAAACAGAGACAGAAAGAGAGCCAGCGAGTGTGCGAGCAAGCACAAGCAGGAGGAGAGGGAGAAGCAGACTCCCCGCCAAGCAGGGAGCCCAATGTGGGGCTCCATCCCAGGGCCCCAGGATCATGACCTGAGCCGAAGGCAAATGCTTAACCAACTAAGCCACCCAGGCACCCCTGCATCTTGCTTTTTTTAAACTTAACTATGGGGTCGTCTTTATAGCAGTTCACAGAACTACTCCTTTTTAACTGCTGCATTGTGTTCCATTTTATAGATCTACAAAACTTTATCCAACCAGTTCCCAAACGATGGACACTTAGGTTGTTTCCAATATTTTCCTTTAACAAGCAGGGCTATAATGAATGCCCTTCTAGAAGGAAATGAGAATTAGATTTCCTTCTGTTGGGGATGAGGATTCTTCTTTTCCCTTCACTTTCCCCAGAGTTGCCTGTATATACAAAACACATCCTGTATTTTGTCCTGAGCTCCCTACCTACTGACAGGATGCCATGAATGTCCTGTACTCAGCTTTTTTTTAAATCAAATTACAAAAAAAAAAAAAAGCATCAGAGCTATTTTTCCTCCACCGTAATTGGGACTTAAATCAATTAAAGGCCACACTAACTGAAAAGCATATCTCTACAAATAAAGATCTGGACAATCCCGTATGGTCTCCTGCAGGTTTAACTGAGGGAAGTATAAAAGGGAAGACTGCAAAATAAAGGTACTTATTTTCATATTCAGAAAAGGAAAATACTGTTCTTCGGCTAAAGTCCCAAGTCGTGAACAGTGAGCACCTTTAATAAGAGATAACTTACGATTTTTGTTCTGAAAATCAGCCAATCAGCGATGATCTCACCCCGGTAACCAAGCTTCTGAAAGTCAGCAAGTCAAGGACAGCCCCCAGCCTCTGCAAGCCAGCCAATCAGCGACAGCCCCTGCGAGACAACAGCCAATCAGCAAGTCCCTCACTCCGGAGCCCAAGCTTGAAAGTCAGCGAGTCAAAAGCAGCCTTGCTCTAGTGCTGCACTCAGCTGAGAGGCCCGAACGTTCCTGCGCACTTTCTCTTGTGAGAGCCCGCTAGCCGCTTGCACCGTGCTTTCCCACGCCTTAACGAAAACCAGCTCTGGCTGATTAAGACTTAAAAGCACACGTCTCACTTTCAGGCAAACAAGAAGCTCATCTTTTTTTGCATCAGACATCAAGTTCAATTTAATGTTAGTTTGCAAATTTGCAGCCCTTTGAACATTTGGACCCCTGTTGATGGTTAGTTGTGAGGTCAGACTTGTGAAAGCAGGTGCACTGTTGCAGCTGTGAGATCTTCAAATTCAATCTCTTTGACTCTCGCTGTACTTCCTATTATCTGTTCTTTGGCCAAGAACAGAATAAGTTGAATGTGACCACTGCAGAAATCATGTTAAAATGTAAATGGAACACAGACTGTAACTTCAGAGAATTTTATAAGCAAATTCTGCAAAACAAGGTACTATTAAGGAGAGCCAAATCACCAGGGAAATATAATGAAATAAATAGGTATGTAATTTAGATACTTATAATTTATTTCAGATAAACAACAAATCTGTTTTTAGAATAAGTATGTCTTGGGTGGCTCTATGGGTTAAGCGTCCAACTCTTGATTTTGGTTCAAGTCATGATCTCTGGGGTCATGAAACCCAGCCTCCCCCCCCCCCCCAGGAGTCAGGCTCCTTTCTCAGCAGGGAGACTGCTTAGGATTTTCTGTCTCCCTCTGCTCCCCCCCCCACACCCCCCCACTCTCTCTCTCAAATAAATAAGTATATCTTCAAAAAAAAGAAGAAAAGAAGTGGGTTTTATGCAATTTTTTATCTCAAAGTATATACGTGGAGGCAATTAGGAATAATTCAAATTTAACTGGGTGTTCTGTGTTCTTATTCTTCTACCTTGGTGAACACCGCAACCCCAGCCTCTGTGCCTCCATGATCACCCCTGCCTATAATGCCATCCTCCTCTTCTTCAACGACCAAATCCTAATTCTCTTTCAAGACCCATCTCAAAACAATTCCTTAGCGATGGCTAATTCTGCCAGGCATTATTCTAAGTGCCCTACATCTATTAAATCATGTATTCCTCCCTGAGGTAATCATTCTTCATTATAATAGTAAATACTATAAGGAAGATATTTTTCCTATTTTATGGATGAAGCAATTAGGGCACAGAGGAATTAAGTGACTTACCAGAAGTTACTCAATCAGGAAGTAGCAGATCTGGGATGCAAATCCAGACAGTGTAGCTCTGGAGTCCATTCCATGATAGGGTACCCACGTCTGTCCAATATGCTTGCCCTTGGAACCCAGCCACCATGTTGTGAGGAAGCCCAGGCCACAAGGAGAAGCCCTTAGGCAAGTGTTCCAGCCAACAGTCAGCATCAACCACCAGACATGTGAGTAAACGAGCCTCATGATTCCAGCTCCAGCCTTCTTACATTTAAGGCTCCATTCATCATCCCCACCGTACCCTGTCTGAATATCTAGCATATAGAAATCATGAGCGATCATAAAAAATAAATGTTTTTAAAGGATTTTTAAAATTTTTTTAAAGATTTTCTTTATTTGAGAGAGAGAGAGGGATTGAGAGAACGAGTGGGAGGAGGGGCAGAGGGAGAAGCAGACTCCCTGAGGAGCAGGACTCAATCCCAGGACCCTGGGATCATGACCTGAGCTGAAGGCAGACGCTTAACCAACTGAGCTACCCAGGTGTCCTAAAGGATTTTTTTTAGAACATTTTTAGGTTCACAGCAAAATTGAGAGGAAGGTACAGAGAAGCCCATATGCCTCCCATGCCCACAGATGCACAGCCCCCCGCATTATCACCATCTCCCACCAGAGGGGGGCACATGTGTTATTATAAATGTAACAAACACTTGTTATTTGTATGATGAACTTACACTGACACGTCGTAATCAGCCAAAGCCCACCGTTTTCATCAGGGTTCATTCTCGTACATTCCCTGGGTTTAGACACATGTAGAGCGACACGTATCCACCCTGACAGCATCATACAGAACAGTTTCACTGCCCTAAAAATTCTCTGTGCTCCACTTATTCATCCCTTTCTCCTCCCTAACTGCTACTGTCTCTCTAGTTTTGCCTTTCCAGAATGTTATATCGTTGGACTCTTACAGCAGACATAGCCTATTCAGATCAGCTTCTCTCGGTGACACACCCTTGAGTTTCCTTCCATGTCTTTTCATGGCTTCACAGCACATTTCTCTTTGGCTCTTATTGGACTTATTGTTTTTAGCCATTGAGTTTTAGGATCATCTATTATGCAGCAATAGATTACTAAGTATCCTTCCAGAATTTCCTCTAACTAGCCTCAGGGTAAAAAAAAAAAATTATTTATGTTTTCACTCATTCATTCACACAACTATTGAACTTAATGGGGTATACTTGGCTTCAGACATGGCTAGATCTAAGTGGATCAGATGATGTCATCAGGATTCTGTATCGCTTTTCTCTTGGTTCTGCTTTTCTCACTGGCAGCTCTAAACTTTTCTGGATTTTGCAGCTCCCCACAATGTATCTCCCCAAAATACCAACATAAACCCCGAGAAAGACCTGAGTCATCCACCGTAACAATGAGTCACATTTTCAACTTTAGTCACAGAAAACTCTACTAACAGTGGCTTAACATTTAAACCATAGGATATTTATTATTTACTTAGAAGAAGTCCAGACGCAGGAGTCCCAGCACTGGTCAAATATTAAGGACTTAATGTTCTTTCTATCCTTCACTCTGTCCTTATGCTTGTTGCCTCATGGTCATAAAACAGCTTTTCCAGCTGCAGGCATCACATCTGCCAGCAAGGCAGGAAGAAAAGGGAAGGAACAGACAGTTTGTTTTGCAAGCATGTCACCTTTCTCAGAAAGCAGAGTATCTTCCCAGAGCCGTCTTTTTACTTCACTGGCCAGAACTAGGTTACCTGGCCACATCCTGGCTGAGAAGCTGGGAGAGTAGCTAACTTTCCAGAGGCTACAGTGGGAAGCAGCAAAGGAGAAGGAAGGCTGTGAGTGGCTGTTGGGTTAGTATCTTCCGTGTCTGCCTAGTCGTGAATCAGTCATGGCCAGGGCCATGGAGCTCTCTAATTGATTAGGCCAGAGGGTAGGACCAGCTTCACAAAACCCACATGAACCCCAGGGCCCAAGCAGGATTTTCTGAGGCTTAGGGCAATGTGTTTACGCAAAGCAAGGGCAACGGAAGAGTACAAAAACATCCATCCACAGGACAGCTACAGAGTGTTCCACTGCAAGGATGAATCCACAACTCTTTGAATTAGCCCATTTTGGTTCTAAAACGAGAATGGAAGGACGGGTATGGGTAAGTTCAAACCCAGACATGCAGTGGGAGGAACATGAAGGGCAGGAGCTTAGGGTAGAGGGCATTGCAGGGTAGAGAGTAGGCTGTAGGGAGGCTGGGAGGACATGAGGGGTGATCATGGCTGGCCATGAATGCCAGGCTATGCTACTGTTCATCCAGTACTCACAATAGATGCCTGAGATCAGGATTACGTATCCCCATTCGGTCCCCGTGTTTTAGAAGAGAAAATTCAGACCTGGAGAACTTGAGTCATTTGCTTGAGTCACTCACTCAGGAACCAGGGATTGACTAAACCAGATCTTCCTGATGTGTCCCCTAGCTCTCTGATTCCAGAGCTGCCAGGCTTAAGAGAGACCTGGAACTGATTCCCTACAGAAAGCATAATGGGGGCGACAGGCCCAATTAAAGTCACATGAAGTCACTCTTCCTGGAACGATGGGAATGCAGCTGCTGGAGACTAGGCCCCGTTATCTGATGTGTTTGGAGATTGGGGTTGTGAAACAACTACAGTGCTCAAGCTGAGATGAGGTTTCTGACTGCATGGTCTTTCTGTGTGTGTGTGTTTTTTGTTGTTGTTGTTGTTTTAACAACTAAACCAACACTGAGGCCAAAGAACAAGTCCTTAGAATTGTAGAGGTATTAGCCCCACAGCCCCATCTCATCAGGGCCTCACCAGCCCAACACCACCTCTATCGAGCTGGGCTGGAGCTGCAGCTGGGCCCCAGGGCAGGGGTGAGCCCAATCATGGCACCTGTGGAATACGGCCACCTAGCTCCCTGTGGACATCATGTGTGGTGTGTTCCCATTTCTGTAAAATGGAAAATATATTCACGGAAAAAGATTTTGGAAATGTAGCCTAAACTCTCAGCAATGTTATCTTGGGGTGGGGAGCTGGGGAGACCAGGGACCTCCCTCTTTCTCTAATATAGACTGCTGTGAAGATTAAGATTAAAAAAAGAAAGAAAAATCTAATTATATTTAAAGCAAAAAAGCTGTAATATCTACGTAAAAAAAAAAATGACACCTGAAAAAGTTAAATGGAAGACAGAGTCAGGCCCAATCCCTGAGGCTCTAAGGAAGCGATTTTGCTCTTCCTCCCCCCCCCCCCCCTCCCCCCAGCCCTAAAAACCTGGCCCCAGCCGCCCCCCCTCCCCCCCGCCTCGGGCCTGGGCACTGCATTCCTCGGGGCCACCTGGAGCCCCCAAGTCTCCGGGCCGCACAAAACCGGCCTCCAAGCCTCGCCTCCCACAGCTGCTCCCGGAGCCGAGAGGAGAGGGGACCTAGCCCCAGGCAGGCCAGAGTCCGCGGGCGGCCAGGGCCCCGCAGTGGGCCCCGCAGAGTCAGCCCCTCGGGCGGAGAGCGGCTCCGCGTGACCCGGGGCCACGTGACCCGCGCGGGGCGGGGCCGCCGGCGCAGTTGCTGCAGGCGCCGCGGGAGGTGTCCGAGTAAGTGGGGCGCGGGGCTGGCGGGGACCCTCCTCGCGGGTGGGCGTGGGCGGGGGTCCAGGCACTGCCCCAGCCTCGGGTTCCCCAGGAGCCGGGAGCCCAGCGAGCTGCCGGGACCCCCCTTCCCGGTGCAGGGCCGGAGGGGCGATGGGATCGCGATCGGCGTCGGGCAAACACTCCTGTATCCTTCGGCCGGCCGGGACCGCCATCCCCGCCTCCCACCCTGAGTGATCGCAGTGCGGGGCGATTACATTGACCCCTTGTGCTTTGGGGGAAACTGAGGGTCCACAAAGCAAGGCCGACGGGAGCACCCCTCTACAGGGGAACACACGTCTCCAGGCAAACTCCATGGCTCTCACCTGCTATAGTGGCCCATATGATCCCATGACCCCTCTATTGAGGAAGAGGCCGTGGGTACAGACTATCCAGCGCGTGGGGGCAGAGAAGTGGGGAAAGGGGGCTGGGTCGAGCTACAAGATAACAGCCAGCATATTGAATAGTGTGTGGTTTACATGCCCTCATTTAATATTCACCATCGTGAAATTTGTCGGGTAGGTCCCCATTTTCACGTAAGAAGAAACAGGCTGGGAGAACTTGAGTCCTTTGACCAAGGTCCTGTGGTTGGTAAATGGAGGAACTGAGAGTAGAACCCCGGTCTGTCTCACAGCAGCGCCTCCTGGTGGGTGGTGGAGGCACTTGGCCCAGCCTATTAATTCCTCTGTGAACCGAAAGTTGGGGTCTTCCTCTTCCTTGCTCGGACACCTGGTGAGAGGTTGTTGCTGGGTGAGAAGGGCTTCTCCCCTCTCCCCAGCCACCTGCATCCCTTTCTCCCTGTCCCTTACCACTGATTCCTTTTGTCACCTGCCCCCTACAGGACAAGATGAAGCTCATCATCCTGGACCATTATTCTCAGGCCAGCGAGTGGGCAGCCAAGTACATCAGGAATCGCATCATCCAGTTTAACCCGGGGCCAGACAAGTACTTCACCTTGGGACTTCCCACTGGTGCGTTGGGGGACGGAGAGGGTGCCATGGATTGTGGGGGAGTAAGTGAGCATTAGGATTTTTAAGGGGCCAGGTACCTGGGCTCACTAAGCCAGGGGACTTACAAGGAGGGGTCTGGGGTGCTGGTGCTATGAGTGAACAGCCCTGCTTCCTGGAAACGCAAAACAAGAGGACCCAGCTGCCACTATGGTTTGGTTTAGGTCCTGCCTGCTCCTGAAGAGTTCTGGAGTAGAAGGGATCTCGGTTAGGCAGGAAGAACTTGATTTTTCAGCTCCCTTCTAAGTCAGCCCTGACCACAACAGGCTGTCTCGGGGTCTCGGAGTCCGTAACAGAATTAAGTCCTAATGCCTTCAGGCATACATTTTATGTAATGAATTAACTTCTGTGCATCTCTCGAGTGCTACTAGCTGAGTACCATCCTTGGCAGAATTGATAGTCTACTCAAGGCATTTTCTGTAAGGTTTAATTAGACACAGGACCTACTTGAAAAAAAGCCTCAGTTCCTTCTAGAAAAATCAGCTTATTGCCTTTATGGGAGGATATCTATTTTGACCCCAGCTCCTCAAGGCATATGGTCCTGATTCTTTCTCTCCGAGTTTGGGTGGATTTGCCCCAGTGTCCCATCCACTAGAGCAGGGGCCTTCAAACTTTTTCTGTAAATGGTCACATAGTTAATATTTTACACTTCCCTGGCCATAGGGCCTCTGTCGCAACTACTTAACTGTCCATGTAGCTCAAAGTCTGCTGCGGACACACATAAATGAATGCGCCTGGCCGTCTACTGATAGAGCTTGGTGGACGCTCAGGTCTGAACTCGTATAATTCTCGCATGTCACAAAGTCATACTCTTGATATTTATAAACATAAAAAGTGTAAAAACTATTCTTAACTGATGAGCTGTATAAACACAGGCCGCAGGCCAGATTTGGCCTGTGGGCTGAAGTTTGCGGGCCTCTGCACTAGACGTTTGTGGGAGCATAGCTGCACGTATCTGCAAAACCACCAACGTCTCGGGCCCTGGAGGGGCTGCACTAACATCCTGTTTGCTAACCGTGGAGCTTCTCTAGGTCAGAGTCTCTGCTTCTGCTGACATCCCTCCCTGATGCCCCATCACCTGCACGATCAGGTCCCAGCTCCTCAGTGTGGCCTTCAGGGCCCTCCAAGACCTGGCCCCCTCCTGACTGCCATACCTGAACGAGCACAGCATTTCCATTTGGGTTCCTTGGAACATGCCTTCTGTTAGGTGAAATGCCAGTCGGGGGTTCTGGGTGGAAACCAAAGAAACCAGCTCTGGCTAAGTTACGCAGAAAAGGATTGTATTGGCTAGATAACGGGGAGCTCACAGAATTGAAGGGAAAGCTCGAAGTCTGGAAAGGGGACATGACATGACGAAGCTCAGGGGAAGGCCAGGGAAGCTGTGGGGCTCAGGCACGGCTGAGGCCCTGGCACAGAGACAGACTAGTGATGGGTCGGGGGGGAACTTTGATTCAGCAGGTATTTAGTGAATGCCCACCATATGCCGAGCTCTTCTAGGTGCTGGGGATACGACGACAAACAAAAAAGACATAAACTCCTGCCTCCTGAAGTTTAAATGGTAGTAGGAGAGACAGACAATAAGCAAGTTACTTGACAAAATAGAGTATGTTAGGTGGTGATGAGCGAAGGAGAAAAATGAGGCAGGGAAGGGGGGATAGGGAATGTCTAGGCAGGGGAGGGGGCCCGCGGTGTCGGATGGGGTGGCAGGGAAGGTTCCTCTGAGAAGGCGACATCTGAGTAGAGGCCAAAAGAGGTGAGAGTTGTGCAGCAACCTAAGGAGGAGCAGGTGAGGAGCGGGATGAGTACGGGTGAGGGTGGGAACCCGGGGCCGAGTTACAGGGAGCCTTTGTTAGGACTGGTTATGACTCAGTGAAATAAGAAGGCATTAGTAGGTTGTGAAAAGAGCGATCTGATTTGGGTGGGGCTTTTTTCTTTCCATCCTCTTATTTTAAAAAATTTCAAATATTCACAAAAGCTGAAAGACTAGTACAGTACCATTCTCCTAGGCTCGCCCATTGTTAATAT
The DNA here is from genome assembly GCF_002201575.2 of Neomonachus schauinslandi. Taxonomy (NCBI): domain Eukaryota; kingdom Metazoa; phylum Chordata; class Mammalia; order Carnivora; family Phocidae; genus Neomonachus; species Neomonachus schauinslandi. Next base: position 32,307,276 of record NC_058409.1, on the reverse strand, counting down.
TTGCCACATTTACCCTTCATCTCTTCTGGCTCGTGTTCTCTGTCTACACACAAACACACACACACGTTTTTTTTTTTTTATGAGCCACTTGAAAGTAAGTCCCAAACCTCCTGATGATTGACCTCTATATCTTTTGGCATCTGTCTCCTCAGAGTACAGACGTTCTCTTACCTGACTAACTACGATACTGTTATCATACCTATTAAAAAAATCATTCCATAATACCGTCTGTTACGCAGACACTAGTAACGTTTTTTTCCTCATTGTCCACATTTACCTTTTATAGTTTTTCCCCCCCAATAATCCAGTATCCAGACTTCACGCATATTTAGTTCTTTAATCTACAGAGGTCCTCCTGCCTTTTTCATGTGCTCTATGACCTTGACTTTTTTTTTTTTTTAAAGATTTTATTTATTTGACAGAGAGAGCACAAGCAGAGGGAGAGGGAGAAGCAGGCTCCCCACTGAGCAGGGAGCCTGATGTGGGACTCGATCCCAGGACCCTGAGATCATGACCTGAGCCGAAGGCAGACGCTTAACGACTGAGCCACCCAGGCGTCCCTGACCTTGACTTTTTAATGAGACTCAATTCGCAGGAGTTTGCTGCTCCTCGGGGAAGTCTTCCTGAGCCCACAGACTTGGGCTGGTCACAGCTGACATCGCTGCTTCCTGTCCCAGTCCCAGCCAGTGAGCTCGTTCCGAGCGGCTGCGTGTCTGGGCCTTCTCTGTGTCCCCATCATGTGGGGGACATACTAGTTGCTCACCGAACACGTCAGGACGTTAGGTGTGATGTTTACTCGGTTACTGATTCCGGTCGTGCCGGTCAGTGGCGTGCTGACCACTGGGATTCGGCGGCGGACAAGACAGACGCAGCCCTGGCCTCCTGGAGCTCACGCTCTGGTGGGGACGTAGCCTTCGGAAGCACCGACGGGATGGCGGTTAGGACTGGGGCACCGGGGGAGGGCTTCAGATCTGTTCTCCCTGGTTCTCCCTGTTGAGCAGCCCTCATCCCTGGGTGTCCTCAGGAGCTAGGAGCTGAAGGGTGTTCATGGCTGTGGCCTCTCTCACAGGGAGCACCCCAATTGGCTGCTACAAGAAGCTCATTGAGTACTGCAAGAATGGAGACCTGTCCTTCAGATACGTGAAGACCTTCAACATGGATGAGTATGTGGGTGAGTCTGTCTCTTTCCAGGTCTTGCCTGATTCCAGGAGAGTCCTGCTCCTCCCCGTTCAGGCATAGCCCGGGAGGGGAATAGGGATGTCTCTGGGAACCAGTGAGGTTTGGTGATAAAGCTCCATTAGCGAAAGCTTTCTCTCCCAGGCCTTGGTGTACTCAGCTGTAAAACGGTGCTCTGAAAGCTGACCTCAGGTTGTAAGCATTAAGTGATCGAACAGATATGGAAGCCTCTTACACAGAGCAGCCATTTTAAATGTTAGAGTATCTCCTTCTCCTCTGCCTCCTCCCCAACTCCATGCCATTTCTTTCTGTAACCAGTAATTGCAGATGGGCTCATCCCTCTGTGTCTGTGTCTGGTCTCTCCCTCCAGTGCTCATCCTCCAGCTCGCCTTTCTGCCAGGCACACTGGGAGAGGAGCAGAGACTGGTGTCCCTTCCAGTGCTGAAAAGCTGTACCTTGGTCTTCTGTCACCCCCGCCTACCCCCACCCCCACCATCATTTTGTAAGGCTACACTTCAAACATTCTTGTTTTCAGTTGTGGTAAAATAGACATAAGATTTACCATCCAACCGTTTTTATATGTAGAGTTTAGCAGCGTTAAGGATATTCACAGTGTTGTGTAACCAATCTCCAGAGCTCTTTTCATCTCGCAAAACTGAAACTCTCTACTCATTCAACACCAACTACCCATTGCCCGCTCTCCCAACCCCTAGCAATCATTGTTTTACTGCTTCTGTGAATTTCACTACTCTAGATACTTCATTTAAGTGGAATCAGAGAGTTATTTGTCTTTCTGTGACTGGCTTATTTCACTCAACAAAATGTCCTCAAGGTTAGTCCATGTTGTGGTATGTGTCAGAATTTCATTCCTTTTTAAGGCTGACGTTAAACATTCTTCATGTTTAGTTACACATCCACTTGAAACTTTTTCTTCTTGGCTAAAAATCATTTTGCGGAAGCCCTGAGAGAATTCTCTCCAACCGGCTGGTGTTCAAGCTGGGGTTCAGGCTGAGAGGGGTATAACTGGGGGTGAATGGTGGGGTGGGAGGCACGGGCAAGGGGTATGCTTGCTTCCTGTCCCGGATGGGCCAAGCCCTACCCGCAGGTTGTAGGCCTCCACCAGAAGCCCAGAGTGACCCTGGCCTCCCGCCTATAATTACTCCCTCGTGAAAAGGAGATGAGAATGGGGGGATTTCTCAGGCTCCGGGGTGCAGTCACTCTGGGCCAGTCCTGCCGTCACAGGTGGTGGTGGTGGGTGGACACGGGGATACCACCCCAGCCAGTCGTGGCTGATCGCGGCCTGGTGCCCAAGGCCCCCTGATGGGCGTTCCCCATCTGTGGAGGTCTGAGGGCATCCTGGCATCCGCCTTGGGAGGAGGGCTCTGGCTCAGCCTGGGCATGACTGAGTGTCGCCATGGTCCCACAGGCCTTCCTCGAGACCACCCGGAGAGTTACCACTCCTTCATGTGGAACAACTTCTTCAAGCACATTGACATCCTCCCAGAAAACACCCACATTCTGGATGGGAATGCGCCTGACCTGCAGGCTGAGTGTGACGCCTTTGAAGCGAAGATCAAAGCCGCAGGGGGGATTGAGCTGTTCGTCGGAGGTGAGCCTGACACTGCGGCACGTGTCCGGGGCAGGCCCAGGGTGCTGAGAACACATGGAGGGGGGACAGGACGCGTGCCTGCCTCCCAACAGCTTCCTCACTGCACTGGTAATAGCAGGAACCATTTATTCCCCTGAGGAGGCAGGGAAGACATAGATAGGAGCCCTCACTCCCCACCCTGGCTGTGCTGCTCAGTGACCGTGAGATCTTGGACATCTCCTCTCTCTGCGCTCCTGTGCCTTGTTGGTCAAGTGAGATGTTTGGATTTGGACTCGAAGATTCTGTTCCCTAGTCCTGAGGTTTTATATGGATCAGTCCACGGGACTTACCTAAACAGTTAAAATCAAAGACTCCTATGGTTCGAGAAGATTCTGCACTCAGCCCCTGCACACTATATAGATAGCCATATGAACCCCAGAGAAGTTTTGTGACTTGCCCCAGGTCAGCCGGGGCAGTGGCAAGAAAGCAGGAACCCAGGGTGTCCCCTTCTCCGTTTGTGCTCTGTCCCTACCCTGGGCTGCTCCCTTACGTTTCCATCTTTTGCCATCTCTGGAGCCACCCACAGGAGTGTTAAGCTTTTACTGCTCTAGACTTAACTCTTCTTTACTTCAAGGTAGGAGGAAGAGGCTAAGAGGACTCATGTTCAAAGATTTTATAAACTTTGCAACCCACGTCCAGTCCGTTTTTTTATTTGCTGTGACTATCCCAGCGGCAGGACCCCTGACTACTGGCAGGAGAAGTTACCCTTCGATGCTCTAGGGAAGCAGAAGCTATTTGGAGTACTGCTTACTTAGCTTTCTGAGGGTGGTCGCAAGGTGACCAGGTCGTGTGTGTGCCTCAAACAGAAATGGCTAGGAGGTGGGGAGAGGGGAGGATCTTACACTTAAAGTGCACCTGCCCGGGGTGAATGAGAAAAGAGCTGTGATTTCAAGGATTTTACACACCCCAGGTGGGGAAGGATAGGTTGTCCGTTCCTGAAATCTTGGATCCCTGGGACTGACAGGGCTGCCCTGGCTGTTTCTCCCGGGCAGGCATCGGCCCTGATGGACACATTGCCTTCAATGAGCCGGGCTCCAGTCTGGTGTCCAGGACCCGTGTGAAGACTCTGGCCATGGACACCATCCTGGCCAATGCTAGGTTCTTCGATGGTGATCTCACCAAGGTGCCCACCATGGCCCTGACGGTGGGTGTGGGCACTCTCATGGATGCTAGAGAGGTAAGGGCACATGGGCTCCCCAGGCCTTCCTTGGGGGGTTGGACTTGTCTTTCTGTCATTAACTATACAGGTACCACCGACAACACTTACTAAAAATGAAGGCATTATAAATACGGCTAGGGCGCCTGGGTGGCTCAGTCGGTTAAGCGACTGCCTTCGGCTCGGGTCATGATCCTGGAGTCCCGGGATCGAGTCCCGCATCGGGCTCCCTGCTCAGCGGGGAGTCTGCTTCTCTCTCTGACCCTCCCCCCTCTCATGCTCTATCTCATTCTCTCTCTCAAATAAATAAATAAAATTTAAAAAAAAAATTTAAATACGGCTAAAATCCCAGCTGATCCTCTCACTGGTCCTCCTTCCTCTTTGGAGGCAACCACTGGTCTATTCTCAGCGGTACCCTTTCCACACTGGCTACACGGGAGGCTGCAGGGTCCCCGGCCTCTGCTTACGCACCCCTTTGGAACTTCTCGAGGCAGAGGAGCCCCACACTACTCACGTCCGAATAGGAATTTGCATTTGCCCAGGTGCTGAGAGGGACTGCTGGTTCCCTGCCATTGGTGGAGGTCACTGTTTGAAGGGAGCTCCCCCTGCTACCCCAGGATATCTAAACGCAGTTGAGTGTGTTTTTCCCTAGAAAGTTGGGTATCATTTTAATTTTTTGTGGTTCCAGTTTCTTTACTGTCTTTCATTAGAATTTTAAAAGCATTTTCTCTTCCTTTCAGGGGTATATTCAGTGGGAAGCAGTTACCGACATTGTAGCTTCAAGTTTCTTTGCCCAGATCTGTAAACAAACATCTACATAGTGGAAAAAAGCTCCCTATTTCAGGAGAACTTTTGTGAAATGCAGGAGGTCACCAGCTTTCTCTTGGGTGACCTTGACTCAGTATCTCTGGGGGTCACCCTGCTGTGTTTGGCCGGACAGCATGGAAGCACTAGGGTGTGAGGGCTCTCCCTGTCATGGGAGGGTATTATAATCTGGGAAAGGACCTGGGTCTGGAAGTCAGGAGTTCTGGGGTCCCGAACAGAAAGAGTTGCATTCTCACTATGCCTCTGGCGTCTCATCTTTTAAGAGAGAAACAGTAAATCCTGTTCACAACTCCATGGTACATCGAATTACAGTGAAATCTAGAGAGCAGAGTTCCTTTATAATCACTTTCCGGCATTTATGTTCTTGATATTTTAACTGTTGAGGGAGTCTGTGCCTTTGTTTTGTTTGAACATAAAACATCACCCCAAGTCCTATTAGTCAGTCTAATACTTGGCATTGAGAGTGACCGGATTAAGGGGCTGCCCTTGTGGGATGGAACCTCAGCGGCCACACACACAACCATGACCATCACTTCCATGGCCCCTTGTAGATGGTGCATATTGGAACCCCTCTTCTTCAGACTGCACTTGTGGAAACTCACCCAGCCTAGGACCCCCTGGGACTCTGTCCCAACTGCTGGGATTAGAGGCATGGGCCTTTGTCTGGCGTATGTGTTCGTAGCGGTCATCAAAGGTACCAGGAGGCACCATCACAGGGTGGGCTAGAGCATGGACTCCAGGTCAGAAATGCCCTGGGGCAAGCTCCTTAATCCCCTGGAGCGCATTTCCTCATCACAGAACATGGGGATGGTGATGCTCCCAGCCTCAGGTTCTCTGGGCAGTAAGGTAGAGAGCAGGGAGCAGGGAGCACGGTGTGCTGCAGGCTTACAACTTAAAATGGTCTACTGAAAACAACAGTGCTTGCAGCCAGTGGGGGTGACTGGACCAGAACTCAGGATTCTGGACTCCGGGTTCCACTGCTCATTCTCCATCACAGGCTTGTTTTCTGATCCCCAGGTGATGATCCTCATCACAGGTGCGCACAAGGCATTTGCTCTGTACAAGGCCATTGAGGAGGGAGTGAGCCACATGTGGACCGTATCCGCCTTCCAGCAGCATCCCCGCACAGTATTTGTGTGCGACGAGGACGCCACCCTGGAGCTGAAAGTGAAAACCGTCAAGTATTTCAAAGGTGAGGGGAGGGGGCGGGGAGTTTGGGGTATGCCGGGTGTGAGGAGCGGTTCTCGTGTTCTGGCTCTGGCCATTTTCATAGACAACTCTGATGTTAATAAAAACCAAACCTTACGGTCCCAGAACACACAGTCATTGCTCTTCCACCCATGACTGCAAGGGTCTATTTCTGGAGGCCTGTTTGTTCTACGGAGGCAAGACAAATGAAAAATAGTCTGAGGGCTATGTGGTGATCTCTTGGCAGGGCTATTGAAGCTCAGGGTTGTTTTTTTTTTTTATCTTTCCAGGACTCATCCAAGCCTTCCCTCTAGGTGGGGTGCTGAACTCTCATGAGGATCTTTTTCTCTTCTACTTTAAGAAGGACACAATGTGGGGCACCTGGGTGGCTTGGGCAGTTAGGTGTCTGCCTTCAGCTCGGGTCATGATCCCAGAGTCCTGGGATCGAGCCCCGCATCGGGCTCCCTGCTCAGCAGGAAGCCTGCCTCTCCCTCTGACGCTCCGTTCCCCCTGTTTGTGCTCTCTCTGGCTCTCTGTCAAATAAAATCTTACAAATAAATAAATAAGGACATGCTGCTTTGGGCAAACTTAGGGGAAAACCCTCATTTACTAAGCAGGCAAATTAGGAATTTATTCTTTGGTGAAAAGATTAACCTTTCAATAGCCAACACCTCTAAAGAGTGAATTTACAAAAGGGCCGTGGATTCTAGCATTCATTGGGAATAATAAATTCTTTTCCTTTTTTTTTTTATTTTTTTTAAAGATTTTGTTTATTTATTTGAGAGAGAGAATGAGACAGAGAGAGAGAGCATGAGGGGGGAGGGTCAGAGGGAGAAGCAGACTCCCTGTCGAGCAGGGAGCCCGATGCGGGACTCGATCCCGGGACTCCAGGATCATGACCTGAGCCGAAGGCAGTCGCTTAACCAACTGAGCCACCCAGGCGCCCCAATAAATTCTTTTCCTACTCTTAGTATTTTGGTCATTTGGAGCCACAGAGAAAAGATGATGATTTTCAGTACTAGGACAAAATTTGAGAGCTCCTGGATGTTATTGTTCATAATCGTGGAACTCTGCCTCTACTTGCATTAACTACCTTTGTTTTTAATTTTTCACAGGTTTAATGCTTGTTCATAACAAGTTGGTGGACCCCTTGTACAGCATCAAAGAGAAAGAAACAGAGAAAAACCAGTCTTCTGAGAAGCCATACGGTGATTAGCCTGTGCTCATCCTAGCATCGAGTACCTCTTTAGGACAGGCAGAGCAATTCTGGAAATTGCCTTTATGAGGACAGAATTGTATTTCTTTAATCCAGAATGGTTACTCCAGATAAATGGGTATACTTATTGTTCTTGGCTATGCAGCATGGAGCCTAGTCATGAGAGTTTAGCTACAGGGAGAAGGACTTGTTCTGTAACTACTTTAATCAGAAAAAAAGTCTCTGAAAAATGTACTCCATAATTTTGATGTCTGCCCTACACAGATCAGGGTTTTTTAGCTTTTGTTCTGCCTCTGGCACTGTTCTCATGTATAACACACTCCCGTCAGGAATTTCTATCATTACATACACTGATTCTCAATTGGGGGTAGTGGGGGCCTCTGTATATTGGCCCAGACCTCTTTGAAAGCCCCTCTTGAGTAGGCCTGCCTCTCATTTGGGAGTCACTGTTCCAGATTAAGGAACAAACTCTTAACCTTCTGTTCAGTTACAAGTGCCATGGAAAGAAAATGATTCCTTACTTTCTTTCCCTAATTGTTGTTTTTTTTTTCTGCTCTCACAGTTGGCCTTTCCATGAACTCGGAGGACTCCTTGGGGGAGGAGGATCTGGGTGGCTAGGGCTAAAGAGAAGGCTTTTGCTGATAAACTCAGAGTCTCAAGGGGCCTAACCACATCAAACTCCCCTCCCTCCGGGATCCTCTGGCACCTGGAGGAAGGCGGAAACCCTCTTCCCACCAGAGCCCCATGTTTTTGTTCCAAGGTCTCACTGGGGCGACAGATCCTGCCACAATGTCAGTGTGTTCAGCTAAGGAGATGGAGGCCAAGGCCAACAGCTCAGTCGGGCCTAAGTTTAGTCACAACACGAGTGACACGTTCTCCTTCCCTGAGTGCGCCAAGACAATATACCAAATGCTTCTAAACTTGCCTAATAATAGCCTTTCCCCACTTAAAATACCCTGCCCTTCCAACCCGCTCAGGTTCCTGTGGCGCGCTCTGCCGTTCCCAGAACATCAGGAACTACAACCCTTTTGCCCCTTTGTCTTTCCCCCTTATTCACAAAGTGAGTTTACTGCTCTGCCTTTGACTCTTAAGCCTTCGCGCAGTGGATGCTGCTGTCGCCTCCCTATTGCTGTGCCTGTTTGAAGCTGCTGCTTCCTCTCTTTCTGGGAAAGATCCTTCAGAGACTGGCTCAGGCCTCTCTCTCTTCAAATGCTGTGTCTGGTCCCAGTGTTTGGTCTTGAGCTTTTCTACGTGATTGTGCTGTCGTTCTGTCTTAGGCTAACGGATCAGTGGACTTGTTTACAATGTGATATTTTCTATTAAATCCAGTATTTTCAAATAAAATATGTCTTTGTGGACTTGCACCCCCAGAGGTCAGAGGGTGGTCTGGGTTGATATTTACATATTTTGGGAACAGCTGGTGAGCAACGCTTCACACTCACTCCTCACAACGGCTCTAAAGGACGGCACAATCGTGGCAACTGGTGACGTCTTCAGTCATCAGGGGGAAAAGAAAATAGTTCGTAAAAATGAAGCACCTGTGGAAAATGGTGGCAATGAGCAGATGAGCAATAAATTGTGATGTTCCGGCTGTACCTGGGATCCAAACAAGGATATGGCTTCTACAAAGAGTAAGGAGACTTGTGAGCAGGAGGGATATAAAAACTGCAGGGTATGGAAAACAGGTTTAGGTGGGTTTTTTGTTAGAAAAGTAAATATAATGGAACATCTTGGGTCAATATAATCAATTGAGGTACAAGTAGAAGTTGGCAGAAAGGTTTAATTTTTTATCAGTTGTATTAAGATATAATTTATGTGCCCATAAAAGTCACCTATTTTAAATATAAACTCAGTGATTTTTATTTAGTCTGTGGAGCTGTGCAATTTCCTACCACATCCGTTTCTATCCTCCCAAGAGCTCCCTATTCCTACCCCAGCCCAGGTGACCACAGATCTGCTTTGTCTCTACAATTTACCTTTTCTGGATATTTCGTATCAGTGGAATCCTACGGCATGGCATCTTGCGGGTTTGGCTTCTTTCACGGAGCATGTTTTTGATGCATAATGTTAATCCATTTAACACGTATCAGTAGTCCCTTTTTATTGCTAAACAGTATTCTGTGGTACGGATATACCACATTTTGTTTATGTGGTAAAGAAGGGATTACATTTTAAGTAGGTATGTTCTAGAAAAAAATTATATTAGAATGAAATGAAAAAGAATTTAGTCAGGATGGCTACTCTGGAGATGCCTGTGCGAACTCAGGACCTTAAAAAAGATTTCTTTCCCAGGCCTTTGTTTCCCTGGTAGCCCAACAGCAGTGTCATCCTGCCATAACCGGTTCTAATGCCTATCAAGTGGGACGCACACTCCTGCGCCAGATTGGGCCTCTGGTTCGGCTCAGGGCTCTGTGGAAAAGGGCTAATTATATTTTGGGGCGGGGATCACAGCGGGCCTGAATACCTTGTTGCCAAAAAACAAGGGTGCTTTAAAAGAGGCTTGGGGCAGGGGCGCCTGGGGGGCTCAGTCGTTAAGCGCCTGCCTTCGGCTCAGGTCATGATCCCAGGGTCCTGGGGTCGAGCGCCACATCGGGCTCCCTGCTCCTCAGGAGGCCTGCTTCTCCCTCTGCCACTCCCCCTGCTTGTGTTCCTGCTCTCACTATCTCTCTCTGTCAAATAAATAAATAAAATCTTAAAAAAAAAAAAAAGGCTTGAGGCCGTTTGAGAGCACAAAGCAGCCAGTTTAATGGGGCTCCCACTGGCCAGGCTGCGACAACGTGATCAGTAAGGAAATATTAAATACAGCTAAGTGGAACAAGTTGAATCTGTGAAACCCCAAATCTGCTTACTCAAAGAGGAAAAAGGTATTATTAAGTATAAATGGTATTGTATTTCAGCAAGAGAGGAGTGGATGTGTTTAACGTTTTATTGCATTTCGTAAAAAGCGGCCGCATGTCAACATAAATGGGTGTCACGTCTTCTACTTAACTGCTTAGAAAGTAGAGATAGATACAAGGGCCTGGCCCACTATTTCCCCCACATATATCAAAGGCTTACTCCCTTCCTTCCTTTAGGTCTCTGCTTGAATGTCATTTATCAGAGATCTTCCCTGACCCTTCAATATCAAGTAGCAATGCACAGTCCCTACCCCCTCATCCTGTTCTTTTACTACCTGATGTGTATTTTGTTCCCCACAAAATGTAAGCGTCATGAAGGCGGACTTTATTTTTTATTTTTATTTATTTTTTAAATATTTTTATTTATTTATTTGACAGACCACAAGAGAGGAACACAAGCAGGGGGAGTGGGAGAGGGAGAAGCAGGCTCCCTGCTCAGCAGGGGGTCTGCTTCTCCCTCTGCCCTCTTCCCTCTCGTGCTCTCTGTCTCTCATTCTCTCTCTCTCAAGTAAATAAATAAAATCTTTAAAAAAAAAAAAAAAAAAAAAATTTGTTCAACTATATGCCTGATAGCCGCTCCCCCCCGAGAGTAATGACCATACACAATAACCAGGGGAAATAATAGCATATTATATGATAACAGAGTAGCCACTTGGGCTACTAAGGAGATCTAACCGTGCAATTTTGATGCCTCATTCCTGGGAACCCCAATCCTTACTGTGATGAGATGCTAGTGAAGCAGGGATACGTTCCCAACAAATTATATTGTGACAAAATATTGAGTCATGTAATAATGATAAATAGAACATAGTAATTTGGGCTTTAAGGGAGGTCTTAACACCAGCTGGCAACCACCTTATATTCCTCCAGTTTGTTCAGTCTCTTCTAAGACTAATTCATAAGGCCTCAAGCCTCCACCCGCTTTTCCCCCAGCTTGTCTCTCAGCTATGACCTTGAAAATGGAAGCGATCAGGAAAGAACTTCCACAAGCTTCACCATCTCACACACACCCACCTGCCAGCCCTCCTCTCATACTTTGCTCCTTGTCCAGTCCCTCCACTTGTGGGCTAGATCCCACCTCCTCCTGCATCCTTGAGGGCATTGTTCCAGCAAGACCCTCCCCCGCCTGCAGCATCAAAATGTCCCGCTTTCCTGGATCACTCCTATCAGCATACAAAACAAGCCTTAAAAACAAAACTTTTTTTTTTTTTTTTTTTAAAGAGAGCGAGCAGGCGTGAGCCTGAGTGGTGGGGGCAGAGAGGGAGAGAACCTTACGCAGGCTCCACACCCAGCACAGAGCCCAAAACGGCTCCATCTCATGATCCTGAGATCATGACCTGAGCCTAAATCGAGTTGGATGCTTAACAGACAGAGCCACCCAGGCGCCCCTAAAAACAAAACTCTACCCCAGTTGCCCCCTCCTATAATAGCCTCATTCTCTGATCCCCTTTATTGCAAAGCCTCTGGAGTTACCTCTACTGGGGCCCTCCTCTCTCTGCCCCCCCCCCCCCTTTCTGGTATTCCCATATGTTATACCTTTGTAACTGTCTCACGGTTCTTGGATATTCCATATGTTTTAAAAAACATTATTCCTTTTTTCTCTTCAAATTTCAGTTTGGAACATTTTTCTTGACATATCTTCAAGCTGAGTCCTTCCTTAGGTGTTTTGAGACTACTGATGAGCCCCTCAAAGGTATTTGATTCTCTTGTTTTTGTTTTTAGCATTTCTTTTTGATTCTTAGAGTTTCCATCTTTTATATATATTACCCATCTGTTCTTATACATTGTCCACTTTTTCCATCAGAGACCTCAGCATACTAATCATTGTTACTTTAAATTCCTAGTCTGATAACTCTAAAATCTCTGCCGTATCTGAGTCTGGTTCTGATGCTTGCTTTATCAGACTTTTTTTTTTGCTTAGCATCCTTGTATACTTTTTATTGGAGGCTGGACATGATATATATTGGGTAACAGGAACTGAGGTCAATGGGCCTTGAGTGTGAGGTTTTATGTTTACACGACTAGCAGCTAGGCTGTGTTCAATCTGCTGTCAGAGGTTTCGATTTCCTTCGCTGTCCTTGTTTTTGTCTTCCCTTTCTGTGTTTGGGTTTCCCTAGAAACTCCTTCTTGAAATAGAGTGTGTGTCTTGTAGCTTTCTCAAAAGCTATAATCCACTGTTGTAATACTGGAGCCCTACTGATGGTATGGTATTAGGGAGAATTATTCTGTATCTTTTGAGAATTATTCTTTTTTAGTGAGATGGAGTCCCTGGGCCAAAACCTTCAGAAAAGTCTTAGCCTTTTTTTTCTTACGTGAGACAGGAAGGCTAGATAGAGGGGGCTTAAGCCATCTAGCTGCTCTTCTCCAAGGTCAGGGAAGACTCGGGCAAAGCAGTTTTCCCTGAGCACGGCCTTCTGCCATGGAAACAGAAAGTCTGAGTGTATTTTGAAATGGCTACTTTCCCCCTCCACCTTGCAGGAGGGGATTTTTCTGCCATCTTCACATTGAGAACCTAAGGAAACTTCTGGAGGTAAAACCCACCAAAGTGTGGGGTCCCCTTAGGGTAACTCCCAGGAGTTTTAAACTCTCAAGCGAGTCCACATTCAGTCCCCAGTAATTTGCTTCAATCCTGATAACTGGGTCCAGCAGCTTCTCCTTTCAGTGAAGTGATCTGTATTTTCTTTTTTCTTTAGTTTTTGTGGTGGTTTCCCTGTGATCTCCATTCTTTGATGGATCAAAGAAAAGTTGATTTTGTTTGCTTAGCATTTTTTTCTTATTGTGAGGATACCCCATTCTTTCCCAAGCACACTCCAGATTTTCATCTCCCCTGTCACTTTGACACTTGTCAAAGTCACCAATGGCCACACCGATCACTAAGTCAATGCACAGAGCTCCTGTTACTTGACCTATTTGCAGCTGACCACTCCTTCCTTCACACTTGACACGACTTCCAGGACATCACGCTCGGATTTTCTTACTGGCCGCTCGCTGTCTCCTCTGTTGGGTCCTTCACATCACCCTGAACTCGTGGCATCTGGGGGGGGCTCCAAGACTCAGTCTTTGGACCTCTTCTTCCCATACAACTCACTCTCTTGGTAATTTCATCCAGTCTCATGGCTTCACACACCATCGGTTACACTGACTCCCCTATTTCCATCTTCAGGCCGAGACTCCCTTCAGTTCCAGACTACAATACCCAACTGCCGACTCAACATCTCTCTCCATTGAGATCCTTGCCAGGCATCTGAAACTCATCTATCCACAAATAAATTCCTGATCTTCACCAGCAAATCTCTGCCACCTGTCGCTTTTCCCATCTCAACTACAGAGACAAAAAGAGCTAGAAATCAACTCCGAAACCTCACTTTCTCGTATTATACATGCAATCTATCGGTGAATCCTTGAAGTTTTACCTTCAAGTTAAGTACAGAATCTGACCACTTACCAGGATTCCACATGCTGGCACAGTGCTCCAAGCCACCTGCACCTATCACCTGAGTTACTGCAGTAGTTTTCTAACTGGTCTGTTTCTACCCTTGCTCACACTCCTAAAACCTAAGACCCTATCAAACTTATGGCTCAAAGCCCTCGAAAGGCTCCCATCTCAGATTAGAAGCCCAAGTTCAAGTAGTCTGCCTCCACCATCTCACCTCTCGCTATTCTCTATCCCACCTCTTACTGCTCTCTTCCTGAGTCCACTTCAGCTCTTACTGGCCGCCATGCTATGCCCGGAGTCCTCCAACATGCTCTCACTCCAAGGGCCCTTCCCCTTGCTGCTCTCTCTATCCAAACTCTCTTCTCCCAGGTGCCCACATGGTACTGCCAAGCCTTTGTCCAAGTGCTTTCTTGATGAAATCTTCTACACTCTTGAAAATTCTACCATCACTCTGCCTCACCTAACTCCTATTGCCTCTCCCAACTTCTCTCCATAGCACTCTTCACTTGTGATAATCCATATCATTTCCTTAGTGTCTCTCTCCTTCCATCAGAATTTAAGTTGCATAAGGGGAGAGATTTATGTTTGTTTTATTCACTGCTACATTCTTAGCACCTAGAAAAACAGTAAGGCCCATCATGAGGTGTGCAATAAATATTTGTTAAGTGAATGAATACTGGGAAACACAACAGGCTGCAAGAAATGGAATGGGAATGAGAGTAAGACACACAATCATCTTAAATTCCTACACAGTGACGTTGCATTAATATTAGTTTAGTTTGTTTGTTGATTCAATGAAGGGGGGGGGGAAAAGAGCCAAGCAAAGAAAAGAAGTAACTGTGCTGACTTTGTATTTACAACTTTGGCATCAGAATCTCACTACGTTTTCAGTGTGCCCTATCCTCTCCAAAGTGCCCTCTGGCTCGGAAAAGTATGCGAATCCTTGGAGTGGTAAACCTTTAGCCGACCTGAGTATTTACCCGAAGGCTAGGTTGTGAATGCTCCAAGTTGATAATTATCACTAACAGTGGTGAGAACATCCTCAAAGCCAGCTCTCTGACCACAAAGCCTCAGCCTGGTTTGCCAGCAAATGTTTTTATTGAGCCAAAGTTCAGGGAGCAGACCATTTGGCTATTCTTACCAGTGTCAGAGGGTACCACATCCGTCATACTTAGGGGCGTCAGACAGAACTTGTTTCCTTCAGTGGATGGAGACAAGAGCTACTAACAGGACTGACACTTTCTATGTAACAACTGAATGCCAACTATGGTTCAAGTATAGTTTTAAGTGGCCTTACATTTTTGGTTAATACTGCTGTTCCTGCCTTGTTGGTATCACTAGATGCCATTCCAGTTACAAGGATGTATAGCAGATGATAATGGAACACGAAGAGGAAAATTAAAATCCCCAAAATAAACCTGTTTCTGTGACAAAATACTACTGTCTTATTTACTGCACTTTTATAACATGAGAACGGCTGCCACCTGCAGGTCATGCTTATGACAAAGTTAATACTCGATGGGATCTCCAAAATTTCCTTCCAAATTGTTGGTGAATGAATGGTGTTATGATTATCCCGTCTAATTAACTCTGCTTTTTTTCTTAACCTAAACAAATAAATAAATAAAAATTAAGTATATTAAGGGATTTCTAATGTAAACTAGAACCTTCTACTACTAAAAAATGACCTTGCTGGGGTGCCTCGTTGGCTCAGTTGGAAGAGCGAGTGGCTCTTGATCTTGGGGTCACGAGTTTGAGCCCCACGTTGGGTGCAGAGATTACTTAAATAAACTAAAAAAAAAAAAAAAAAAAAATGATCTTGCTGAGATTGCTATATGTCTAGCAAAGGGGCCGCCAAGTGTTTTTCTTCATTATCTATCTCCTCTCCTCTCAACAGCAAGAGATGTGTCCACTTGATGCTCACTCACTGGATCAGTATTTAGCTGAGATTGCAAGCTTATCCTCTCACACCAGGGCAGAGACCTGTGGGTCCAGATGATCCACAAGTCTAATCAACTTATCCAGTTTAGGGGCACCTAGCTGGCTCAGTCAGTAGAGCCTGCAACTCTTGACCTCAGGGTTGTGAGTTTGAGCCCCACGCTGGGTGTAGACATTACTTAAAAATACAATCTTTTAAAAAACAACAATAACAAACTTATCCAGTTTGATGATTTCCTCATGAAGCTGAGTAGGAAAATGACCATAACTGGTACATGGACTAAAACTCCATACAAAGCCAGTGAAGTGTCCTTAGAAATAATGGATTTAAAGCCACAAAGAGACATTAAAAAAAAAAAAAATTCAATGATTTGCTGAGCCTGCTAGGATTAGGTCATCAGTCTCCAAGAAAAGGTTTTCAGGTCCTGACCAATCCAGGTACATCAAAATCCAGTGGATGTTTAAGTCATACTAACAATAAAAGTGGATGGCACAACTGTGCCAGCCAAGAGGAGCCGAAGAAACAAGATGACTAAATGTAATATGTGGTATTCTGGATGGAACCCGGGAACAGCTCAAGGTCAACAGGAAAACACTAAGGAAATCTGAATCAAGTATGGACTTTTATTACTAATAATGTTCATTATTGTGACAAATGTACTATACTAAGATGCCAGTAACACAATGGAAACATGGAACATATGGGAACGCTGTACTACCTCTGCAATTTTTCTGTAAATCTGAAACTTCTAAAAATGTTTACTTAAAAAAATGAATGGGACAAGATGCAATTCAAATGACAAAAGCGGGCCCTTAAGTCAGTTCAGTCACAAGCTTAAAAAGTCAAAAACTTCCATTTTGACTTTAAAAGTTATTCAGTAGCTTATTTTCATCTGTATGTTCTAGACTCAAAACTTTTATTTAAATCAAGAGATGCAGCCTCTTCAAACTATAATTTTGAGCACGATGAACTGGCAGTCTGTACAGGGACGCTTGGCTCTCTCGCTTTCACCAAAAGAACACATGAGGTTCATGTCAATGTAGGACAAATCTTGGCCCACTTGTTAAAAAAAAAATAAAGGCCTTCATGAAATTAAGCTAAGTATAAAACTCTTTATTCTGGAGCGCCTGGGTGGCTCAGTCATTAAGCGCCTGCCTTCGGCTCGGGTCATGATCCCAGGGTCCTGGGATTGAGCCCCACATCGGGCTCCCTGCTCCGCGGGAAGCCTGCTTCTCCCTCTCCCACTCCCCCCGCTTGTGTTCCCTCTCTCGCTGTGTCTCTGTCAAGTAAATAAATAAAATCTTTAAAAAACAAAAAAACTCTTGTTCTATCATATAGTTTCTTGATATGCCAACCTTCCACAAACTCAGGTATTTCATAGGGCATTCAGGGGGTTATCCCAAGTTTTCATTTTACTCAGAGACAAAAATACTCTACCCCAAATTACACCATCTTAAAATTACCTCATAACTCATGCCTCAAAATTAAGACTTTACAAGCCCTATTGTCTTTGTTAAAATTGCAGGGTGAAGATTTTGTACCTAAGGAAAAAAGGATGAAACGTTCAAATGAACAAACAAGCCTGAGACTAACCACTTGCTGTGTTTTTTAAAATCACAAAGAAAGAGAAACCTCCCATTTCTTTCACAAAACTTCATGATGAAGCTTTCTTTCCTACTTCCACTATATCATCAACATAATGTGCAAAAGCCTAAAATAAAATAACCTCTATCAAATAACAACTAGTCCATGAACGGAGGAGCTTCTGAATGGCTACTACTAAAAAAATCTCCACTGAATTCCTATTCAATCACGGAGCCACTCTTCTTAGGTGTATACTGTGTAATTATTTTAATTTCCATTTCTTATATTCAACTTATTCTTTAACTTTAGTTCTTCTATAAAATGTGCAAAATGAAAGCTCATGAACCATATGGTTCGAACAAAATACGGGCACTAAAACCTAAGTTCAGTCACGAGTCTGGATAAGAAAGGAGGTGCTATTCTATGACTTCTTTCTGCTCACTTTAAGAATATGTGTTACACGCCATACAGTTTTTTAAAATGTGATCAGTTGCCTTGGAGACAGAATAGCAGGAACTCTGCTCTGATTATAAGACAATTTTTAAATTACTTTTATTTTAAGATTAAGCAGCCTCATTGACAATCCAGAAACAGTCTTCGCTGACTCTGGATATATACACACACATAAAATGGTTAAAAGTGATTCCCCAATTTTCAATGACAATTTGGGAAAAAAGAACATGTTCACAGCTGAAGCTGTATCCCTCTGTCTTCTTTTTCAAACAATCTTATTTTGCTACCAAGCCATTCACCAGACCATAAGGAAAGACAATTTCTCAAAAAGCCATCAAAACCCAGAAACAGGGATCTAGGAATTAAAATTATTCCCCCAAACAGTGCTGTTACAAAAAAGGGTAGGAAGCCAAATTTCCGTAGCTCATTAGAGAAGACCTTTTAAAAAGAATCCAGAAAATGAGGACTGGAACTACAATGGTGTGGAGTTCAAAATGGAGGTAATTCAAGAAAGTACAGCTTGTTCAGCTTGGGAATATACTTGGCTTTTTCTTACTCCAGCAGAAATAAAAATATGAGCTGCTGGAGTTAATATTAAAATTGTCCTTACAGATGGAAGGTAGGGTAAGAGTGAAGGGAGAGAAGGTAGAACAAAAGGTAGCAAAGACAAGCCATTTTGGATCTAGGCTCTACGGCCCAGAAGAGCTGAATGGGACTGACATTCTTCTGGGCCAGTATCATTAAATTCTAGACTTGGCTCAAAACCAGTGGACTGCACACCACTAATAAATACCACGTGACCCACAGTGTTTGTGGCATTAAAAATATTTTTTAAATTATCTATAAATTTCTATTCTGAAAAGCAGTAGATCAAAATGACACTGGGCCATCCAATCAGTTACAGAGTAAAGGGCTTCCTCCAAAGAAAACTAACTTGGCAGAAACGTAGGTTCAAAGGAATGTAACATGGAGTTAATGAGATCAGGCTCTCAGTACAATTTTAATAAGGCTTCTTTCTACCCAGCCCAGTTATAAGGAGTAGTACTGAGGGGACTCCCACACAATGCCTTAGAGGGATGCTTTCAGATAAAAAGGACTGTAATTTTAATGCTTTACTCCTCTCCTCACCTAAAGCTTGGGGAAGAAAATAAATATTTACTTTTTAACTATTCAGAGCTTCGGGCACACTGTAGTATTTAATATTCTCTAGTTTTCATTTTCTGAACCTTTGGCTTATAATGTTCTCTATGTTACACTGAAAAACATAAGAATGTGCCTTAATCAGTAGTACCACACGAAAATATAAACCTCGTTCTTCCACACCTTCTACAAAGGCAGAGTGAATTAACAGTACCCTAAATATCCTGCAAAGTTACTTTGTGTACTCGACAAAAGATTAGGGCAAACCATTCCACTTCCTTATCTTGAGTAGGAGGAGTTAACTAGTCTTCAATCTCATCTTCCCAAATATCTCCATTAACATCCACAGCATGGAACAACCTGGAAGCATAAAATAAGGTACATTTGTAGGCACTTGGGAAAAACTCAGTATCATCTCTTTCCTTCTCTCAAAATTACTTTCTGTACTCTTCTGAAAACATCTTTGTGTATCTTTTCCTTTCCTTTAATCACTACACTGCGGAGGGCTGAAATCCGGCTCCCTCTGAACAAGCCGTCTTAAAGTTTACAAGAATAGCCCTTTTCAGATCCAGACCACCTCTCTAGGGCCAAGGATTAACAATAATTGGAAGTGGGTTTCAAAAAACTGATACTCAATGTACACAGTAAATGGAATTAAGCCAGGATTGGGGAAGTCAGGCAATCTAAAAGGGGAACTCTTCCAAACCACCGTTAACTCTATTACATGTGAATCACTCTACTCTCTCTGCTTCATTGTCCTTGTGCTCTCCTCTGGTATAATGTTTTATAGCTGCCAACTTGTTTTCCTTCCCTATGTTACCTAAAATTTATGCAATTTTCAACACTAGATTTACAATGATTCACAGACAGAGCTTGTTTCTTCAACTTCTCTTATAATTTAGTAGCACCAATGACTGTAGATACTAGACAGATGCCTCTTCACAAAGGTCATCAACTGATGCTGAAATCAGAGCTGTTGAAAAACAGGATATTCACACTGTGCCAAGAAATCACCCCAGAGATTACTTACTAACAACAAAAAAGAAAATTACATTTATAGTGGAGCAAACAATAGAACTGAGCAGCATACTAACGTGGGGCAGCCTGACATTATGGACCTAATGTGATACAGTATGAAGCACACAAGTATGCTTGTCAAAAATGTTACTCGGAATCTATTCAAACTCAGTCTAGATCTAACTTCCAATTTACAGGAAGTAGAGAGGACAGAGAAACTAAAAGACAACAGGGAGAAGCAAAACTCCAGAAAGTAAGATGTTCTCTACAGGACAAGTGGCCTGCACTCTCTCAAATGTCAATGTTCCCCTCAACACATATGAAAAAAGGTGGGCAAAACCTTCTATATTAAGAGACTGGAGAAACAGAACCAAATGAAATGTTTGAACTTGATTATATCCTGGTTCAGTAAAACAGCTTTAAAAGATTTTTTAGGGATAACTGGGAAGTTTGAAAACATGTTTATTAGATGATAGTATGCCATCATTGTTCAATTTAAGTATTGTTGTTATGTAGAAGAATTTTCTTATCTTAGGAGACAATGTGGAAGTATTTAGAGATAAAGCATCCTATCTCCAACTTAGGATCAAGTATTAGAAAACAAATATGACAAAATATTATCACTTGTTCATTTTGGTAGACGGTATCCTACTAATCATACTCTTTCAACTTTTACCTCTTATGTTTAAAAATGTTCACTATAAAAAGTTGAGGATAAAAAAATTTCCAGATAGCATATTTTTCATCATAAACTCACTTTCAAGAAAATATAAAAGACCATATGTGTAAGAAAATATCTAAGAGAATTCTCTAAGCAAAGTGGTCTACAAATGAGTACCAAAAACTGCTGCTGAGACCAGAGGATGGCGTATACATACCGGTTAAAACACGGGGAAGCAGGATCAGTGAAATGTTTATAAGGGTTTGCTCTAGAGAGAGAACCCATGCAAATCCAGCAGAAATATTGCATACAGCCGGTACATGTCATCTTGTTACATCCATCTAATTTCTGGTGGAAAAGAAAGAGAATAATATCAAGGCCATAAAAGCAAAAGAGAAAAGCACATGCCAAAAAGACCGAGTACAACCTTCTCCTCGTCATCTCCTTTTTCCCCATGCAGGGCTGAGTCATACAGGTAACACACTGTAACTATGAAATGCTTTCCTCTGTTGCAAGTAAAATACAGCAAATATTTAGCAGGTGTACCTACAACTAGATACTTCCCCAAATCTTTTCTGTTTAACAGTAGACACAAACCAAACATGTACATTATAGGCCCAATGTGTAAATTAATATTAAAACGCCTGGATTTAATATGTGTGACTTTAAACTTTTTACACAAATCTAAGTAAACACTTGGTACCAAGTCCTCCACTGTAATATAGGGCTGAAGCATGTCTGACGTGGTTAAACAGAATGCCAGTCTCCTTAATAGAGTAACTGGGGAATCACCACCAGGTACGGTTCAGATATAATGGATTGGAATAGGAGAACCAAATGCAAAGATAAATTCCAACTTTAAAACATACTACGATTTTATCAAGAAGCAATATAGATTTAAATGTCTGTTCTGGCTCAGATTAATAGGAAAATGTCTTCATTTCCTAAATTTATAGTTCTTTTTTTTTTTTTTTTTTTAAAGATTTTATTTATTTATATGACAGAGAGACACAGAGAGAGAGGGAACACAAGCAGGGGGAGCGGGAGAGGGAGAAGCAGGCTTCCCGCGGAGCAGGGAGCCCGATGCGGGGCTCGATCCCAGGACCCTGGGACCATGACCTGAGCCGAAGGCAGACGCGTAACGACTGAGCCACCCAGGCACCCCTAAATTTATAGTTCTTAAGCAGGTGTGTTAAGTTCCAGATAAATAGTTCTAAGAAGTCAGGCTTGATTTTTTTTTTATCATGTAGATGAGTTAAGAGTTAATTGTAGCTCTACTAGGGCTTTCTCATAACCCATTCAATTTTGTTATGGATAAAATGTGTGAACAATTTTCAATCTATGAAAGCATTTTAAAAAGGTAAGTCTACATACATTTAAGATCAATAACAATATTTACTAGTGAATATGCATTTTACAAGTAAGAAGGTTTAATAAATGTGCTTTCTTAGTCATAAAATTAATAGGCTTCTTAAGGCAATCCTAATAAGCCTGTAAGTCTGTCTGCCAAGTCCGGCCCAAACCTTTACCTCTATGGGAGTCCCACAGCACGGGCAGCTCTTTGAGTTCTTTTCTAGCCATTCCTTACTTTCCATCTCTTCCAGTGCCTTCTGAATCACCCTCTTACCATACCTCTGTTCCAAAAATCTTTTATTGGCCTCATCTGCTTGCAGGTACTCATTTCGTAAGTCCATTAATTTCTCTGGAAAGTGAAATGGAAAATTAACTTTTATACAACTTTGCAAAGCTGACTAAAAACCATTAAAAAATGGTCATAACCTTTGATTATTCAATAATGCTATTACTGGAACTTTAATCATGAGGAAATAATCCAAAGTACAGTTATAAGCATTGAGATGCCTATAACAATGGCAAACAAATTAAATGTCCAAGGGAATAGCCACATGTGAAAGAGCCATTTAATGACATATTTAGTTATTAAAAACTTATGAGATGGCTACAACTCAATTAAAATACTCATTACAGAATCCAGAAAAGGGCAGATTTAGGTTGTAACTAGGTAAAAATGACACACGTACAAATGACAAAGAACGTAAAAGAACGCGCTAGCTAGAGAAGGTGGACTCGTGCAAGGTGTTAGAATAAGAGGTCATCTTTTTTGTTGATTCTGACTTATTAATGTTGGCACATTTTGGCAACTAGTAGCATACAGTTAAAGACTGACTTAGCTAAAAGACACAAAGGTTGAAAGAGACACTGATTTTCCACGAAGTCAGCATCATTCATCATCTGACAGTAACAAGGCCTACCAAGTAAACAAAAGCATCTTTGGCTCAAGAGCAAAGACTGTTCAATTCTGTAGATAAAAAAAAAGTCAGTGACTAAAATTTACCACCCAGAGGTACTGCAAAAGTTCCTCCTGTCAAACTTTCCCCTATTTTTCTACCTCACTGCACTGTTCTATCACTTAACTCAGATGGAACAGGCAGCCATTCACAAGGGCTTTACTTGTAGACAAAGGCTTTTGTTCACATTCTATCACCTTAATTCTTCAACACGATTAACTGAAGACGTCTCTCAATAGTGTTGTAGTTGTTTTATTAGTTTACTCTCCTGTACTATTTAGACGTCTGACTCCCTTTTTATGCCATGGATCTTTTGGGGAAGATTTCTTTCTCTGTACTGTGCACTCCCATGGCTCCATCACCTCTAATTAGATGGAGCACACATGTATCTTTTTATCCTGTTGTTTTTATCCCTCTAAAAATTCAAAGCATTTTTGTGTTCCCAGATTTCTTGAGGACAAAGATTATTGCTCTAACGTTCTCAAAATAATTGTTAGTAGTTCATATATTTTATATAGTAGTATCTAATATGTACAGATATATACACATACAGATAGATAAAGAGATTCTTAATTTTGCTGAAGCCCCCAAGCTTCTTTGATTTCTTCCACAAAGGCCGTGAAACACCTGAGACATACGTACTTCATCCTCTCGATAAGGTTACAGAAGTCTAAAGCAATTCTCCATCCCATCTGCCCATACCCACTACAAGACTCAGCTCTAGGCAACTGGAAGAATCAGTCAGGGTTACTCTGTTGGAGGCAGTAACACTCTGGTAATAGGCGCAATTAGTAACTATCGTAATAATGACATTAACAGTTACTATTTTGCATTTTACCTAGATTAGCCCGTTGTTCTCAAACTATCCGTGGTAAAGGACCAGTTTTTTCCCCCACCACTCTGCCAAGGACCAAAACTTTTGCAAAATACAATCAAATGAATTATTAGAAAAATTATAAAAGGACAAGAAACATAAGCTTAAATTTTTACGAGATTTGACATAAAATTACTCTGTGAAATCGCTGTAACTTTTTAGCCCTGACTCTCCATTTATCTTGTCACAGACCAGTGTTAAGAACAATTCGAGCTTCAAGTAGCACTATGATAGTTTATTTGATCCTTAAAATAACCCTGTGAAATAGCTATTATCATGTTAGTATAAGAAAGACTAAGCTATCAAAGTCCAGTTAAACTGAGGTCAGAGGCCTGATTTCTCAATCCCTGTTTAGATCAGAATTACAAATAGGTTTCACCTCCTTAGCCGCTTCAATAAATGCTTCTGAAGCACTAAAGGTTGAGGAAGATTCTGAGGCTTTCCTGGACTCAATGATAAAGAACCTGATGGCTGATCAGACATATGTGCCATGGAAACAAGGGTGGCAGCTAAGACGGTCTTGCATCGGCCAACCAGGAGCTGCATTATCCCATGTTCATAGATAGAAACTACTTTGCCATTCCTTCTGTCATGTTCCCCTCCCCCCACCCCCGCCAGCCAACTCCACGCTTGTTTCCTTAGTTCTTTCAAGTCTTTATTCAAACCACTTTACCACTGAGGTCTTCCCTTTATTTCCCTAAGTAAAATCCCAAGCCACTTCAGAACATTTCATATCCTGTCCCTGATTTCCTTTTTTTTCCTCCATAGCACTTAACGACCATCTAATATTCTTATATTGTTTGCCTGTCTCCGCCATTAAAATTTAAGTTCCATGAGGGTATTTGGTCACTACCCTATCTCCAGAGCCTAGGACAGTAACTGAAACAAAAATACCTGTTGAATAAACAATTCCAAATCGGGGTGGGGGGGTGGGGGGGGTGGGTGTGTGTGCGCGCGCACATGCACGCGCGTGCACAGGACAGGAGAATCGAGTTCACACAGGGACAACTCACCTGCAGTCACCTTACACGGAGAGACCCCGTGGTAAGTCAATCTGCACAAGGTACAGAAGGCAAAATTGCAACTGGAGCAGATGCCCATGGTGCAGCCGGGCTCCTGCATCACAGGCAACTGGCAGCACGGGCGGGGACAGTACACCACATCCGCCATCAGGTCCAAGGTGGACTGGAGGAGAAGGCGGTCGTAACGGGCAAATAACTCTGTTTCCACTAGCTCTTTGACCTGGAGGGAAATAGAAAACACATTAATGTGAGGATTTCCCAACCAGTTCTGATTCTGAGGAGATCCTTAAAATGCTGGTGCCAACTAGATGCACATGAACTAAAACTCTCTTACTTCAAAATCAAACCAAATGTGGCCAAGTCTATACCTTGACTGAGATGGTGGCTACATGGGTCTACACGTGTGTCAAAGCTAAGCAGACTGTACACTTTAAATGGGTACATTTATGGGTTAATAAAGTTGATTAAAAAAAAAAAAAAGGTCAAACCAAGGATGCTGTCCCTGATTCTGTTCACCATTCCAAGGAATATGTCCTTTGGATCCCAACCTCACACAAAGGCAGGCTAGTGATTCTCTAAGGTTGATGGGATCCCAGCAGATAAAGTAAATCACCAGAACACGTTATAATTACTTTTCTGACACTCATCCCTGACAAGAACTGCTCATGCCGAGGCCAGCAGAGGAAGCATTTACATTTGCTTCAACAGTTGAGTAAGACCAAGGCATTCTTTTTTTTAAAGATTTTATTTATTTGACAGAGAGAGGGAACACAAGCAGGGGGAGTGGGAGAGGGAGAAGCAGGCTTCCCGTGGAGCAGGGAGCCCAACATGGGGCTCGATTCCAGGACCCTGGAATCATGACTTGAGCTGAAGGCAGACGCTTAACGACTGGGCCACCCGGGCGCCCCTAGACCAAGGCATTCTTGATGGATACATTGAAACTACTTGCGGGCTGGCTCTAAGGCCTCAGCCTGCCCTGAGGAGCCCTATCAAGGAAGTTCCTGAGAAGATGCCTCCCTTTGTGAAAGAGAATAAGGAAGCGGCTACCAGCAGAGTAGAGGATTACCTGACCAGGAGTGGCCACCGAAGGGCACTTGGGTTCTGGGCAGTTGAGGCACTGAACTTGGCCATCTCTGATCTGGATTTCAAAGTAGTCCTTCAGACAGGCTTTGCAGTACACATGCCTGCACTCCAAGAAGTACATGCATTCACTACCCAGCTTCTCACAGAAACAGATACTGCACAGGAACAATTTACTGTTAAAGCATTTTATCTGCTGAGCTTGGTCAAAGTCCAAAATTTCCTGGATCAGACTCGACAGCGATTCCACATCCTGTACAGCCCTCTCATCCACAGCCTCCTCTTGATCCGCAGCCGATCCAGCAGCTCCTCCAAAATCTAGCTCTGTGTTGGGAGAGGCCTGAGCCGTCCTTCTCTGCACCTTTTTCTGAGAACCCATCTTGAGCTCAAACGGAGAGACAATATTCAGGTATGCTAGGGTCTCTTCCTTAAGAAACTGCATCCAAGCAAACAGGACCACACTGCCACGGTGTTCTTCCCACAGGTTGTCTAAGTGCTTGCAGAGAGCAGAAAGCTAGGAGAGAGCACAGGAGGGTGCTGGTGAGTGTGGAAAGGTGAGGATACTGTCAACTCCTCATTTCTCTTGAAATCTTTTTAACTTCTAAACTAAGCCCTTACAACTCCTAACATGATCTTCGTGGAGCACTTCTTACACTATTCAACAACGTGAGTCACAGCAGAACGCACAGTAAGAAGCTAAAAGAAGTAACCTGAAAAAGAGAAAGAGCAAGACTATAGGTTTACATATGAGCCACTGAAATGAAGGATTTTGTCTGTATTTGTTGTTTTAGTATTGCTACCTATCTCATGCAGGAGAAAAAGATGGACCTCTAAAATGAACTACTTCTATTCCTTTGGAGTCCTACTCCTGTAGGTACCCTGCATAATGGTTAGAAGGAGAGCAGTTTAAAAACATCATCCAAGTATTAATTCTTAACTTTTTCAGTCCCATCAAAAAGCCAACTCATGTGAAAGAATCACTAACAGAATCCAACCTCAGAATCCTCGTTAGTCAGATTCACAAGCTGGTTTTAACTAAGCAATCTGGGCTTACATGAGATCCTGGTTAATGGAGGAAGACAGACTGATATGGAACCTGGACATGATTATAAGCCCTCAATGTGGTTTCTCACTTCCTAAGCTAAGCAACCAAAGTTTAAACTACTTTGACTTTTCCTCTTTAAAGGTGGTTTGTTCAATTTGAAAGGGAAATATAAGAGGATTTTCCATTAGAAATGTAAAATATTGGTAAGTAGAGCTCAGGAATTATAAGCAGCTTTTCTTTTTAGCTAAACATAAAAAATAAGCCTTCCAGATGCAGACAAATTGTGTAAATTTAAATAACAAGTGAAAAAGGACCACATTTTCTATTCCTTGCTCTACAGAGTGCCATTCACTAAACCCTACATAGGCACAAACATAAACACTTCCTGAACTTAAAACTTATTATGTTAAATACCATGCAAAACGCTTTCTCACATTTACATGAATATGCTTCTAAGATCAATCATACTTCTGAGAAACCTGCTGAAATGTGTAAAATTTATTAAATACTAAATGGGGAGCTCTGAGTGCTATTTGAGCCACCAAGTCCAATGAAGAAGCCGTTCTCCTCCATCCTCTTTTCCAGCCACTCTCAAAAGAGGCAGCTGGGGTGCACATAAATGTGAGGTCAGGGGAATTGAAAGAGGAAAAGAATAAGAGAGAGACTGTGTTTGTATATATAGTGGGTGAAGTATAATGGAAAATACTATGAGGCTAACCTCACTTCCCTCCTCTGTACCAAACCCAATCCAGGGAAAGACAGGACTATGTGTCAACTTCTCTATCAACAGGTGAGATTCACAATGTCAAGGAATCAGGGCCCAGCAAACAACAAGAATTGAACCAAGAAGGAATATGAGGCCAATTAAAACGTCAATCATATGCACAAGAATTTATCTGATAGAGGATCCTATTGTAATTTCAGCTGTAACACATAGAATAATGGACAACTCTCTTCTCCTCACACTCCCAAAACCCAGCAGTATGTAGATGCTGCTTGGCTGGAATCTGAAACTGCAACCACACTCTCAGTGAATCGGTCCTTGTTTTGCGCCTGTGTGTAGGCATGTGCACACATGCATGGATATAAAGTATCAAGAGCTCTCTGGAGAAATGAGATTATCAATATCTAAATAATTCAGTCAACTCTCTGTGATCTAAATGTCAAACAGCCTTGATATTATTCTTGGGCAAATAATCCACTGTCTTGCATATATTTCCTCTGGCACAGTTATCAGAATGTTAGGTAATACTCCTTTTTTATTCGACATGTATTATCCTTTTTTAAAATTAAATTTTGCTTTTAAACCATAAGCTCAATTTTACAAAAGGACTCTCATCTGAAAGATTAGACTGGCCAGTGGAGTAGAATGAAAACTCCATGGATCAAAAGGGAAAAACTGACAAGCTGTTCCTTGAGGTCAAGTAACTCTGACAGCTTTTGTCTTAATATACATCAGCCTATCAATCTTCATCATGACTTCTAGAAAAGTAGCTGCTATTGATCCATTATCTATCCCAGAGTACTTTATATTAGCTTCAAGTCATATTTACATCTCAATCAAGAGCCGAGGTTGTTACTAGAAAAGGATATGTAAGCTGGAGGAAATGAAGGCTTCATAAATACGAGGTTCATGAGAGAGGAGATGTAGGAATCATACACATTTCTTTCTGTGTGCATTTACAACCATGGGAGACCAGTCAACAATTATTTGTTATTAATACACAGATCTCTAAAACTAAAAGCACTTACTATGTTTACTTAGGAACTCTGTTTATTCTAACTACATCAGCTCAATTTTAGCCCTCCTAATTACAGTTAAATCTTTCATTTAAGGAATGGATAAGAAACTCAGAAAAAAAAGTAATACCAACATCTAAGGAAAATGAGGAGGACCTTATCATCCCTATTACAATGCAGATTAAATGGGAAAATAGCAAGATAGGGAAAAACATATATACTTGCTTAAAAATTATTCCTACTGCAATTCATAGTGATTAGTCATCCTAATCATTGCCATTCCTTTCTAAAACACCCAACATTTTCAATTCATTAACATTAGGATTCATGAAGGCAAGGGGAAAAAAATTACAAAATCAAAGCCATTTGTTCTTCATGCACTGAATTCAAGATCATCAAGGTAGTCTTCAATTAAAGATGATTTTTAAAAGTTTCTAAAAATGGATAAGAGAAATTAAGTTTCGGGTCTAACCTGAGTTGGTGACAGCCATTTGCCACTAAGTGTGAATGAAGGTGGGGAGGAGGATGGATAATCTGGTGGCAGTTCAAAGTTCAGCACAAGTGGAGGCAGAAAGCAAATGGTGTATTCAAAGCCACCATTCTGGAGACACTCATTTGAATTGCCTGAACCAAAAACAAAGATTAGAAAGAATCAGTTGGTCAGCACTTGAGTGTCCATTACTGTTGAGCGGTGCTCAAGAAAGACTAATGCTTTAGTTGAGGGGATAAAAACCCTCCCCCAAAGCACTTTCTATTTCCTAATTTTCACTTCGTAGCCACCACCTTAAAAAAAAAATCTTGTAAGCCCTGGAGAAATCTACTAAGCACCATGAAATTTCTAATGAAGACACATAACTCATTCTCATATACGCTTTTCAGTACAATTCCTAACACTAACTAATAAGCAAGTAATACACCAATGTTTTCTTTTTGTTGTTGTTTTACAGATGATTACAGACACAATCTAGAGAAAAGGACGTTTATTTCTATTAAAGAGCCATGACCAATTTAGAGCGGCATGTGCCAACTATCCATGAATCATAGCTGGGAGAATCTGTGCCAACACAATGATCTCAGGCTTGAGGGCAAGATACAGCACACAACACTCTCACAATCAAAGTTTCATTTTAAATTATCACACTTACTTTCTTTACTCAATGCCTTTATAGCAGAAACTTTTTGAGAAAGTGTGCACCAAAGTCTTCTGTGAGTTTGTATCAAAAGCAGCAGTTTTGGTTTTTTTCTGAAGCAAAAGGTCACAGAGTAACAGCATATGTCACAGGTTTATGGTAGTTGAAATGATTCTGGAAACCAAATAGTATTAACAACCACCATGGTACTTTAAAACCTTCCAAGCGTTTTCACATACATTATGTCATTTCCTCTTTTATTATCCCTATTTAACAGCCAATGATTCATAGCTGATAAACTGCTAGTTAGACGATTAGAATGCATGAAATATGCAGGATAATATCCCAATTCAGTGGTCAAAAGGCGAATCAAATTGAGAACTATTTACCTGTAGTCCAATTTTCAATTAAAATAGAAACATGCATTCAATCTGTAATACTACCATCTACCACTAATGCCTATAAACACAAGATGGCAAATAATTCAGGGAACACTAAGAAACTGAGAATAACATTTAGAAAAATCTGTTTAAGAGAATCTTATTAACTAACCGCTCACAAATATCTTGAAATTTTGTGGCAAGTCCAAATAGATCCTGGTTTCTCCACCTTGCACAGACTCTGCTTTTCTAAATTCATCTCCATCATAAATACTCGCCAGGGCCAGCAATTCATCCTCCTGAGCTTCTCGATCTTCTGACGACATTTAATTTTCTGAGGAGCTGAAGACAATCATTCAAATTAGTTAAGAATAGAAAAGGCACAGAGTTTGGAAAAGTCTAGTGGCACCAAAAAAAAAAAAAAAGGTAAAGTTCTTCACAAACAACTGCAAAGAATCAAATTTCTCACTTTTCTGCTAAACTAGAAAGGATAAGACATATCTAATATTCCAGTAGCTTCGCAGTAGTAACAGCTTTTTAAAAAATGATGGTTGTGGTGCTTCTAATTGCTGACTTCATCAGTTAGGTATCACTGATTTAGGGGAAAAAAGCACAATTTAAAAAAAATTTTTAAAAAGTACCAATCATTGGGGCACCTGGGTGGCATAGTCAGTTAAGCTTCTGACTCTTGGTTTCGGCTCAGGTAGTGATCCCAGGGTCGTGGGACTGAGCCCTGCATCAGGCTCCAATGTCAGCTTGGAGTCGGCTTGAGTTTCTCCCTCCCTCACCGCCTGCCCCTCCTGCTCAAGCTCTCTCTCTCTCTAAAATAACAAATAAATCTTTAAAAAAAAAAAAAAAAAAAGGACAAATCACAAATTATTTTGACTTGCCCACCAAACCAGCAAAGTGCCTTGCTCACAGAAAGATTAAAGTATATGTGATATACTTCCTAAAAATCAACAAATTTTTTAAATGCACAGAAATCTCTAGGGCAGGTTTTCTCAACCTCAGTACTATTGACATTTTGGAACAAATAATTCTTTGTGGTGGGAGGCTGTCCTGTGGCCTACAGGATGTGTACCAACATTCCTGGCTTCAACCTACTAGATGTCAACAGCATGCCTCCCCCTCAACATAGCCAAATGTGCTCCCCCCAGGGCTGCAGCGGGGGGACCCAGTTGAGAACACCCTGTTCTAGAGAACGCTACAGAGACAGATACTATAGGAGAGGTTAGATAATTGAGAGGCTAGCAAAGGAACATTAAATTTGTCAGATACAACACTGTGTCAAAACAAATATAAGATTTACCATTATTTTAGGCAAAACTAAGAATGAAAGTATGCTGCAATTACAATGTAAAATCGATGCTTTTTAAGCGCATCAACTAAGAGATGCACCACAATTTCAGATAATGTATATGTAGAAAAATATGTAATGAGAATCTATGAAAATTACTTTATTAAGGCAACAACGAATTACCGTTCTGTCAATTAAAATATTGGACTATAACTGGATTTGCAAATATGCCCCCTCTCAACTAAAATTTTTTTTTATTTGAAATGTACACAACTGAAAAGTTAGGACATTATAAAAGGTGACACTACAAAATTTGAACAAGTTCATTTAAAATGACTCCGTTTTCAAAACATATTTTTTTGCCAGATGATCTTGATTCTGCTTAAGCGGCATCCCTATCCCAAACAGAACACAGTGACATGTTCCAGTTGAGGTGAGTTAGTACCTGTTAATAACAACCAGAAGAAAAAGATATTAACAATGCGGCCTGTTTTTTAGTTCGGAATTTGGAATTTATGCAAATCCCATTTATCCTCCAGAAGGTGGAGATGAGACTGTTGAAGTTGGATAAAAGGCCAAGATCTGGAACTCATACTAGATATACTATAGAAATCCTGCCATCTGCAGAAAAAAAATACAAAAGATGGTGTTAGGACACTCTCCAAATTTAAATTCTGAATTTCTGTTATTACCACTTAAGTCAAACACATCCTAACACATAGTGCCAATCTACAGCTGCATATTACTTTCTCTAGGAGAGCCTAACTGAGCAACGTGGTTAAAGGGGTATTTGCAGGTCCCCAGCAATGAGACAAGCCTTATCTGACTGCCTTCAGCCCTGGGAGGAGCCAAGGTGGAATACCAAGGTCATATGTGATGTGAGCACACCAAGTCCCATAACAAACATCTAAACATCTTCTTGGGTTTGTTTTTGTTTTTGTTTCTTCTTTCCTCTTCAGCTTCTTCTCTTTCTTCATTTCCTATCCCCCTCCAGTTTCTCCTCTCACCTACTAATGAATTAATCCTGCTAGGGACACTCAACATTAGGTCAATTTAACCATGACAGCAAGATATTTAAAACAAAACAACAAAAGGGTGCACATGCATGCACACATACACACTTTTAAGTTCTATTCTGGAAGTTTTAGAGCCAGACTTCTCAACTGGGAGTAAGGGGGAAGGGGAGGGTGGTCTACAGATGGGTTACAGAGAGCCCTAAGAACACTATGAAGTTATACGCAAAAACATTATATGAAACGGTAATTTTTAAACCAGATTCTCAGATGTGTGACTCCCAAATAAGCTAAGAATGAAATTCAGAATCATTTACATTTACTGAGCACCTACTCTATATTGTATTAGGTCCTTTCACATTAACTTATTTAATCTTAAACAATTTTACCAGACTTAGTGCGTGATGATAACGTAATTAAGTTTCTGTTTCTTCCTGTTTGAACAGTTATAAATGGGGTGAAAGATGAATTTATGATTCTGGTTTAGGTTAGTGTTCTCCATCTGGTCTGCACATTAGAATCACCTGGAGAACTGCGTTTTAAACTCTCAATACCCAGGCCATATTCTAGAGCAATTAAATCAAGCATTAATAGTTATCCAAGCTCTCCAGGTGATTCTTAAGTGCAGCTAGGATTGAGAAGCTCTACTCCAAGCAGTGTTTCCCCTAAACAGCTCCTCATAACCTACCCCACCAGACCCCTGCTTCTAAAGCTGTCACCGGGTCCCAGTCCCTGAATTCACATGGCAGACCCACATTTCATTTTCATTTTATCCACTCAGCCTTCAAGAGCCACGTCCAAAGGCCCCATTCTATGTAGAAATTTTCAATTACATGTCATCCTTAAAAATCCAGCCAATTTTTTTTTTTACTATAACTTTCCTATGACATTATCACATCGCACTTTGCATTATAGCAGTTTCTGAACTTGCACCACCAGACTGCATTTGCTCCTTAAGGGCAAGTATCAAATCTTATGCATCTGTGTGTTGTTCTCACCATCTAGCAGTGCCTTGTGTTTGACACTGGGGGGAAAAAAATGGAACTGAATGGGTGTGAGATGCAGTGTGCTGAAACTGGGGACCAGAATCTTAAGGTTCAGTGACTGCTCTGCCACATCCCACTAGAAGCAGGATTCACAATAACACCAAGAAAAGTAATACTTACTGGGCTCTTAAGCCTGTGTCAGGCATTGTGCTAAGCCCTTTAAATGCATTAACTCCTGTTAGATTCCCACAACTCCATGAAGCAAGTCCTCTTACTGCTTCCATTACACAGATGAGAAAAACGACAGTTTAAGTCCCTTTCGGGCCCAAGGTCACACCGCTAATAGATAACTAAATCTGGGTTCAGACCACTCTGTTTTTTCATCTGTAACCCAGGAACAAGAATACACCCCGGCGCCATCAGATGAGAGATAGACATCAAGTTTAATATTAGCCTTGGCAAACGGGAGGCCGCTACACCAGGGAGGGAAGCCCTCCTCCGCCGGCTTTCCCTCCCGCCTGGGAAAATCCTACTCATTCTCCCAGGCCACACCGTGCAAACTGCAGAGCTGGGGTCAGCCCAGGCTCCGGAATCAGCACGCCGCCATGGGTATCTCCCCGGCTCACCACCAGGCGTGCTGAGTCGTTGTCTGTGCGACTCACCTACAACCAGGGGGCAAGCCCCAGCCTCGCTACCTGCCCCAGCCCTTGGACACAGAGGGCGCTGTACGAACGTGGGAGGTGTGAGCCGGGCCCGGGCGTCCCCAACGAGCAGGGCCTGGACCTTCCCCTTCCTCCTCTGAGCGGCCCGGGTGGGGTGGGATCTCAGCCCGGCCCGGCTGGGGACGCCCCGTCCAGGATTCGGGGGGCTCGGGCCCACTGAGCAGTCTCGGCCCGGCCGCTCTTCTCTGCCTCGCGTGCCCGGAGCGCGGTCCCCACCGTACCTTCCGGCCACCCCGCCGTGCCGGGCCCAAAGGTTCCGCCCTCCGCCCTCCGCCCTCCGCCCTCCGCCCTCGCCCAGGTGCCCTCACCGCCACCGCCGCGCCGGCCTACAGACGCCGGGCTCCAACCTGCGCTCGGCACCGCCTCTTCCGTGTTTGGAGCTGTCAGCTGAGCCGGGCGGATCCGGCTGGGGCTGGGGAGGGCTTCGCGCAGCCGCCGTGATCTCCCCGGGCCCTCGGCCGCCCCCTGAAGGCTACAGGCGGCGCTGCCGGCGCGATCACCGTCACCACCCTGCACACCCCGCTCTGGAAATAAGTTTGCGTCTGGGGAAGTTGATACATACGCAGATTCTGTGCCCGGGGGGCTCCTTTCCGTAGTTCTGGGATGGGCCCGGGAATTAAAATTTTTGCCAATCCGTAGAGGTGAACGGGAGGCAGTGGTCTATCCAAGACAGACACTCCCGTAACAATCCCACACCTGCTCCTCCAGGTAGACTAAGCAAGCCTCCCCCATCCCAGTTTCTTTCTCAGAAAGGCTGCGGGTCTTTGTGGTACCTCCTCTATGAAAGCATTTACCCATTGTTCATATTATAACAGTAATAACTACCACGTTTATGGAGCAGTTAGGATGCTTCAAGCACATTGCTAAGTGCTTTATGTACATTTTCTCTTTATCGTCACCATAACCTTATGATTTTAGGTACTATTTGTTATTCCCACTTTATTAATGAGGAAATTGAAACGTAGAGATGTTCAGGAACTTACCAAAGGGTACATGATTATTGAGAGGCTGAGCAGGAATTAAAATTACATGCCCCCTACCTCACATCATATGCATAAATTAACTCAAAATGGATCAAAGAGCTAAATGTAAGAGCTAAAACTGTAAAACTCTTAGAAGAAAATGTGGGAGTAAATCTTCATGAATTTGGATTAAGCAACAGTTTCTTAGATATGAAACCAAAAGCACAAGCAAAAGAAAAAAATAAATTGGACTCAACACAATTCAAAACGTTTGTGCTTCAAATACACTATCAAGAAAGTGAAAAGACAACCTACAGAATAGGAGTACTTGCAAATCATTTATCTAATATTCAGGATATATAAAGAACTCCTGTAACTCAACAATAAAAAAGACCAAAAAAAATTTTTTTAAATATTTTTAAGTTTTAGCCATGGTGTAGCATGGGCAAAGGATCTGAATAGACATTTCTCCGAAGAAGATATACAAATGGTCCAGAAGCACGTGAAAAGATGCTCAACATCATTAGTCATCAGGGAAATGCAGATCAAAACCACAAGGAGAAACCACAAAAGACAGATAATAACAAGTATTGGTGAGACTGGGGGAAATTGGAACCCTCATACACTTCTGGGAATGTAAAATGGTGTAGCTGCTCTGGAACACAGTTTGACAGTTCCTCAAAAAGTTAAACATAGAGTTACAGTAAGACCCAGGAATTCTACTCCTAGGTGTATACCCAAGAGAGTTGAAAACATATGTTCACACAAAAACTTGTATACAAATACACAACTACATTTGTACATTTGTAGTATACATAAATATTCACTACAGCAGCAGTATTCACAATAGCCAAAATGTAGAAGCAACCCAAATGTCCATCATTGGATAAACGGATAAACAAAATGTGGTACATCCATACAATGAAATATTATTCTGCCATGAAAAAGGAATGAAGTACTGATAAATGCTACAACATGGATGAACCTTACAAACATTATGCTAAGTGAAAGAAGTCAGACACTAAAGGCCACATATTGTATAATTCCAGTTATATGAAATGTCCAGAACAGGCAAACCCATAGGAACAGAAAGCAGATTTGTGGTCACTGGGGGCTGAGGCAGGAGTGCATGGGAAGTGACTGCTAATGGATATGGGGTGACTTTTGGGGGATGAAAATCCTGTGGAATTAGATAGTGGTGAAGGTTGCACAATTCTGCGACTATACTAAAAACCACTGGGCTGTACACTTTTAAAGGGTGAATTTTATGATATGCGAATTATATCTCAATAAGAAAACTTTAGGTAGTCAGCACTTAAGTGGGATGCTGAAATGTTGGTTCTGGTTCCTGGAAACCATCAAACTAATGTGCCCCTAATGATCTAATAAGCTCCTGTGTCCTCTTTATCATATACTTCTCCCCCAAGAAAAGCAACTTGCAGAGGTAGGCCTCTAATCCAAGCCTACAGGATTCTAAAGGTCTTTACCACCACTGCCTTCTGGGCAGGATTGTCTTCATGGTCAGCCACCTGTGTAGTCCCACAGGGCCCTGTTCTCAGGAAGGCCTCAGGTTTAGAAGGGCCCTGCCCTTGGTCTAATGCTCTCCTATGGCCATCTTGAAATTCTTAATCTTCCAACAGGAAGCTCTCCATTTTCATTTTGCACTGGGCTCCACAAATTATGTAGCTGGTCCTGCACCCGGGAGAGAAGAAAAACCAAGTGGGTAAATCAGGGCATTGCAGGGGCTTACCTGACTGCCACAGAGGGAAAACTATTGAGATGCAAATAATCACTCCTAATTTTCCATACTGTCACAGGCCACACCCAAACCAGAAACATACTCCTTAAAGACGCAAAGATGGAAGAAGAGTTTCTGAAGCCATTCACTAATATCATTATTCATGTTAGGCAAAGGAAGTAAAACCAAGAGCAAAATGTATGGCAACCCTACCTCTGAGTGTTCACAGGTGAGATCATGTATCCTGCCAGTGACCTCCCAGATGCAAAAAGTGAGGGAGCCTAAGAACCAGCTCGGGAAATTCTCACAAATCGGAGCAGGAGGTGAATTATGACATCATGTCATGACCTCATGTCAGAGGTCACAGGATGGAGGGAAT
The DNA here is from genome assembly GCF_002201575.2 of Neomonachus schauinslandi. Lineage (NCBI taxonomy): Eukaryota > Metazoa > Chordata > Mammalia > Carnivora > Phocidae > Neomonachus > Neomonachus schauinslandi. The sequence continues at coordinate 32,270,266 of NC_058409.1, read as the reverse complement.
AGAAGAGAGAATTTCAAAGCAGTGTTAATAATTTGGACTAAATATTTAGAGTCCAGTTTTGAGGTCAGGAATGGATAAAGAGAGTTTTCTAATAAATTTTAGTTTTAGACTCCATAAAAATAAGAGCCTTTTGGGTCTTCAGTTTTATGTGCCCGTAGAGTTTTTTAAATTGAGCTTTCTCCATGAGCCCGGCCCTGCACTGTGCTAAGCACTTAACATGCATTATCTCATTTATTTATTTATTTTAAGGTTTTTTTTTTAAGATTTATTTATTTATTTGAGAGAGAGAGAGGGAGCCTGTGAGTGGGGGGAGGGGCAGAGGGAGAGAATCTTCAAGCAGACTCCCCACTGAGAGCAGAGCCCGACATGGGGCTCGATCTCACAACCCATGAGATCATGACCTGAGCTGAAACCAAGAGTTGGACGCTCAAATGACCGAGCCACACAGGTCTCCATGCATTATCTCATTTAAATGCCCAGGACCTCATAACTGAGGCAATTTTGTCTCCCCATTTTACAGATGAGGAAACTGGGGCACTAAGGAGTGAGGTGATTTGACTGATGTCATACAGTGGTGACATACAGGATTAGGACCAGCTCCTCGTTAGGTTGACACTCTCCTATAGACTCTAAGAGAATTGGGTTTGTTGTAGCAGAAAGACAGAGAGAACAAAATAGTTCTTGCCTTAAGAATTAAAGGGAAGGGGCGCCTGGGTGGCTTAGTCGTTAAGTGTCTGCCTTCGGCTCAGGTCATGATCCCAGGGTCCTGGGATCGAGTCCCGCATTGGGCTCCCTGATCAGCGGGGAGCCTGCTTCTCCCTCTCCCACTCCCCCTGCTTGTGTTCCTGCTCTTGCTGTCTCTCTCTCTGTGTCAAATAAATAAACAAGATCTTTAAAAAAAAAAAGAAAAGAAAAAGAATTAAAGGGATGGGGCACCTGGGTGGTTCAGTCAGTTAAGCATCTGCCTTCGGCTCAGGTCATGATTCCGGAGTGCCAGGATCAAGCCCTGTGTTGGGCTCCCTGGGGCGAGGAGTTTGCTTGTCCCTCTCCCTCTGCTCCTCCCCCAACTCATGCTCTCTCTCTCTCTCTCACACTCTCTCTCTCAAATTAAAAAAAAAGAAAAAAGAAAGGGGAAAACCTTAAGGAAGTTAGGATTAGATTTTATGACATAAGGCTAGGTGAGAATGAGAATACAGAGGGAAAGAAAGACACCCCCATCACCTGTCCCCAAGCACGGTAGATGATGGAGCCTCACGCTAGAAGAGGATGGAATGTGTGACCTAGAACAGAGGTCAGGACTCATGCATGGCTGGACCACTGAGTAGAGAAGCAGGAGTGAGTCCGAATATGCTGGTGAGTGGAGGGACCAGCAGGCTTTTATCAGTGCCTGCACTTGTCATCCATCACCGGGGCATGCAATGGTTGTTCCAGAGACTTTGCTGAGCTCATCCCACCTGCCCGGCTGTTAACAGTCTCCTTTTCAGTGGCTACCATTCCTGAACAGCCCTGAAACTAGCCTTGACAACAGATGGGTAGCAGTGTGGAAGGAAAAGCCCTGCCCTAACTCGGGGATAGGTCTGGACAGTGGTGAGCCCCACTCTAAGACAGGAGTATCACTGGATTCCCACTACCATCTTGTCATGTGTGTTCACTCCCCACGTAGATCTTAAAAGGTTTCTAATCCTCACATGGGAATCGGAAAAATTGGTTTTTCTTTCCAATGGGGGCTTCAGGGTCAAAAACAAATGAGGAGCTACTACCCTAAAAGCACAATTATAAATAACTAAACCTTAAAGGGCTACCCACATGCCAGGCCTTGCTCTAAATGCTGTGTATTGACTACACTAAACCTTACAGAACCTGAAAACAAATTACCATCATCATTATCATTCCTATTTTAAAACTAAGGAAACTGATAACAGAGAAGTGAAGTGACTTTTCAGTGTCACACAAATGCTTTGGACCCAGGCAACTGCAGCCCTGAGCCCACATCCTTAACCCCAATGCTCTGCTTAGATCAAGTTAACACTTGGCTTAAGGAAAATAGTTAATTGGGTGTGTAAGGAGAAATTGATCACCTGTGTGACCAGCCTCCCTCGTCAGGGCAGCTCAAACAATACCTCCGGTCATCCCAGGGTTATCTAAAAACAGACTCCTAAAGAGGCTTGAGGTGGCTGACAGCATAAAATGTTTTCTGTGCTTCTGATGCAAGGTAAAATTTGATTTACAATAATAGGCACAGAATGATCATGTTTATACTTGCAACCTGGCATTTTATTATTATTCCCCTGAATAACAGTGAAAAGAGTTTTGTAACCCCAAGGTAACATGGCTCTGTAAGAAGGAAAGAGGGGTGAGATTTAGCAGCGGCTGCCATCATAAATCAGTGTGTGGCTATTTCTCTCAGAGCTCCAGGCTCAACTCCTGGTTGTCATAAACTTATAAAGGGAAGCCCCATGAGAATTTATGTAACGACGGGAAGACTCGTTTTCCTTCCTGCAAAAACCTTTCTGAAGCAAGGCAAGAATTAGGCTGATTAGATTCTATGTGAAGAAAGAAAACCAAACCAATGGTTTAGAGGAAAGGAAAATGTGGGTCAACTTCAGCTACTTCCCTTGCCAAAAAAATTGACCTTGTAAATAGAGAAGAACATGCTAAATTCCACCAGATAAATGAGTGACTGGATGACCGAATAAGTTAATGAATGAGTGTGATCCAGGCTTCCCCAAGGGTGGTTCTGTCAGTGTGAGAACAGTTTGATCCTGGAGTCACCCAGAAATGCTGAATACATAACAAGGCCAATCAACACAGTCAGCTTCTGAATATTCATGCACAGATGATGCTCCCAGTCAATATGTTTGATTTTTGTGTTCACTGATAGATTTTCAAATTCACTGTGTAAATCAAAATTCTAAAGAAGAAGGAAAAGGAGGAGGAGGAAGAGGGGGAGAAGGAGAAGGAAGAGGAGGAGGAAAGGGAAAGAAGGAGGAAGAGGGAGAGGAGGAAAGAAAACAGAAAAACAGAAGAGAAACTCTTGTTGAGAGTATATATTACTTCTGAGTAGGATTGCCCGGTAAAAATACACTAAAAAAATTGTCATTGTTTACCTAAATTCAAATTTAACTGGCACCTGTGTTTTTATTTGCTAAATCTGACACCCAACTTCTGGTCTAATAACCCTATGTAGAAGAGAAGGTTGAGGACAGTATCTGGGGACATGCCCATCCCTAGGAGTCAGAAGGAAGGAAAACCAAAGGAAGAGTCTGCAGAAATATGGGGGGGGAGAACCAGCTATGCACAGAGCTTCTGCTGAGCAGTGACACAGGCATGAGAGAGAGGTGGCGACCAGGAGGATGCTCAGTAAGAAAAGCCAGATGGAGGGGCGCCTGGGTGGCTCAGTCAGTTAAGCGTCTGCCTTCCGCTCAGGTCATGATCCCAGGGTCCTGGGATCGAGCCCCACATCGGGCTCCCTGCTCTGCGGGAAGCCTGCTTCTCCCTCTCCCACTCCCCCTACTTGTGTTCCCTCTCTCGCTGTGTCTCTCTCTGTCAAATAAATAAATAAAATCTTTAAAAAAAGAAAAGAAAAGCCAGATGGCTGTAGAGTTTTGGCCCTTACAAAGTTGCTAGCAGTTCTAAGAAGTTCTTTTTTTTTTTTTAATTTTTTTTTAAGATTTTATTTTTATTTATTTATTTGAGAGAGAGAATGAGATAGAGCGAGCATGAGAGGGGGGAGGGTCAGAGGGAGAAGCAGACTCCCCGCTGAGCAGGGAGCCTGATGCGGGACTCGATCCCGGGACTCCAGGATCATGACCTGAGCCGAAGGCAGTTGCTTAACCGACTGAGCCACCCAGGCGCCCCAATTCTAAGAAGTTCTAAATCAGTGGTTCTCAATGAGATTGGGGTGGAGATGGGGCACATGTCAGAGTGTCTTGTATATCAGAATTAAAATCTATATGCTGGAAGTGGCCCACTTGCCCTCCGAGGTTGGGGAGAGAGACAAAACATATGGGTAACACTTATCAACTCAGAATTTATGTGGTCCAGTTATGGTTACTAAAGCACAAAATAAATTCTGAGTCTCTTCTTGCATTTTTCTTGAAAATCATGAAGGAGATGCATGGTTCGCAATGATTCATTGGCAAGTCCTCATGTTCACGCTACTTCCTTCATAGCCCCCCACCTTGTTCTCTTGTGAACCCCCTCCATGATCTCCTCAGCCTTCATCAATGCCCCTCTCCTACTTTCCTTTTATTGCGTAGATCAATTAAGCCTCTCTTTCCAGAAAAAACTTCCAATCGACTTCCCCAACTCTGTCCCAAATGAAAGGGGAAGCCTTTTCGAAGGGAGGGTCTGGGGAATGGAGCTGGCAGTTCGGGAGAGGGAAAAGTATGAATTTTCTCACCCTGTCCCTGGTATTCGGATAAGTGATTCTGATATCTGGCCCCTTTTGAGAGCTACCACTCTTAAGCAAGACAACCAAGACACAAAGCCTTTTCATTTCTTGAAAGGTTCTATTTTTTGGCCAATTTCCACCTACAAAGTACATTTTTCTTTTTGCACTGGGCCCAGAAAGAGGTGTTACTGTGTGGGAGTGGACAACTGTCATCTGTCCCAACAAACACCACAAAGTGCCACATCAGGAGCAGGTGACCCATCTACCTGAGTCTCCCAGTCAAGATTCCTGGCCAGACTGGCTCCAATTTCAACAAGGTCTTGCTAAAAGAAAGAGGCTGACCTTGGGTGGTCCTGTCACCCTCCCAACAGGAATGATCCCAAAGAAGATGAAGCTTCTGAGCTTCACCAAGCAGCCTTAGCGATGGTGACTGTGGCAGCTGCTGGGCAGATTCCCAAGGAGCCCGGAGGGTGGGCAGCCAGCTGAGCAGCATGTTCATAGTGTGGGGCATGATCCTAGCCTTCATCCAGCGGACCTGAGAGTCCCCCAGGGGTCAGAGTCCCACCTTGCTGGTGTGACCCGTCAAGGATCCTCAGGACACCAGGCATTTTGAAAAAATCCTGACCTGACCCTACCCCTCCCACTTCATCCCCCAACACTTCCGCATAGCCAAGGGCCCAAGCGTGAATGACCTCAAGGTTGGTGGTGAGCCAGACTTCCAAACACCAGCCCAGATCCTGCCCTCTTTAAAAAAATATTTCAGACTTGAGGGAGGCATCCTTAGCTTTTCCAAACCTATTTCAGAGTACCTGTACAACTTTAAGTCTATTTTCCAAACTCAGAGGGACGAAGGCTCTCCAGACAAACTTCAGTGAAAGTACATTCATCCCTCGACATGTGGCTGACCCCTGCAGCTAGAAAGGAGGAGAGAAAGTTACTAAGTGGGGACCTCATTCCCAGAGATTATCGCCTAAAAAATCTGGTACCTTGTTTGCTGGCTTTGGATTCTGTCCCCAGTGTGAATAAAACAAACCAACCACAACCATAAAAACTGTCTGTGAAATCTAAATTCAAAAACTTTCTTGTGGGACGCCTGGGTGGCTCAGTCAGTTAAGCGACTGTCTTCAGCTCAGGTCATGATCCCTGGGATGGAGCCATGTATCAGGTTCCACGCTCAGCGGGGAGTCTGCTTCTCCCTCTCCCTCTGCCCCTCCTCATCACTCGTGCGCGCGCGCGTTTCTTGTGACCTGGGAGTCCATTTTTTGCATCCATGGTATAATTAAGGCAACGCAGACACACAGAGCATAAACAGAACAATGTCCTTTCAAGAATATAAACGTTAACACTGGTAAAATCATGAATTCCATAATTTCTTCAGTGGGCAGTAGGTCACATTAGGTTTCTCATGATAAGTGATTGTCATCCTGTGTAAGCTCCTTCCACTGTGTTCTATGCAGCACAGGTCTAGAGCTGTGGATGTGTGTGAGCTCCAGGTACCCACCTCTCTGCTTCTGTGCCTTTCTTCTCTGCCTTTGGCCACCAGATGGCATTCTGGAAACATTCTCAGCACCAGAATTTTCTGCACCAAACTCCCCTGCATTACTCCCAACTGCCCTCCCCCTCTCCTTCCTCTGTTTTCTTCTAATCCATTTTCCAGAGTGCAGCCCAAGGGGCTTTCTGGAGGTCCAATCTGCGTGATCTTGGGCAAGTTAGCTAACCCTCTGTGCTCAGCTTCTTTATCCCGATGGCCCGGGTACGAGGGTGGCACAGGAGGATGTAGGTAAAGCACTCAGGACAAGGCCTGCCATATAGCTACTGTCCTCATCTTCCTTCTCAGGGCCGTTCGAAAGCTCCCCATGGCCTTCAGGACAAGGTCCGAATCCTTAGCATGGAACTCCAGGCCCTCCAAGGGTCTGGCAGCCCTTTTTGACATCCCTCGCCCTCCTTCTTCCTCCCCACTCTCCACACAGACCCTCTTGAGATACTGTTAAGGAACCAGCTCACTCACCTCTGGCCTTTGTCCACTCTGCTCCCTCTGCCTGTTTTGCTTCTCCTTTGCTCACCCACCTTCCTCTGGCTAACTCCTCCCTGTCTTCAGGATTTGGCCCAGTGCCCTCCATGAGGAGCCTCCCCTGACCACCAGGCCCAAACACAGAGCCACTGGGCCCCCTTCTTTCCTTTTCTCCGCCCCCCCCCTTAGACTGCAAGCCACTTGTGTGGGTCACTTTGTCTTGCTAGCTGTGCTGCACATGATAGGACAAGTGACAGCCAGAGAGTGAGGTTGCCATGCAGGCTGTCACCCAAGGGCGGTAAGCACAGGGCACATCTCTGAGCAGCAGGCCCCTGGGGCCTGTGCTGGCTCCCCTTGAAGCACAGGCAGCATCTGGCCCCAGCCTGGGCTGAGGAAGCCCTAGAAAATGAGCTTTCTTGGCCACAGAGGCAGAGAAAAGAGTGAAGGGACAGGGAGCGCCTGGGTGGCTCAGTCGGTTAAGTGTCTGCCTTCGGCTCAGGTCATGACCCCGGGTTCCTGGGATTGAGCCTCACTACTTGCTCAGCAGGGGGTCTCCTTCTCCCTCTCCCTCTGCCTGCCGTTTCCCCTGCCTGTGCTCTCTCTCTCTCTCTGTCAAATAAATAAATAAATAAATAATAAAAAAAAAAAAACAGTGAAGGGACAAATGCAAGGTCATTACCATTTGCATTGGAGGCATAAAACCTGGAAAATAATACAAGCTACAGTAACATGGAATGGGTGCTTTCTCTGTACCAGGCCCTGTGCTGGGCCCTTATAGGTAGCATCTCACTGAATTCTTACCACAATCTCATGAGGTGGGGCACAGCCACACTCTATAGAGAAGGAAACCGACGCCCAGAGAGGTTAAGTGACTTGTGCAAGGTCTCCAAGCTTGTTGAGGTGTTCTGTCTCTAAGGCCATACTATAGAAGATGGCCCCATGGATTCAGGCCCTTACTGTGGTTCAACAAGTGACAAGGACAGGAAACCTCCAGAGTGGAACATGGAGTGAAGGGCAGGGCGTGGGAAAGAAAAGATGGGGGGCAGGGATGGGCACAGATGGCTCTAAGGCCAGGAACCTCCCTCTGCTGCCCCTGTCCTAATGGCCAGAGGCCAACAGGCCCTGATGGGGGTCCCCTGTGTCCCAATGGGCACCTCCAGCCTCAAGGACTCAGTTGCAAACACCCACCTAAAGGAAGCTGGCCTTAAATTCCCATCACTTCCAGTGTTTTACAAACCTCTAGACTCAGCCCGAGGCAGGGTCTAAGACCAGGAGGGTGCTGGGTGCAGCAAGTGAGGAGGGAAATGAGAAGCCACAAGCCCCCTCAAATGCCACCCAGGTGATCCTGGGCCTCACCTCTGTGAGGAGGTGAATGGGGGGGGCACACCTGAAAACGTCCACCTCCCTAGGAGTGTTGGGGCTGGGGAGGGAGTACTGTTCATGGGACTCAGTCATAAACAGCAGTGCGGAGAGAAGAATCCGGGGAAGGGAAGGATAAGGCGAGAAAAGTGTGGGAGAGGGACAAGTATAAAAACCTTGGAGGCAGGGAGCCGGAGGCCGGGGATTCCCCCAGATAGGGACTCAGGCTGGACCAGATGCAGAGAACAATGGGCCTCCAGGCTGGCGAGCAGGAAGGGAAGGGGGAGGGAAGGTACATGGTCAGGTCGGAGAGATCCCCAGGCTTCAGGAGCCCAGGCCATGGGCACCCTCACGGGTCCCTGTGGGCAGGGACTGCCCCGGGGCCAGTGCAAGAGCCAGAGCTACAAGGTGAGACCAGCTATTCTGTTCTCAACACCCACGGCTCACAAAACATCATTGCCTGTGCCTCTGAGCCAGGACCCAGCCCCTCATACATCATTTCATCTGTCCTCACAATTTCCTGCTGTGCGGGCTACTATTCTTATTCCCATCCACACTCTATAAGGACGGAGCGGTGGAAGCCCAGAGAGGGTAAGTGACTTGTCCCACGTGACCCAGCTGGTAAATTGCAGAGTCAGGATTTGAACCCAGGCAGTTTGGCCCCTGTGGCCGCTCTCTTAATCACAGCTGCTTCCCGAGGACAAAAGTGGGTGATCAGGGCAGAGTCAGGACTTTGAGTTAGATGAGTGTGGGAAAAGACCGGAATGGGAGAGGAATAATGAGGATATGAGGGAAACAAAGAGAGCAGCGGAAAGGAGAGACACAGGGAGCATGACATGCCCAGGAGGGCCTGGAGTTCCATGGGGGCAGGCAGGGGCTCAGGCTCTCTGCCCACTTGCCTACACAGCGGCTCCCTTTCCCTCAGGGGCTGCCTTGCGTGGATAGCACCTTCCCGTCGGCCTGTCCCTGGAGCCCTGGCCCATCCTCCTCCGCTGCGGGCCCCTCGGGCTTTACGGGAAGCCCTCTTTCTCTAATTGGCATTGAAACTTACAGCCCTCCCTTTTCCTGTAGGTGGGGTTTCCATAGGAAAAAGCTGCTTCTCCATTTCCCCAGCCCAGCAACTGTTTGGAAGTCTGATCCCCACATCCTGCTTTTACTGGGTCAAGTCCCTCTTGGACCGGCTCTTGTCCATCATTTACTGAAGGGGACCCACGGGTGCCCACTTCATCAGTGCTTGGACCTCTGAGATCTCTTCAGATGAAGATGGCCTTGCCTGGGAATCCTGCTACCTCCATCACCATCTAATTATGGGACGAGGCTGTGACAGCTGGTCTGGGGGCAGGAGAACGGGGCTAATCAAGCCCCTCGGGAAACACTGGAGGACTTGCCTAGCCTTTGAAGAACTGTAGTGGTTTCTGAGTCTAGCCCATTCTGGCGGTAAGCATGATGCGACTTCTGCCACTTCTGCTGGGGCTTTTGGGGTCAGGCGGCTACTTGTTCCTTCCAGGGCATGGTCAGGAAGTGGCCACTCTCACTGTGAAATACCAAGTGGCAGAAGAGGTGCCGTCCGGCACAGTGATAGGGAAGCTGTCCCGGGAACTGGGCTGGGAGGAGAGGCGCGGGCAGACGAAGGCAGCCTTCCAGGTCCTGCAGCTGTCTCAGGCACTCCCCATCCAGGTGGATCCTGAGGATGGCCTGCTTAGCACAGGGAGGCGGCTGGACCGAGAGCAGCTTTGCCGGCAACAGGATCCCTGCCTGGTTTCCTTTGACGTGCTTGCCACGGGGGACTTGGCTCTGATCCATGTGGAGATCCAGGTGCTGGACATCAATGACCATGAGCCACAGTTCCCCAAAGGTGAGCAGGGGCTGGAAATCTCTGAGAGTGCCTCTCTGCGCACCCGGATCCCCCTGGACAGAGCCCTGGACCCAGACACGGGCCCCAACACCCTGCACTCGTACACGCTGTCTCCCAGCGAGCACTTCGCCCTGGATGTCATCGTGGGGCCCGATGAGACCAAACATGCAGAACTTGTGGTGGTGAAGGAGCTAGACCGGGAAATCCACTCATTTTTTGATCTGGTGCTAACTGCCTATGACAGTGGGAAACCCCCCAAGTCAGGCACCAGCTTGGTCAAGGTCAATGTCCTGGACTCCAATGACAATAGCCCTGTGTTTGCTGAGAGCTCCCTGGCACTAGAAATCCAAGAAGATGCTGCCCCTGGTACTCTCCTCATAAACTTGACTGCCACGGACCCTGACCAAGGTCCCAATGGGGAGGTGGAATTCTTCCTCAGTAAGCATGTGCCTCCAGAGGTTTTGGACACCTTCAGTATCAATGCGAAGACGGGCCAGGTGATTCTGCGTCAACCCCTAGACTACGAAAATAATCCTGCCTATGAGGTGGACGTCCAGGCAAGGGACCTAGGTCCCAATCCCATTCCAGCCCACTGCAAAGTACTCATCAAGGTTCTGGACGTCAATGACAATGCCCCAAGCATCCACATCACATGGGCCTCCCAGCCATCACTGGTGTCAGAAGCTCTTCCAAAGGATAGTTTCATTGCTCTCGTCATGGCAGATGACTTGGACTCAGGAAACAATGGTCGGGTCCACTGTTGGCTGAGCCAAGAACTGGGCCACTTCAGGCTGAAAAGGACCAACGGCAACACATACATGCTGCTAACCAACACCACACTGGACAGAGAACAGTGGCCCAAATATACCCTCACTCTGCTGGCTCAAGACCAAGGACTCCAGCCATTATCGGCCAAGAAACAGCTCAGCATTCAGATCAGCGATGCCAACGACAATGCACCTGTGTTTGAGAGGAGCAGGTATGAGGTCTCTACGCGGGAGAACAACCTCCCTTCTCTTCACCTCATTACCATCAAGGCTCAGGATGCAGACTTGGGCGTAAATGGAAAAATCTCATACCGTATCCAGGACTCCCCAGTTTCTCACTTGGTAGCTATTGACTCAGACACAGGAGATGTCACTGCTCAGAGGTCACTAGACTATGAACAGATGGCCAGTTTTGAGTTCCGCGTGATCGCAGAGGACAAGGGCCAGCCCCAGCTTGCATCCAGCGTCTCTGTGTGGGTCAGCCTCTTGGATGTCAACGATAATGCCCCAGAGGTGATTCATCCTATACTCAGTGATGGAAAAGCCAGCCTCTCAGTGCTCGTAAATGCCTCCACAGGCCACCTTCTGGTACCCATTGAAACTCCTAATGGCTTGGTTCCAGCGGGTGCTGACACACCACCACTGACAACCCACGGTTCCCGGCCATTCCTTTTGGCCACCATTGTAGCAAGAGACGCAGACTCAGGGGCCAATGGAGAGCTCCTCTACAGCATTGGGCGCGGGAATGAAGCCCATCTCTTTGTCCTCAGCCCCCACCTGGGGCAGTTGTTCATCAACATCACCAATGCCAGCAGCCTCATTGGGAGTGAGTGGGAGCTGGAGATAGTGGTAGAAGACCGTGGCAGCCCCTCCTTGCAGACCCAAGCCCTGTTGAGGGTCTTGTTTGTCACCAGTGTGGATCACTTGAGGGACTGGGCCCGGGAGCCTGGGACCCTGAGCACATCGGTGCTGACAGTGATTTGCCTGGTCGTACTGCTGGCCATCTTTGGGTTGATCTTGGCTCTGATCATGTCCATCTGCAGGACGGAGAAGAAGGACAACGGGGCCTACAACTGTCGGGAGGCTGAATCTACCTACCGCCACCAGCCCAAAAGGCCCCAGAAACACATTCAGAAGGCAGATATCCACCTTGTCCCTGTGCTCAGGGGCCGGGTGGAGGAGCCTGGCGAAGTCGGGCAGCCCCACAAGGAAGCAGGCAAGGAAGGGATGATGGAAGCAGGCTGGGACCCGGGCCTGCAGGCCCCCTTGCACCTCACGCCAACGCTGTATAGAACCCTGCGTAACCAAGGCAACCAGGGGGCACAGGCTGAGAGCCGAGAGGTGCTGCAAGACACTGTCAACCTCCTTTTCAACCATCCCAGGCAGAGGAACGCCTCCCGGGAGAACCTGAACCTTCCTGAGTCCCAGCCTGTGATGGGCCAGCCACGCTCAAGGCCCCCGAAGGTTATGGGCAGCACCACAGGGAGGCTGCCAGGAGACTTGGGCAGCGAGGAGGTCCCACTGAGCCCACCGGCCTCCTCTGCAACCCTGAGGCGGCAGCCGAACCTCAACGGCAAAGTGACCCCTGAGAAAGAGTCAGGTCCCCGTCAGATCCTGCGGAGCCTGGTCCGGCTATCTGTGGCTGCTTTTGCGGAGCGGAACCCTGTCGAGGAGCTCACGATGGACTCTCCTCCTGTTCAGGTAACCGGGTGTGGGCAGCTCTCTCTGTGGTCACCCCTGGACCACTACATTAGACACCCCTATTACCCTTACATTCATCACATTCATTCCTGAGGCTCTCCAGGGACTTTATGGTACATTGGATGCAGTGAGTGAGGGCACAGTTCTGGGGTTAACGAAATCTAGCTGTGTGATCCTGGGCAACTTACTGTCTCTGAGCCTTCGTTTCCCTATAAAACAGAGATGAGGGTAAGAGCATCTGTCTTGCAGAGTTGTCCTGAGGATTTGATCAGTTAATTCCTATAAAGCACATACTCAATGTGCCTGGCACAAGTGAAACCCAGAAAAAGTTTAAGAATACAAGCTTTGGGATAAGCCTGCCTGGGTTCAAATCCTGACCCCACCTCTTCCTAGCTGTGAACCACAGGAATGTTACTCAGCTTCTCTGTTGAAGATATCTATGTTAATAGCACCCATCTCCTAAATTTGCTTGAAGATGAAATGAGTGCACTTAAAGCCTAGAATAATGTCCAGCACACGGTCAGCACTCAGCAAATGGTTACAATGACTTCTGCAAAGCTCTTCATCTCCTCCTGCCCTCTTGTCGTCTGGGCAGCGTTCCTATGAAGCAGGCCAGCATGGGCAGCATTGCCCCTGCGCTCAGGGGCTGCATTTGACTTGCCTGAGACTAGACTTTGTTGGCTAGGCCTGCAGAATGAGGCAGTGGAAACAGTCTCAGAACTTGGGAGTCTGCTCTAGGTTCAAATTTCAGCATAGCCACTCAGGAGCTGGGCAACCTTGGGCAAGTCTGTCCAACATCAGAGCCTCATTTTCCTCAAATGGCAATTATGATTCTAAACTTACCCTGTGCTACCTCCCAGGGGTTGAGGATTAAATGGAATAATGAAGGACAAACTATCTAGTGACCTAGGATTTACTGGACAGAAATGGGAAATCTTTCTCAGGGACGGTACCTGATCTCACACCCATATCTGTTCCTCTGTACTTCAGATAACTTTCCCTGTGCCAGGCTGCCCACTCAAGACACACGTCTGTTTGGCCAAGCAATCAACTCAGGTTTCCTGTGGTGCAAGGACACAGCTTCCTTCCCCCACATCCTCCCCAGGAAGCCACCTGGAGAGAGCCCCACTGCTCTTTTAGGAGTCTTGCCCTGAGCCCTATGTAGCTCCAGGGGTTGCCCAGAGCCATTTACTCATTCATTCATTCATTCATTCATTCATTCATTCATTCTTCAAATGCTTACTGAGTGAGCTTTTTTGAACCAAACACTCTGCTGGTTGTTGGTGAACAGAGACAGCAGAGAGCAGGCACTGGGGGTGAACCCACGGGGGTGATGGAAAGAAGGGTGTCCAGCTGGGATCAATGTGAGGGTAGGAGGCAATATGCCTAATGCTCATGTCTTTCCAGCAGCACAGTGCCACAGTGAGTCAGATCTGGGTTCAAATTCTAGCCCTGACGCTAACTGATATGTAGCCTCTCTGAGCCTCACATTCCACATCTGCAAAATGGGTATGATGGTATCTTTTCCCTAGGGTTATTATAAGAATTAAATGAGATTATATACCACCCTACAGTTATGAAGTGCTTGTCAAAAGATCTACTAATAAATGAATCATAGGGGCACCTGGCCTGGCTCAGTCAGTGGAGCATGTGACTCTTGATCTCGGGGTCATGGGTTCGAGTCCCACAGTGAGCACAGAGATTACTTTAGAAAAGTTTAAAAAAATAAATAAATGAATTATATATGTTCACTCATTTGATCCTTACAGCTACAACCACATGGGCCTTGATATTATTCCCTTTTTACTGCTGAGGAAACTGAGGTTCAAAATGCTTAAGTAATTTCTCAAGGCCATCCAGATGGAACTGGGGCAGCAGCAGATTTAGGATTTGAATCCGAGTCTGACTGATTGCAGAGGCTGCACTCTAACTCTGAAACGACCCTGAACAACAACACTATGCTCAGGCTGTGACACTCAGGGAGTGTCCCTGAACTATCAGCTAACGCTTGGAAGAGTGGCAGGTGCCTTAGGAGGGCTTCTGGGCCTGGGTCAGGAGATGTGATCTGCCCTGAGGCAGGCAACTGGGCCCCAGCCCTCTTCCAACTGTCCCCTGAGGTTGGCACTATCTAGTTGGAGCTGCCCAGAGAGGCTGAGTGGGAAGTCCTGAGCCTTCTCAGGGAAGACTGGGGGTAGGTCCAGGATTCCTAAGAGTAACAACCCATAATCCTTGCATTCTCTGAGCATTTTAAATTCTCAAACCACTGGGTGAATTAATCCTGACCACCCTGTGAAGAAGGCTGGATGGGTATTTCCAGCTCCAACTTAGAGACGAGGAAACTGAGGTCTGAGAATGTCTAAAAATCTGCCTGACATTACACAAACTAGAAATGACCTTGAACTAGAACTTAGCCTCCCGAGACCTGGTCTGTTGCCTTCGCCTTCACAAGGCCCTGCAGGGTCTGGCCCTGACATCTCGCCTGACCCCTGCCCCATTCTGCAGCCTCTCTGAACCTCCGCCCTCTCCTCCAGACTTTCAGCCTGCAGTGCCTTCTGTTTTCATTCACACCCTTGTTGAATGAATGAAAGAATGGATAAATGAATGATTGGATGATACCATTTTGCTTTCTCCAGAGCAGAGTCTTGCATCTGGCCCCACCAAAATTGGCTGAGTGTTTGAGTACTGCTGAAGGTGGGGAAATAACCCCTTAAGATAATCCTTATCGAAGTAATAATGAATTTATGGTCAGGAAATGCGTTTTTCAGCCCCATCCCGCAGACTGCAGCGGGAGCCGGTCACTCGGAATGAGAAGGAGGGGTGGGCCCAGGGGGTCCCCCTTCTCTCCCTCAGACTCCCAGGTCCTGTGGTGACACGGCAAAGCGAAGATCCTGCCTGCACAGGTCCCTGCCTCCGTCACTGTTCACCATCCCCCCTCTGATCACACAAACATCTGAAGCTGGAGGAAAGACTATAAAAAGAAAGCGCCGGCATTGAGGGAAACATCCGGCAAGGAAGTGTGCTGGGTCGGAATTGTGTGGAGTCAACAGATTTTTCCTGTCTTGCAGCAAATCTCCCAGCTGCTGTCCTTGCTGCATCAGGGCCAATTCCAGCCCAAACCAAACCACCGGGGAAATAAGTACTTGGCCAAGCCCAGCGGCGGCAGGTAAGCAACACATGGACCCACAGGCTTCTCAAGCCCCCACCGGCTTGCCTTGACCCCTGGAGCCTCTGTGATCTGAGGAAGGGTGAGCACATCCCAGACAGCGTCCCGCCTGGGAGAGCAGCGGACAGCATCCATCCCCCCATCCCAGGCAGCGTGGTCCTGGAGCAACTGTATTTATAGTATTTACAGGACCCAGAGTCTCTAAGGAAATGACTTCATCCCTGAGGTTCTATCTGTCCCCCTGATTGCAGAGGTGCTAGGCTATGGGCTTTAAGTGTGTAACTTTCAGCTTTCTTTGTCTTGACCCTTAAGCAATTATGAAGTTTCCCTGGCTGAGGCCATGAGTGTGTAGGTGTGTTCTTTTGGGCAGTCCTAGAATTAAAGAGAGCTCAAGAGGACGTCTAATCTAACTCCTTTTTGTTACAGATACAGAAACTGGGGCTTTAAATAGTTTGATGCAGCCCAGCTATGTTCAATTTGAGCAAGCCAGGTAAATCCTTGGGGCCTCAGTTTTTTACCTGTAAAATAGAGGTCACCATACTTCCTTGCAGTGCTGGGGTAAGGATTTAACGATCAAATGTATTTTAAGCTCATAGCCCAGTGACTGGCACATAGTAGGTGCACAGCTGACGCTAAAAGTCCTTTCCTCCTGAAGCGACTTTGTTCGAGGTCACATGGCCAGTGAGTGACAAAGCTGGAACCAGCTCGGGGTACCTGACTCCAGGTTCGGTGCTCTTGCCTTGACAACTCATGGCTTCTTTTTTGCAAAGATGGTGGGTGGTAGTGTAGAGTAGCAGTGAGTACACACACTCCATAGTCACATCAGCCTGGATTTGAATTTGGGCTTTGACACTTAATCCGTGGGGATAAGGTGCATAATTTTCACAAGCCTTGGTTTTCTTATTTGCAAAATGGGAATGATAACAGGAGAACCCCTCACAGATGTGAAAAGTTTGAGAATAAGGTGCATATAACTTGCAAAGCCTAGGACTTTTGGGCAGTCCTAGAATTAAAGAGAGTAACTGACTGGGAGTAACTGCTTAATAAACTTTAGTTGTTGTCATCATCACTTGCAAAATTGCCACCTCCCTCCTGATCGCTTCATGGCAGCAGAAATGGTCACAGAAAAAAAGCAGAAAGGACCCCAGACCTTAAAGCCCCGCGGGGAGCCTTCCCACCTGCTGGAATGTGGGGCCAGACCTGCCTCCCCATACTGAGGCAGTCCCAGGAACTGGCCTCCCCCAGGTGGCAGGCAGGGTCTGTGGGAGGGAGAGGCCAGGGTGGAGACAGCAGGAGTCAGGGAGAGTCTGAGTGGCTTTCTGCTTCTGGTCTGGGATTTGGCCTCAAATAGGGAGTAGGGAATATTCAGTCACTTTGTCCACAAAGTATTTACGAAGCACCTACTATGTGTCAGGCCCTGTTCTGAGCGCTGGCTGACCAGGGAATGAGACAGACAAAAATTTCTGCTCTCACTGGAGCTCATACTCAGATGGCTGGAGGTGGATGGATAGCTGGATGGACAGATGACTGCCTTGTCTCAATCAAAGTTACTACACTGCTACTCTGGGCCAGGCAATGCGAAGGAATGGGAGGGACCATGGTGAATAATAATATCAATGCATTCATTGTTTCTTCTTTTGCTGAGTGCTTACAAGGTGCCAGGTACCAGCTTCTTTACATACACTGTCTCATTTTGCCTGCCCCTTGAGGTGGATGTTATTTATTACCTCCATTTTACAGATGAGGCAACAGATGGAGAGTAGGCAGGAGGCCTGGGACCAAGTAACCCAGGTTGGTCTGACTCTGAAAGCCGGGCTGTGTATCCACCTCCTTAAGTGGATGGATGAATGCTGGCATGAGTAGAAGAATGTTCATGAGCAGGAATGAATGAATCTGTGTGTAATTTCCTCACTCGTGGACTTTGCAGGAGCGCAATCCCAGACCCAGATGGCCCAGGTGCCAGGGCTGGTGGCCAGGCAGAACCAGACCAGGAGGAAGGGTGCTTGGATCCTGAAGAGGACCTGTCCGTGAAGCAGCTGCTAGAAGAAGAGCTGTCAAGCCTGTTGGACCCACACACAGGTAAGGACTCCTCAGGATGACCCTGAGCCTGCTTCTACCCCCACAGTCCCCCACATGTCCAGACGTCAGCCTTCTCCACAGGAGAACACAGACATTCTGTTTCTGGGCAGGAATATCAGCAACATTTTACTTTCCCTAACGCTTCAGACAGTCTTCATTTGTTTAAAGACCAGATTCTACTTTGATTATTCATTTTAAAAATCCTAAGAATAGTAAATGAGCTCTTGGTGTGTGCCAGGTACTAGGAAGTGTCTTACACACATTAGCTCAGTTAAGCTTTTAAACAGTCTTTGGAGGTAGATGTTATGAGCTCCAATTTAGCGATAAGCAAACTGAGGCTCAGAGAAGTACCACAGGCTGCCCAGGGTCACTTAGCTCATCAGTGACTGAAGGGGAGCCAACCTGGGCCTGCCTGCCATCAGGAGACCTCCCTTTACTTCCTAAACCACCCATCTGTGTTTCTTTGGTGGGTTTAAATATCCTCCCATCCTGAGAACTGAGTCAATTCTTTAATGTGTTAACATATCTAATCGAAACAAAAATAATATTTTCTAGAGAAACAATTCGTTTTGATAGAAAGTACAAAATCTGGACTTTAATTCAAGAATGTGCTAACTGGGGCACCCGGGTGGCTCAGTGGGTTAAGCATCTGACTTTGGCTCAGGTCATGATCTCAGGATCCTGGGATCGAGCCTCTACCTCCGCCCCTCACCTCTGAATTCAGCGGAGGGTCTGCTTATCCCTCTGCCCTTACCCCTGCTCACGCTCTCTCCATCTCTCTTTTTCTCTCTCAAATAAATAAAATCTTTTAAAAAAGTAAAATAAAATAAAATAATTAAATTAAAAAAATTAAAAAAGAATGTGCTAGCTGGACACTGGTCAGCCTCCTTTAGGTAACACACCGTACCTCTGTCCATACCTACACTGTGGTTTTCTGTTTCTGTATAATAATCTTTTTCTCAACTGGACATACCCTATGTGCTCCATCTGGCTGCAAACACACTGAAAGCATGGCAGGGACTTCCTTTTCCTTGGTTAAAAAAACATAGCTAACATTTATTGAGAGCTTTCTATGTGCTAGTCCCTGTTCTATGTTCCTCATGAGAAAATCTTACGAGAAGGAATTATTCACTATCACCATTTCATAAAGGAAAAAACTGAGGGGCAAGGTTGTTTAGTAATTTTCCCAACATTGACAACGTGGCTCTAAATTAAAAGTAAAATTAAATCTAATTAAAATTAAGTAAAATGAAAAATTCAGTTCCTCAGTTATACCAGCCACATTTCAAGCACTTAATAGCCACATATGGTTAGTGGATATTGCCTTGGATAGCACACATATAGAAAGTTTTACAGGACAGCATTGTCTACTACACTCTACAACTGTGAGGTCCAATACAGTAGCCACTAGCCACGTATGCAAATGGCTAGTCACAATCAAGATGTGATATATGGCGGCCCCTGCCCAGCTCAGTGGGTAGAGCATGCAACTCCTGATCTCAGGGTCGTGAGTTCAAGCTGCACATTGGGCATAGAGATTACTTTAAAAAGAAAAAAAAAAATCATCCATCTTCAAGCCCCATTTTGGGCATAGAGCTTACTTAATAAAAATAAAAAGCATAAAAAAGTGTAACTTATTATTTTTAAAAAGATGTGATAAACATATAAAACACACTTCAGATTTTGAAGACTTAAGAATGTCAAATATTTCATTAATTTAAAAAATATTCATGACATGATAAAATGGTATTACGTTTAAAATGTCTTACAAATTGATTTCACCTTTTCTTTTTACTTTTTTAACCTGCCTCCTAGAAAATTTAAAATGACCTCTCTGGCTCACATTATGTCTGAACCGGCCAGCTCTGGGCTGGAACCTGTGTGCTCAGCTGCCACATGGTCCTGCTTTTCCACAGCACAGAGGGCATGGTGGATGCTGGGGGATGATGAGGGCACCAGGGATAGAAAAGCCTGTGCTGCTCACAGGGCAGAGCTGCCAAAGGGCTTTTGGTGAGCTTGCTGACCCCGGCGGTCATGGCTGCATCCATCTGATGCTGTGATGAGGACAACATTTTAATGGTTGCATGAGCTCAGTGACTGCGCACAGCAACCTGACAAGATGAGTACTACTGTTTCAACACTTCATGAGACATGAAGGAGACTCAGAGAGGTTAAGCAATTTTCCCAAGGTCACACTGCTCATAAATGGCAAAGGTGGGAAATCAAGTTCAAGCCAGCCCGGCATCCACCTGCCTCTGGGTGGACTCCCCGTCACTTTTCAGCCATTCTCATACACTCTAGCAATTTTCTCATTCCAAGCTTCATAAGCTCTCTGACCCTCGTACAAAGGCCTGATTCTGTAACCAAAAGAGTTTCAACCTTATTACCCCTGGGTCTCAGGGAACTAAGGTTTACATTTCCCAAATGCCCAGGGTTAATATTTATGTTCACTGAGTCATTCAAGAAATGCTTACTAAATCCCAGGCATGGGCTGGACCAGGTGGGAAGAGGCCTGCCCTGCCTCACAGCCTTCACAGCTCCTCCCTGACAAGGCAAGACAGAGACTCATTTATCAATATAAACAGCCATTAGCTGTATTTTGGAATAACTTTTCCAAATTACAAAAGTAATATTTGGTTAAGGTAGAAAAATGGAGGTAAATGAAAAGAGAATAAATCACTTCTGTCCAGGAGTAATTCCAGTTAGCATTTTGACATACCTCCTTCTAGTCTTTTATTATATGCACAGATTCTAAAGCAGCTCACCTTAAGCAAACATTAAACACATGATGAAGTGGATGTTGTACTTTTTTTTTTTTTTTAAGGCACAATTTCTTAACCATAAGACTTATATTGTCTTTCTTTGTCTTGGCCTCTACCACCCGGCCTAGGGCTGGCTAGTTTTTTGAGATAGCATTCTTGTTGAAGAGATGGGAAAAGGAAAAGTGTGGTGGTGGCATTAGGGATCTAGGGGACAGTTTTTCACTGCCCCTGTCCCTTTCCTGGGACAGTGCTTAGCCTGCCTCTAGGCCTGAGTTTCCTGCAGTTTAGAAGCAAAGGTTGAGGAGTTCAGGGCATAGTGATGTGTCCAGACCTTCCTAGGCCTGGGAAATCTGGAGGTCACAGGTGTGCACCCCGAGTGCCCTGGGGGTAACGGGGGGAAGCTACTCAGAGAGTGGGTAGGAGGGTACGGGCATATGGGGCTCCGAAGTCATCAGCTATGGGGTCAAATCTGGGTTGGTTGCCTAGTAGAGGGGTGATTCAACTTCTTGGAACTTCGTTTCCTCATTCATAAAATGGAATAGCGCTCTTCACTTCAAAGGTTTGTGTGGAGGTTAAATTGCTTGGCGTGGAGGAACTTAATAAATGGTCACTATTACTATGAATACAAACAGATGGCAACACCAAGCCAGGAACTCCGGCCTGGGCTAAGAAAAGGGAGCTCCCCCCCCACCACCCGCAGCTTCTAGTGCCCTGAGGGAGTGAAAATCCTGGCTGCGCCGCAGTGGCTGGAAGACACCTCGCCCGAAACACAGCAGGGTCGGGAAATTCTTTAGAAAAGGGCCAATTTCTAATTCTAGGCCTCCTTCCTCCTCCTGCCTCCTCCCCGCTCAGCTCCTGCGGGTCTTTCAGTGGGCAGCCTTCCTGCCCAACGAGCTTCCCCGTCAGGGCCTCTTCCTTCCCGCCCCGTCGGGGGGGCCCCCCCCACCCCCGTCTGTGCCCCGCCATTTCCCTTCCCTCCTCTGTCCGGAGCCCTCGCCCACGGCCCCGCCCCCGGCCGCCCGGCCCTGCCCCGAACCCCCCCCCCCGACCCCCCCCCCCCCGCACCCCCTCCCCCTCCGGCCCTCACCGGCTCCCCTCCTCCCGGTGCAGGCCTGGCCCTGGACCGGCTGAGCGCCCCCGACCCGGCCTGGATGGCGAGGCTCTCTCTGCCCCTCACCACCAACTACCGCGACAACGTGTTCGCACCAGACGCTCCGGCCGTAGAGGAGCCCAGGACCTTCCAGACGTTCGGCAAGGCGCCCGGGCCTGAGCTGAGCCTGACGGGCACGCGGCTGGCCAGCACCTTCCTCTCGGAGATGAGCTCGCTGTTGGAAATGCTGCTGGAGCAGCGCTCGGGCGTGCCGGTGGAGGCGGCCTCCGAAGTGCTGCGGCGGCTCTCGGTGTGCGGGAGGACCCTCAGTCTGGACCTGGCCACCAGCGGGGCCTCGGGCACGGAAGGACAGGGGGGCCCGGGGGCAGCGAAGGGGGCCGAGGGCAGGACTGGCGGCGGCGGCAGCAGCAGCAGCAGCAGCAGCAGCAGCAGGGGCCTGTGGATCCAGGGACCAGGGGCCCTGGGAGACGTCAGGGAGCCCAGGCCCTGAGGATCCTGGGACATGAGCTGCTTTCTAAAATCTTTGAACTCACGGTCCAGCGGTGGCCCAAGAACTTTAGGGTGACCGATGGTGCCCTGCAGAGGAGGCAGGGGCCCCACGACTAACAGCGGGCTGATCAAAGCAGCCCCTTGTTAGGGGCTGGCTCTGCCTGTGAGTTTTCTGGAGGACGGAGACGTGTGTGGCTGAAATGAGTGTTTGCTGGCAAAACACATGTAGAGCACAGGGGGTCAGTCTGCCCTGTGGGACAGATGCCAAGGAGTGTCCTAAGCAAGAAAGGATGGCCTCATCGCATACTTGAGGGTGGGGGCTGGATCCTGGGGTGCCAGGCAAAGCTCTCTGACCTACTAATAAAGGAAAAGCACTGGCTCATTCTCCTGTGTGCACCTGTCAAGGTGGGGGAGGGTAGGGGAGGTTAACAGAGTGAGGGTTCCTTGTCACCCATTCCCTGGCAAGAGGGGATGCTGGACCTGGACCGGAGTAGAGCACAGAGGTACACAGTGATTAACATGTGGACTCTTGACCCCATTTCTCTATTGCTACATTATCAAATAATCTGCTTCTCGGAGGCAAAATTAGGGCTAAGAAAAGCATGACTATTTATAGAATGTTTATGTGAACCAGGCCCCAGGCTTTACACTAGGATTTAATTTAATTTTCCAACAACCCTAGGAGTGAGGTGTTATCCCCATTTCACAGACAAGGACATGAGGCTTGGAGAAGCAGAGGGTCTTGCCCAAGATCAAGGGTAGAGACAGAGGGGTGCCTGAGTGGCTCAGCTGGTTAAGCGTCTGACTCTCGATTTTGGCTCAGGTCAAGATCTCGGGGTCATGAGATCAAGCCCAGGTGGGGCCACGCATGCTCAGCAGGGCTTCTGCTTCTTTCCCTCTTCATTTGTCCCTCCCCCTGCACATGCACGCTCTCTCACTCTCTCTCTCTAAAATAAATAGATAAATCTTGGGGCGCCTGGGTGGCTCAGTCGTTAAGCATCTGCCTTCGGCTCAGGTCGTGATCCCAGGGTCCTGGGATCGAGCCCCGCATCGGGCTCCCTGCTCTGCGGGAAGCCTGCTTCTCCCTCTCCCACTCCCCCTGCTGGTGTTCCCTCTCTCGCCATGTCTCTCTCTGTCAAATAAATAAATAAAATCTTAAAAAATAATAATAATAAAATAAATAAATCTTAAAAAAAAAAAAAAGAGTAGAGGCAGAGCCAAGATTTGGAGCCAGGACTGACCAACACCAAAACCTATGCCCTTGACCTTGACACTAGATTGCCAGCCAAGGAAAGGAAAGGAAAAGGCCCCACAGGTGAGCTTTTCTCAGTAGTGGACTTGTCTGAGTTCCCCTCATGAAACACTGTTGGAAAGAACATTTCTAAAGTGGCTCAGGCCTGCACGGCTCTGCATTTCCAAGCACAAAACAAGAGGGACTGGGATCTGATCTGACGCAGGCCTGGGCCTCTGCAGGCTCCTGTCCTTTCCCAGCGATTAGCCCTTCAGGTACAGAAGTCATGTTTGCAGACCCAGCGTTCATGGGTAAATCTTCCTCTGTCGCAGCAGGTTTGGGCCTGTGAATTCAGGCCCTAGAGGACAGTGTATGAACTGGGTCTCTGAAATCGATACTGACAACAGGAAAACTTCCAGGGCAGGAAGCAGCAAAGAAATAGCCAATATTTTAGCAAGGCTCAGCCTTATAATTTTCCTGGAAATTTCCAAGCAGTCATTCAGCTTCTCAGTAGCATGGGACTCTCCTCGACACTGAAGGCAAAAATTCCTCTCTGTGCTCCTCCTTCCGTCCTCTTTTGGAGGCCAGTATTCATGTTCACTGTCCACAGAAATGGGCCAATCATACTCCTGACCAAGGATAATGAAAGCCATGTAAACTTGGAATCCAATGTGGCACCATTATCCTGTTATTCTATGTTACAGATGACGAAAATAAGGCTCCCGAGAGTTAAGGGCTTAAAGAGCAGAGTCTCTGGGTCTCTGATCACCTCACTTCAGGCCCCAGTGATTTCCTTCCAAGATCTGTGATTTTTAAGCTGTTGGGCTCCCCAAGGCAATGAGAGAGGCTGGGGAGACTGAGCAGGCAGGGTCTCCAGCTTGACCAGCCAGGAGACCGACACAAAACAACACCTGATGTGTACTTACTTGTTGAATGCATGAATGAATGAATAAATCAATAAACCAATACTTCAGAGTTCCCTTTTATCTGTATTGGAGCTCTAGCTAAGACGTCCTTATGAAGAAAAAAGTTTCCATTATGTGAAATCAAAGTCTAAAAACCACAGAACTAGAGTAGACAATGTTGACTGCAACCACCCCCCTCTGCAATTACTAGTGGATTTTTGATGCAGAGCTGGTGTTGGGAGGGTCGAGAGAAGAAGAGATGGGGGAAGAGGTAACCTAAGAAACCCGGAACCTAATTAATTAATTAATTAATTAAAAAGAAACCTGGAATCATGGCTGTCACCTAGATCATTGGAGACCCTGGATCACTGCTTCACTCTGGTTCAGAAGTCCTTAATCTGTAGACCTTGTGATTACCAGGCAAATCCTTGTGTATAGGCATTTTTCTAGGCAGAAGATATGAAGTCCTTATTGGATTCTCCAAGGAACGTGTTGACCTATGAAAGGTTATGCTGCACTGGTCTCAGTCATGGCCTCAACCTCCACAAACACAGGTAATTTTAGTCATAAGGAGCCAGAACATTATATCACCAAGGAAAAGGCAAGACTGAAAAGGCTGCCTTGTGCAAAGCCACATGGCGTGTCTGTGGCAGGGCTAGGATCTGGATCTGGGATTCATATGATTTTTTTTTTTAAAGATTGTATTTATTTGAGAGAGAGAGAGAAAGAGAGCATGAGCAGAGCGAGCAGGGGCAGAGGGAGAGGGAGAAGCAGACTCCCCACTGAGCAGGGAGCCCAACTTGGGGCTCCATCCCAGAACCCCGGGATCATGACATGAACCGAAGGCAGACGCTTAACGACTGAGCTGCCCAGGTGCCCTTAATGTTCTTTTTAATATATCAGCAGTTCCTAACCTGGGGTCCACAGTTGGGCTTCAAGATCCATGAATTAGCTGAATTGTATGTAAAATTGGAGGAAGCACACTTTTCTATGGGAAGAGTCAGTGCTTTCACCACATTTTCAAAGGGCTCTGTGACCTAAATAAGATCAAGGACCCCTGCGATCCTCTCTGCCGGTCCTCGGTTCTGCTTTGCCCACAGACCCTGGACAACTCACGGGTAGAGCTGTTTCTGTTCTGGGGCAACCGATGTCCGGTCCGCATGGGGACGTACGTACTTGAGGTCAGTGCCCCCTTCTTGCCTGGGGACACTCAGCCCTTTCCCAGGAACAGGCTGAGAGTGACAGGGCGTATGGTGACAGAACGGAGCGTGCTGAACAAGAGGGTTACAGAAACTTCTTCGCATCAGCCAAGATGTCAAAGCTGAGACTTCGGACATGCTCAGAACAGTTTTCACCAAGATGGGCTCTGTCCCCCGGGAGACTGAGGGGGCAGGCAAGCCAGCCAGCACTCAGTTAAATGTCGTCTTAATTTGGAAAGCGCAAAGGGACATTTTTTATCAATAGTCAGCCGTTCTCCAGCACAAGGAGTGCAGTGCGGTGCTCACTTGGAGCCTGGGGGCAGCTCAGAGATTGATAGGCAGCCTCCTTGTCTGTCACCCAACTTCAGCTTGGCAGCTCACTGACCCTACCTCTCCTCTGGCTGAAACAAGCTTGAGATGGCAACCACTACCCAGGGGACTCTGAAGAGAACCCAATCCCCACAGGAAGACAGGAGAGGGAGGGAGGTGTCTTAGCACATGCTCAGCCTGGCACGTAGTATGCACCTAGAAAATAGGTCAGCCTTTTCCAGCTCCTACTAAGGATGGAGTACAATGTAATGGGTAAGGGGAGGAAGGAGCCATGATCAGAAACATTCATTCAGCAAACACTTTGTATTTATTGATTACTATGTGTCAGAAGTAGCACTGGAAATAGCAGTAGGGGGTATACAGAATCGTTCATGCAACAAATATTTAAAGCGCCTACTATGTGCTGGCTAGGCTTGGTGCTGTTGGGTGGAGAGGGG
This sequence comes from Neomonachus schauinslandi, assembly GCF_002201575.2. Classification (NCBI taxonomy): domain Eukaryota; kingdom Metazoa; phylum Chordata; class Mammalia; order Carnivora; family Phocidae; genus Neomonachus; species Neomonachus schauinslandi. The sequence goes on along the minus strand of NC_058409.1, from coordinate 32,244,474 downwards.
GCAATGCAGCAATGCATAAAACCAGGCATTCTTTGAGTAAATATTTACCAAACATTTACTAAGTACCCCGCACTGTATTAGCACTGAAGATAGAATGAATCAAACAGCCTTGTTCTGACTACAGCATCAGGACTCCCCGGAAACAGCATCTCTGGATAAGGAAACTGAGGCAGCAGAGAATCACACAAAAGTCTCATTGCTGAGGGCACTAGGTCCCCAGACTTGGGTCTCCCAGTATTCTAACCCAAGCTGGCCCTCCTGGCAGGGGCCACTTCCCTGCCCTTCCCCTCGTATTTCCTTTCAGGGCATGGACAATGAGTCATTAATAATGGAATTTTTTTTTAAAGATTTTATTTATTTATTTGACAGAGAGAGACACAGCAAGAGCGGGAACACAAGCAGGGGGAGTGGGAGAAGGAGAAGCAGGCTTCCCGCAGAGCAGGGAGCCCGATGTGGGGCTCGATCCCAGGACCCTGGGATCATGACCCGAGCCGAAGGCAGATGCTTAATGACTGAGCCACCCAGGCGCCCCTTAATAATGGAATTTTAATGGCAAAAGCACAGCAGCGCCTGGGTCTGTGGATGAAGCCCATCCCCTGGGGCCATGTGGAGACCGCAGTGACTGAACAGCCAAGGATTTTTGGTCCCTTGACAACACCTCTCTCACGACTCTTCCATCCTTCCTCTCCACAAGGAGAGCTTGAAAATATCTCCCCTCCACAGTTGGCACCCCGAATTGAATCAGTACTTAACTTGTAATGACTGAGGGGGAGGGAGGGCTGCATGTGGTCATCAACACAGGACACCCACTGTCCTGGGGCTGTGTGAACTGCCCCTCCTTCCCCCGGAAGGAATCAGGAACCCCAAATGACAACAGGAAGGGAAGAGGCTGAAGAGCTGGGCTCCACAGGAGGGCAGGAAATGACATTTTACAGAAGGTGCCTCAGGAAGGGTGACTAGCGGTCTGCATGGAGCTGGGCGCTGTGCTCAGCTCAGGCTGGGAAACATTGGGTTAACCAAGTTCTTCACTGCAGGACTTCTTGGAACCTTAAAGATGCTGATGTGCATTGTGAATCTATAAAAAAGGGATGTTTGGTAAAGCATTTCCCAAACTTATTCGACCACAGAAACCTTTTTTTTTTTTTTTTTTTTTTTTGCAGAGAGATTAGTACACTGTACAACTTAAAAACCTGAGCTTTAACCAATGTGTGTATGGAACCTCCACCAGCATGGGGCCTTGTGCTAAGTGCTGAGGATACCAGAATACAAAGACAACGAGGTTCCAAATCCCAAGGAGCCATCTGTGGGAGGCCAGCTGCATGAGGGGACCAGCATGGGGGTGGGGGGGGCAAGTGTGTAAGGCAGCCCTGGAAAGGGAATGGCAGTCAGGGGGAGGCGCTGGAGCTGGAGGAAGCCAGTGGTGAGAGGAAGGTGCTGGAAAAGTATGGTAGGACCCACTAGAGGTTGGGGAGAGAGAGAGAGGTAGGGAGCAGAGAGGGAAACACGGACAACCCTCTCCCGCCCAATTCCTCCCACCTTTCAACTAGCGGAGCTGGGTAGTCTTTCCCATTTGAACAGTTACTAGAGGGTTTGGTCCTCAGTCCTTCCCCACCCCCCCCCCCCCCCCACCCATGCTATTGAACTTGGGCTAACATCCAGAAGCCAGGGAACAGCTATGCACAAATTCAGTAATTGGAGTCATTAGTGTTGACTCAGAAATCATTTTTCCTAAGTCTCTCTCTTGGAGAAGCTTTTAAGACCCTTCAAATTGGTTAATGGAGAGTTTAGAAATGAGGTTGGAGCCTCAGCTTTCAGCTCCCCCTGCCCAACCCCCAGCTCTCCCCAACATACTCAAGGGCAAGAGTGATGAGATAATCCAATATCTATTTTATTAAACTCTCATCCATTTCTGGCATACCCTTCACAAACAAGGATCTTGAAATCTACCCTTCCCTGCTGCAAGTCTCCAGGTGCTCAGTCTCCACTTCCTCCCTCACACTGGCTGGATGACAAGAACACTTTCGCGTGAAGCTACAGTGTGAACTGGCGCAAAGGAGCCCCAGGTCAGGAGTCAGGGGGCCTGGGTCTTCTCCTGGCCTGCTGACTCATAAAGCCGGTAACCACGGGCACCACTCCGCCTCCTTGGGCTTCAGTGAGGACCAAGGTCCCTTCTGCAGCAAAATGGCACACACGGGCTGGGTAGGGTAGAAGGCAGACACCAATGCCTTTGGTTTACCACCGAGAAAACAATGTAGCGGGTCAGGTCACTGCTTCAAGCTGACATGGCCAGCACCTGGGTCTTCATACACTTTCTTCTTCTTTACTGTGCTGGGGCAGGTGCTTAAGGTTCTTTGGGAAGTTGAGTAGATAACTGGCCTCTGCCCTGGGACTCAAGTTACGGTAGCTCTCTGAGAACCCACAGGCTTCCTTCTTTAGGGCTGAAGTGAGGTGGTCTGAAAAAGTCAAGCAGATACATCAGGCATGTAGGCAAGAAACTCGTTCCTTCCAAATCAAAGGTGAAATGGGAGATGATCATGAATCCGTAGGAGATGACCAAAAGTGAATGTTGGCTCTCATCTTGAGAATAGCCTGAATCAGTGTTCTCTAAGTGTTAGCCATTCATGCAACCACCCTCATGGTTTTTGCCACCTCTCTGGACCTGTGCTCCTCTTTATCCAATTTCACAATGTTTTTCTTTAAATGGATTATTTATAATATCTGTGAAACCATGATGTGCTAGTCACATTTTTACATTACATATTAAATATCCAACTACTGAAATGGAAAATATTGAGTACCTAAAATCCTCTTGTGAACCACCAGAGACACATATATCAGATGTTGGCAAAAACTGATGTAGTCTGAGCTTGAGGAAACTGAGGCATGGGAGGAGATAGGTAAGGGGTTTACTCAAGGTCATAAGCTAAGATGAGGACCAGGGTCTCTGGACCCTTCAGGAGAGTTTTTCACAGGTCACTGAATGAATCCCTTTTGTGCACAGAACCAGAGATCACTGTGAATGTTTCCACTTCTCATCTGGGAGGCTACCAACTGGGGGAAAGGTCAAAGTCATTTATGAGCCATGTACTTGAAATTGCTTGAGAACCTCAGCTCCCACTGGCATGACCACCTTGGAAAGGGACACTGACACGTTTTTGTTACCATCCACCTCTCCGCCCAACACCAGTGAGAGGCACCAGTGACTAGGTCTTATCTTACCTTAGCCAAAACCCAGTCTGACGAGACTCCTTTCCAAGGGGTAGTTGTGCGGGGGGAGAGCCCTGCTGGGGGTTCCCGGGCTGGCTCTGAGATGCCCACTTCTATAGAGGAGGCCAAGGTTCCCTGTGCTCGAGGCGTGTGGGAGGTGGGAGGCTCCTGCCAGCAAAGTGTTGAGGCTGTGGAGGGAGGGACTGGAGAAGGACTTCAATCCTCTAACTGCCAGGTCGCTGGGGCCCAGGGCTGTGAGGAGAGGTGAGAGCAGCTCTTACTCACCCTGTGGGTTCCTACTTTGGAGCAAGGACTTCTTAAAGGACTTAGCTGCCTCCAGCATTGTTAACCCAGGCCAGCGCGAGTGACTCATGAGTGAGCAGGACTCTCAGAGCCCTCGAAGGGTAATTCAGGGCAATGAAGCAGTATCTCGGGCTACCGTCTCCCCTGACAAATCATCAGAGCAGCTACCGCTTCTCCAAGCCCTGCTGTGTGCCGGGTTGTGCTAAGCCCTCTGGAGTCATCTCATTTTATGCTTACAGCCCAACGAGTGAGGTATCAGTAGTACCCCCACTTTCAGAAGTGAAGAACCTGAGGCTCAACGACACTGAGTCCAGGGTCAGTGACAGAGCAGGGGTCAAAACTCAGCTGTGTCTGACTCAAGAAGCTGTGCTCTTACCCATCACTGGGGCGGGAAATGGCAAGTGGTCCAGGGGCTACCGCCTCCCCCTTCTCTGTCACAGGGTAATCAGCTCACGGGAGGGAACCTGTCGGCTTCCATACGCACCTTTCCCTGCCGCCTCCACAGAAAAGAGGTTCCGCAACCTCTCCTGGGCAGGTTCATTGCCCAAAGCCGCTGACTGCTGGTAACATCGCACAGCCTCTCCCAGGTTCCTCTGCACACCAAGGCCCTTCTCATAGCAAATTCCCAAGTGGTACCTGCTCTGGGAGTCCTAAAGGGGAAAACGGACAGACACACAGATAGGCACACGTGCGGGAGGGAAGAACTGAACCGCGAAGGCAGGAGGAAGGTGGAGGAGTCAGGTACGATAAGCCAGAGGCCCGGAGTTTGCCCGACACGGAGGAGTCGGGGATCCTTCTGCCCAGGGAGATTCGAGCCGTGGCAGCTTCTTTCGCCGAGGCTGGTGCCATAGGCAGGGACAGAAGTGAGGGCCCCAGGCAGCCCAGCCCAACTATGGGGACCCCGGGACTCTGGCTCCTACGTCAGCTGAAAGAGCCAGGAGCAAGAGTGGAGGCTAGGCTTCCCAAAGGCCCTGCATGCCTCTCTGAACCTCTCCCGAGGTTCTGCAAAACATACGTTACAAAGAATGTTCCTCCTTTGAAAGGTTAGAAGGCTCTGGGATCCTGTCTCCTCTGAGAACTACGAGGCAGTAGCAGGTAGGGCTTCCGAGCACTGCCTGGGTTCCAGTCACGGCTCCACCACCTACTGGGGAGGAACCTCAGGCATATTATGCTATGCCTCTGTGCCTCGGTTTCCTCATCTATAAATGGGAAATAATAACAGTACCTACCTTACTGCGTTGTTATGAGGATTACATGCGTTACTACGTGGAAAGTGCTTAGATTACTGTTATTATTACTTTCATACCTTTAGTTGCCCACATCATTAATCTCTCCCTCTCTGGTGGAATATTATCGTTATATTCAAGCCCCCAACTTTAAAAAACAAAATACTCTGTTGATTCCCAACCACGGTCCCATTTCTCTTCTACCTTCTAGCATTAAATTTCTGGACAGGGTTTCTGGTCCATGTATGCCAAAGTCTATGTAATAGATATGGTGGACTCATAGCCATCGACCAGCTTAGAAACTACCAGACACTCATAAGGCCAAAACACCCACCCTGCCACACTGCTCAGTACAAACCTACAGAGACACAATTCCTCCTGGAGTAGGTGAGTGTGAGCACTGTGCCCAACACCGCGCTACCAAGCAATCCTCTGCGCACTTCTCCTTCCAGTGTGCTGGGTGACTAAAGCAGGCCAAGGGGCCCCCGGGCTTGTCCAGCACATGAAGAACACGAGAAAGGCTCTGGGGATCTAACAAGGCAGGCAGGCATAGGGGCAGTACCGGCTGGTGACACTGGTCCCCTTTTGACAGCAACGACAGATAAAACCGAGTAAAAATAAAGCATTCTGATGCCCAAGAGTTCGATGAAGCTATCATTGTGTTGGCCCGAAAACACAGACGAGCAGGAGCCCCTACGCAGGGCATTCCAGTCCATGCACACGGCTTGCTTTAATCCAGTACCCCTGGTCCTCCCCCCAAAAAATCCTGGTCAAGTACACTTGAGGAATACAGCAAACCAGAGATGCCCTTTTGGTGATTCGCACGGAGGGAAAGCGCTGAGATCTCCTGCATTGAAGACACCTAGTTGGCTCCTTATTTCCAAACCCCGCGGACCATGTTTTCCCCGGAATTACTTACGAACACCCCCCTGGAGCTAATACTCGGGAGAACACACTCTGGGTCCAATGGATTGGCTGGATGCCAATGCCCCGACATCCGCCGCTCCCCAAACTGCTCTGTGTCTTCTGACTTCCCTGAACTGCACCGCTCATGAGGACGCACCCTCCCTGTGCGCCGCTTACCAAGTGCTCGCACACCTGTTACCTCAGATAGATTGTGATCCTCACAACAACAACAACCCTGCGAAGCAGCAGACAGGCGAGGCAGTCAGTATTATCCCCGTTTTTGAGACGAGGAAAACAGGAAAACAAGAAGCAACCGGCCCAGCAGTGTGCTGGTAAATGTAACAACCGGCTGGCCAGTACCAGAAGCCCCGCTTTGTAGCACTGGGTCATTTCTGTGCGGCAAATACTCCTCCCATAGCTGATTTCAAGACACCAGCACCTCTTGCAGACTGGTGTAAGCCAGCTCCTGCGCACCACTAGACCCGCCCAGGGGTCACACAGGGAGCCAGTGACGATTAAGACTTGAAGCTGGCCCAGTGTGTTCCTGTCGACCGTCTCCCGTGCACCCTGGAGCTGGGTACCAGTTCCCAAATCCCCTCCTTCCTCAGACTCGATCCCCCAACATGCCAGCACGCTGGAGATGTCCTACCCCATTGTTGGCTGCAAGCCAAAAGTATTTCACAGCTCTCTGCTCATCCAAGTGTGGCTCCTTGGTGAAAAGCACCCCAAGGAAAGCTTGAGCCTGTGGTCAGGGAGGAAGGAAAAAGGTTATCTCGGTCACTTCCAGGCCCCACGTGCTCCAAATGCCCAGGAGAGACCCCACCCGGGCACTCACCTCTCTCAAGCCCGAGTCTGCAGCTTGCTTCAGCATGGACACTGCCCTCTGCTGCTTAGGGCCCCCCGCGGAGGCCGGGCCTTGCAGCAGACACCTGGCATAGCGGTACTGAGCCAGGCTGTGGCCCTGGCTGGCAGCCAACTGGTAGAAAAGGGCTGCCTGGAAGAAAGGGAGAGACCCCTAGTCAATGGGCACCCCGGCAAGCCAGCTTTCCCTTCGAGTGAAATTTGTAAAAATTATTTTAATAGGACATAATCAATACAGATTAGTCAGAAAATACAGATAGGCCAAAACTTCAAAACACAGATAAAGTGAAAACAGAAACATGAAATCCCAAGAAATTCTGCCTCCTAAAGAGCATTCTCTGCTCACCTTTTAGTTTACAGCTCTGCAAGTTTCTTCCCACAAACCCATGTATTTATACATACACGCACACACATTCACACACACAGACGTATATAAATGTATGTGTGTATAACAGGGAGAAAGAAACAGAATGAGAGAGAGAACAACATTTACAATTTTGTAACCTATTTTTTCACTTAACAATACACCAAGAATGTCTTTCCCCGCCAGTAAATATAGATCTGGTGCGGGGCGCCTGGGTGGCTTGGTCGTTAAGCGTCTGCCTTCGGTTCGGGTCATGATCCCGGGGTCCTGGGATCGAGCCCCGCATCGGGCTCCCTGCTCGGCGGGCGGCCTGCTTCTCCCTCTCCCACACCCCCTGCTTGTGTTCCCTCTCTTGCTGTATCTCTCTGGTCAAATAAATAAATAAAATCTTAAAAAAAAAAAGATAGATCTGGTGCATCATTTTTAAGACCCACATAGATATTATTAACCAATTCACTACTGAAGGAACTTCAAATTGCTTCCTTCTTTTTTTTGCCATCATATGCAATTCTAAGAAATCCACTCTTGTATATAACATCTCTGTGTACTTATCCTACTTGTTTAGAATGAATTAATCCATTCATCAAGGTAAGGTTGTAGGTCCCGAGGATACAGCTGCAAAGAAGAAAGACAAGGTCCCTGACTCCTTTTAAATCTAAATTCCTAGAAGTTAGGAGTCTCTTCTTTTTCTCTCGTGGCTGAGAGAGAGAAGCTGTCTCCCCAAGCCCTGTCCACTGCTCATTTCTGGAGATCAGCTCTGGACAGTGCAGCATGGGGGACAGGCCTAGGGACAGGGAGAAGGTGCAGTACCTTGCCAAGGTCCCTGGGGGTGCCTCTGCCATGCTCGTGACACAAGCCCACGTTGTACTGTGCTTTGCTGTAGCCATGGTCTGCTGCTTTCTGGAAGTAAGAAAAGGCTGCCGCGTAGTTCCCATTCCTCATGTTCTCTGTTCCTGTAAGAAAGCACGGGGTGGAAACACAGCTTCCTCTGTGAACGTCCCCATATCCTTGGCCAGATACTCAGAGGCTGCTTCCTTTCTTTTTGGTGCTAGACACTTTGCATGTTTCTATCCTCCAAATGTTTCACTGGTTTGCCAGAGACATCAGTGGGTTCTGTCCTCCCATACAATATCCTCCTCTTGGTGACAGCATCCCGATCTGCCTTTGGGAGCAGCCCCCCTTCCCCCCCTCCCCCGACACGTGCTATCAATCAATGTGCCGTGCTCTTCCCAACCCATAAGCCCCTCACTCAGGAGTCGGAATCTTAATCTGGGTGAGGCATGAGAGAAAACAGCTTTTGTAGGATTATCCTGACAGCAGCACTCTGAAGACACTGTCCCTAAGTTACTGCCCCCTGGACGCCAGGAGCTATCCTGATTCCTGCTCTTTCTGCCATGTGGCAAAGTCAATAGATCCCAATGGATTCCTTCTGTGTTTAAGTTAGCCAGAGTGGGTTTAGGCTGCTTGTAACCAACAAAACATAACTAAACAAGCAAGCAAACAAACGAAAAACAGAGACAGGGCTGGGCACAGCCGAGTCCCCATTCAAACCTTTGCTCAAGCTGTCTCTCCTGCCTAGGGTATCTCTCTGCCTCCACCATCAGGCCTTCCCATCCTGTTTCTCTGGAACCTTCAGACCACACTCCGGCTTTAACACTGTTTTGGCATTTACTTAATATACAAGCCTTTTCCTATGAACTAAACTGTTTCCAGAGTACAAGCCCTGTCTCCTCAATTAGACTGCAAAATCCTGGAAGCAGAAGCGGAAAAAGAATGTAGAAGAAATAGCTTTGCATAGGGTGAAAGCTCTATACAAATGCAAAATATGATTATGGTTTATGCTCCCTTTGTGTTCTGCCACACTGCTTAGCACTGCTGAATAAATGAATATGTGAATGAAGGAATGGGCAAGAAAATTCTCAGAAGAGACTGCCTGCCCATCAAAATCACAAAAAGCTAATGAGGCAGAAGCCAGGTTCCATTCAGCCTGGAGTAAATTAAAGTCACCTCCCTGCTGCCTGAAAATTTGCTGTCCAGGATTCACAGAGCCCTCTGTCCTTGAGAAGACTCAAGAGGGCGAAGGATTCCACCCTGTGCCTGCCCATTCCCCACACTGGCTCCCTGATCATCTCTCTTCTTTGTCTCCTCTGCCTCTAAACTAAACCAAGCCACCGTGAGGCTTTGCTATGCCATCAATAACAGCTCCAACCCAGTCTCCTGTTTTCTCTGGCATCTCTGCACTCCACGTCTGTCCATACAACAGCCAGAGAAATCTGAAAAGGTAAATCAGATCATGTGATGGCACCTCCTCCTACTCCAGTGTAAAACCCTCCATTGGCTTATCTCACTTCGAAAAGCCACACTCCTCTGTGGCTCAGAAGGCCTTGCCTGATCTGGCCCCTCCCTGCTTTTTCTACTCTCTTGGTGATCTCTAAGTTCCAGCCACACTCACCTTTCTTTTGTTCCTTTAACAAGCAAAACTCAATCCTGCCTCAGGACCTTTGTACTTGCTGTTCCCTCTGTTTGGAAAGCTCTTTCTCTGGATGGAAACAAGACTGGCTTGTTTTTGTCAGTCAGGTCTTAGTGCAAAGTTCATTGTGCATTGGTCAGGACTTCCCCAAGATTAGTGCAAAGTGCATTGGTGAGGACTTCCCCAAGTCACTGACACATTCCCTTATTTACTTTTCTCTATAACATTTACCACCATTGGAAATTCTCTTGTTTGCCAATGTATTGTTTTTCTCTCCCCGCCCACCCCAATTCACATGTCAGCTCCATGAAAGTAAGGACTCTGTCTTATGAATCACTGTATCCCTGAAACCTAAAATAGGGCCTAGCAAAAGGTGAAACTTGTACTAAATGAATCCCTGCTTCTCATGCATCTGCCCATTAACTGAGTCGCCACATTAAAAGGCCTGAAACTTAAGCCAAGTCACTATGGAGAACAGGACAGATGGCGGGGGAGCACCTGGAGTCTGGATGTGGGTAAGAAGGTCCTGTTTGTGCACTTGAGGGCCTGCTCCAAACCTAAGGAGCCTGTTCCTGCCTAAACGTGTCAGAAAATGCAAGGTAACCTCCAAGATTTCTCTTCCCCTTCTTACACAGTAACAGAATTTTCAGGTAAGCACGCGGTCATTCAGCTAAAGACTACATTTCCCCGGGCCCCTCTGCAAGTAGGTGTGGCCACAAGCCTACATTCTGGTCAATGATTTGTACAACTTGTAGGTTGGAAAGGAGCGATGCTTTAGCTTTCCCACCTTTCCCCTTCCTGAAAAAAGCTAGAATAGCCAAACTGGACCTTGAGATGGAAGCCAGTTCTAAGAATGGCAGAATCATGAGGATGGGTCCCTGACACCACTGTGCCACCATGCCAGATTTGGTCTACCTACCCGGGCGAAAATAAACTCTCTCTTGTTTAAATTGCTCCCTACCCTAACTCGGTTTGACCAACCCCATACCCTTGCCATTTTCCCATCCGCCTGCCTTGACGCAAGGTCCACCCAGTTACCCAGGAAGTTGAAAGCAATGGAAACGGTGAGCTGGAAGAGCTGCTGAATGGAAGTCACGGCCTCCTCGAGGGAAAGCGTTTTTGATTTATCTTGTTCCTGAGGAAGAAATATAAAGACTCATCATGGGACAGTTCTTCGGAACTGCCACCTGCCCAGGGGATAGTTCATTGGAACTGCCACCTGCCCAGGGGAATGTTATGAGGATCCAGAGGCCAAATCTGAACAATACCTGCTTTTCTCCAGCGGGCTGAGGCTGGGCTGGCTTTGCCCTGGATTGGAAGCTACCACTGGTGGGCAGGAAGCCCAGATCACTGGGATCTACAAGGAAAATGGGTGACACCCAGTCAGGGCAAAGGAGAAAGTGTGGTTTCTCCTTTTCTCCCACTGTCCCAGTCTCCCCAGCCCCTCCAGCCAGCGCCACTGCCAGGAAACAGAATCATTCTGAAGTGCCCCAGAAAGCAGGGGACCGACAGGAACGACAATTCCCTTATCGGGCATACGCAGCAACAAATGTCCATCTGCCCAATTCCCCACCCCCTCTACTACCTTTGGCTGATTCTAGGAGGTGGAAACATACCTTCCTCAGAGGGACCCTGAAGACCGGATGCCCTCAAAGATCTGTGTGAAGAGAGATTCTTGGGCTGAGTGGAGGCTTCTTTCTGGCCCAGCCCAGGTTCCCTGGGACCAGTATGCCTGGGAGCTGGGCCATCAGGGCTGGGTAGGATGTGTCTCCGAAGTGCTGGAAAGACCCAGTAAGAGCAGTCACATCAGAAGGGGATCAGCTCGGTTTGCTTGGGCTTGACTGAGGGTCCCCTGAGATTTGGGGGAAGAATGTGGGATCCCTTCTGACACCTCCTTCACACACCTCAACCTCCCTCCTCCGTTTCCTTTGCTGGCTTCCATCTGAAGGGTCCAGAGGGGCCCCCATTTATGCTGATCTCCTGCCCTGGGTATAAATCATTCCTCTGCCTGAATACTCCCAGTAGCAGGGAGATATCTACCTTATTCACTGTTGTAGCCCCAGCACCTAGCACTTTGTTTGATAATAATATTGATCATGATTATAATTATAAGAACAAGAACTTAAACTAATACTTTCTGGGTACTTACTATGTGCCAGGCACTATTCTAACTCTTTGACGTGTATTAACTCATTTACTCCTCCCAAGACACCTATGAAGTAGGTTTTATTATTACCCCATTTTATAGACGACAAAATTGAGGCACAGGGAAGTTAAAAGTGACTTGTTCAGGGACACAAGGCCAGTATGCGACAGCTCTGGGGCTTGAACCCTGACACTAACTCCAGGGTCTTAACCACTAGGCCGTACTGCCGGGTACCATGGTACATGACAGCTATCCAGTGAAGATGCACTTATTCATGAATGACTAACCAGAGAATGATCCAACTGGCTGAGAGGTAAGCAGGAAGCCACACCCAGGATCTAAAGTAGCCTGTGGGGCTCCCTGTGGGGCTCCCTCCATGGAAGGTGAGGGGAGAACATGGGAGGACACTGAAGGGCAGGTGTGGCCCACACCCTGAGTGGATAGAACTTCCTCACATTCCCCTTCCTCTGACTTCAGATAGGAAAGGCAAGGAGCTGCTGATGGCTCTTTTCCTGAGGTGTGTCCAGAGATGCTTCCTGGCCCAGAGAAACTCCCAGCCTAGCCCTCCTGTCCCTGGGACTGAGAACTCACAGGACTGGTGCGGATGCCACAAGGGAGATGAGAGGAAACGATCCAGGGGACAGCGCCAAGAGCAGTGCCCCGCTTGCCGAGGTCCTGCTGGCAGGGACGACTGGAAATGGATCTGCCTTGCCAGCTGCACGGCCAGCACAGCCAGAGTGCCCTGGGAAAGACAGCACATCAGGGACCCAGCTTTGTACCAGTCACCTCCTTCAGTCTCCCCTTTCAGCTCAGATATCACTTCCTCGAGAGGCCTTTCCTGACTCCTGGCTATGGCCAACTAATCCTCTCCCAGTGAAGGGGCGCCTGGGTGGCTCAGTCATTAAGCGTCCGCCTTCGGCTCGGGTCATGATCCCAGTGTCCTGGGATCGAGCCCCGCATCGGGCTCCCTGCTCCGCGGGAAGCCTGCTTCTCCCTCTCCCACTCCCCCTGCTTGTGTTCCTGCTCTCGCTGCGTCTCTCTCCGTCAAATACATAAATAAAATCTTGAAAAAAAAAAATCCTCTCCCAGTGCCCAAATGTCCCTGTAGAGCCCTGGTCACAGTGGTACTTAAATAATCACCTCGACAATTATTGAGCTAAGCTCTGTGTCTCCAGTTAGTCTTAAGCGCCATGAGGGCAGGAATTGTGTGTGTTTTGCTCACCACTGTATCCCTGGAGCCTAGGAGAGTCCTAAGATATAGCACGAATAAATACATGCATGTATTTATTAAATGCATAATAAGTTAATGAATAAGTAAAGTCTAAGCAGGCAAAAAGATAATGTGGTAAGCTGGGGCTTGGCCACAGATGCAGTGACAGGTGAGAGTTCCCCATCAGGTTCACTGTCTTTCTCTGGCCTGGGGCACCAAGTCTTCCCTTCCCTCTGCCCAAGCCACCCCGCCAGCGACACATTCACAGGTACAGGCTCGCTGAAGGTGTCCCGGTGTCTCTTCCCCGACAGGTCTGTGGAAGACCTAAGCTAGCTCCTAGCCCAGTGACCGCTTGGTTTTCCCTGTCCCTTCCTGTGCACACCCAAATACTTATTTATGACAACAGGCATTGGGTACACTGGCCGAGACAAGTTACAGTCTCTGGCCTCATGGAGTTTACATTTGCACTGAGGGAGAAAGACAGATTTCGAGTACACAGAGAAATAAACACAATAACCACAAGTTATGCTAAATGCCAAAAAAGAAACAAATCAGGAGTTTTCACAGAGCATAGAGGGAGGTCTGAGAAAACAGGGCATCAAGGAAAGCCTCTCTAGAGGGCTGATGTATGAACTGAGACCAGAAGGAAGAGAAGGTGCCAGCATGTAATAACAGAGAAATGTATCCATGGCAGTGGGGACAGCTTGTACTCAGGCCCTTTCACATGGTCAACAGTGACAGAGCTGAGGGACAGCATCAGGACCCCTGGAATCCAGGCCCAGTTTCTAGAAGGACTCACTGTGGAATTGCTCTAGGACTCAGATCTTTGACAAATTGGGAAAATGCTCTGCTCTCCAGGGTATGCTTTGCCCCTAGTCCACAGCTCCACAGAGAGAAGTGGCCCTGCCACGGACACATTCTAGGCTCCATTCTGCTGATGGCACCAATTTACAATGAGACAACTGATGCTCAGGGAAGTCAAGTTACTTGCCCAAAGTATACAGCATGAAAGTGATAGGGATGAGATGTGACAGAAACGAGAGTGATGTGTGCAGAACCTGGATGACAAAGATTCTGCCTTGTTGGACCTAGTGTTCGCTGCTGAGCACCTGACTTTATAAGTCAGAGTCAACAAATACTTTTTGAGCAACTATCATGTACCAGGATCTGCACTAGGTTTTCCCTGTCCCTTCCTGTGCACACTCAAATACTTCTCTGTTACAACAGGCACTGGGTACACTGGCAAAGACAAGTTACAGTCTCTGTCCCCATGGAGTTTACATCTTCACTGAGGGAGAAAGACAAAATTTGAGTACACAGAGAAATAAACAATAAGCTATACAGCATGGTGGCTAAGAGCATGAGCTCCAGAATAAATATGGTTTCTCTACTTCATAGCTGTATGACCTTAAGCATGTTACCTAAAGTTTCAGAGCCTGAGTTCCCTTATCTATAAAATGGAGATTATATTTCCCTTGCAAGATTTTTGTAAGGATTAAAGACGATAATGCATATATAATATTTACATTAATACATAAAATGTCAGCTATTTAGTATTATTCATTGTAAGCTTCATCAAGGCAAGAATCACATCTACCTTGTTCTCTACTGTGTCACTAGTCCCTAACAAAAATGCTCAGAGAATGTGTTAAACAAATGTTTACTGAATAAAAGGAGGAAGAGGGCGGGGGAAGGAGAACAGCAATATCTCACCAAACAGGATCCAATGCCATGGGTTACTCAAATTTCAAGTGTGGGAACAATGATGCCCTCGCTCTTGTTTCTTGGCTATATTTCCATGCAGGATCATTCTCATCCACACAGAAGGGCAGGGACAGGACTGGGGAAGCCTTACCCATGATATGGCATCCCAAAAGGTGTTTGGGGAAACACGGGTAGACATCCACTGGAAGGCATCCTTCCATCCATGAGACCTTGGGCCCCTGTTTGTGCCTGGGCCTGGGCCATGGGGGCCCGACCTAGATGAGGCAAGAAAGGCTATCAAGTTCTACCCCAAGTGGGAGGAGAAGGAGGCCAGAGGAAGAGATGGGTGACAGAATGGAAGTATCTCACCTGTCAAAGCTGGGGATAGGGACCAGCAGGTTGGAGGAGGCAGCCTGCAGCCCATCTGGGTTGGGGGACTTGGGGATCACCCCCCGGAGGCCAGGTCCCAGCAGACGGGGAAGAGCTGTGTAGAACAACAAAGATCAGTCACCTCGACATAAACAGAACTGAGGCAGTGGCGGCCCCACCGATCTTCCCTCCGCCGCTTGACAAGGCCCCACTCCAGGCACGTGACTCCGAAGTCCTCCCGGGGCTGACAATCACTGTTATAATAAAATTACCGGACATTCACACACAAACTCGCTCAATGTTTGAAGCGCCCCTCTCTAAATCCCGCCTCTTTTCATTGGCTCCGCCTACTCCACCGGCCCCTACTCATCTTTCCCAGACTCCGGGCCCCGGCTATTTGACTCCTCCCCTTCCAATAGCCCCACCCATCTCCGTGGCTCTACGCTCCACCCTCTTCCCCATGAGCCCCACCCACACCTCGAATTCCCGCGGCCCCTGACAGGAGGCTGTAGCCACGGCTATTTAGACTCCGCCTTCCCTCAACTTTAACCCCGCCCGCTGAAGCTTCGGCTCCGTCCCCTTGGCCCGTCCTCTTCCTTCAGTTCGAAGTCCCAGGTGCCTTACGACCCGCGGCTCCAACGCCCCTTACCCCGGCCCAGGAGTCCCGGGAGGCGCCACATGTCGTCGCCAAGAGCATAGAAAACTCGCAGTCCCAACACAGAGGGCCGACCGCTGTGGCGCCCTCCGAACGGCCGAGTCCTAAGGAAGCGCTCAGTCAGCCAATTAGAAAGGGGCGCAGCCGGAAGGCCGGGGCTACGCGAAAGGAAGTGGGGGTGTAGGCGTCTTTGGGGCTGACGAGGAGGTGAACTGCGGCAAGGGCAGGGATATGGCCCCGACCTCCCCCTGGAAGAGGTGTCGCTAGCCGCCCGCCCGACAGTGCGGAGAGCGCGCAGCGGCGGGGTGTCGCAGGTGGCCGAGCTGAGCCGCGTCCGCAACCGGACTGCGGAGAGGCGGGCCTGGGGGCCTCGGTAGCGCGGGACGGCTTTGCAGACAAAGTGGAGAAGCGAAAGGGGAACCCTGTTTCCCAGCCCCGCCACTGGACGAGAACCAGGGCCGGTGGCTGGAGGAGAGGAGCTCTAGGGTCCGACGAGAGAAGCCCGTAGTCCGAGCTTTCCCGGCCGAGGCCCGCGACTAGGAGATGCGGGCCCGGACCGACGGGGTAGGCGATGAAAAAAGGCAGCGTTCTGATTCCGGGGTTCCAGCTCTGGCTCAGCTTTGTGTCACCGAGTAGCCTCCGCACGACCCCTTCCCCTGTCTGGGCCTCAGCCTGCGCAGTGATAGGGTCTGATGGAGTGATCTCGACCGGTCCTTGCTGGCTCGACAGCAACTACCTGAGTTGCTTCGAAATACCTGAGAGGAGACTCCCCCCACCCTTTGTTAATCAAAGCCCTCCCCAGACCCACTCAGTGTTATCTATGCATTATTTTGTGTGGAAGAGAATGGTTCTGCTTCCACCACCCTTGAATCTGTAAAATAAAGGAACTCAAATGTAAGATGCTTAGACTTCCACCCTCCTCCTTTCCCCCAGGTACATGACTTTTGGTTGGGGGGAAGTCTACACCTGAGGTAACAGTTCACAGGGATCACCTACTTTTAGACCTTGGCATGATAGGACAGTTGTATTTGTTCAACAATATTTAAGCCATATGGCAGCCACCATCCTAGAATCTGAGAAGACAGATGAGGAAAGAGTATTTGTGGCCTCCACAAATAAACCGTCCAGTGTTTTAAGAATGGTCTCTGGAGTTGCACAAATGGTTTGAATCATAGCTTTTTTACTTCCTAGCTATGTGTTCTTGGGCAGTTTAATTAAGCACTTTAAGCCTCAGGTTCTTCATCTATAAAATGGTAGAAAAAATACCTCGAAATTGCTGAGGATTAAATAGTACATTTAAAATGTTTAGCATAGCCCCTAGCACATAGTAAGAGCCTAATAAATGGAAGTTGATGTTAATTGCAGTGGTGGAGGAGGTGAGTAGGCAAAAATAATAGATATGTTCCAAAAGAAGCATGATGCTGGGTTATGGGATACTGAGGAAGGATACAGAGAACTAGATGCATTCGAGCAGGACCTTTACATATGAGCAAAGAGTTTGCTAGGTGGAGAAGGCAGAAAGCCATTGCAAGCAGAAGAAACAAAAAATAAAGGCCCAGGAGTGCAAGTATTGGGAAACTATTCAGAGATATCCTTGTTTTGGGATTTGGGGCAGCCACCTTTCACATTCCTTGTGTTGCTGCCTCAAAATAACCAGCGTGCTGGTTTGGCTCTGTTCTTCCTCCTGGGACTTCTGCACCTTTCTTCCTGTCAGCCTGTCTGCAGTTCTTTTCATGCCCCCAGGCTCGGCCACATCCAGCTCTTCAGTGACGACTCCCCAACTGTTTGAGCCCTCACTGCTCTCCGCTTTTCCCAATTCCTGTAGCACTTAATTTCTTACCACACAATTTAGCAGTAATTATATGTTGCCCTGTTATTTAATTATCTCATTTGTGTAAGTCTACTCTCCCCAGTTCTTTCCCTCAGGGGAGGGATGGCATTTTCCCATTTTGTGTCCACATAGAACTTGACAAAAATTGTCAAACAATGTCTCTTGACTGAACACCTTGTGCTGATGATGATTACAGACAAGAGCACCAGACCCCAATCAGGGATTTATTGATTTGGTTAGGAACATATTCATTCCACATACAAACACTGAGGGCCCTTCATGTTTGAAGCGAGTTGAAAAATTGTGAAGATAAGATGTCTTGTTTCCATGTGTAAAATGACATGACGTCTCTTGTCTTTAGAAATCTAAACACCACTTGTGTGAGGGGTCGATGGCAAGGGCAGCTGGAGTCCTCATTGGCACACCAGGTCACCTGTTCAGTGTTGCCCTGAGGAGCACCATCAGAATGACAACTTTGTTCCCTTTGTTACCTTTGCTAAAGCCATTGGCCATTCTCTTCTTCAACTACGAAGGTTGCTCTCTGTTGTTGGCTTTGACTCAATCCTTCTACAGAGATAAGCTGTCTAACTTAACATTAGGAACCTACTGCCCAGGGATGCCTGGGTGGCTCAGTCGGTTAAGTGTCTGCCTTCAACTCAGGTCATGATCCCAAGAGTCCTGGGATCAGCATCGGGCTCCTTGCTCAATGGGGAGCCTGCTCTTCCCTCTGCCTGGTGCTCCCCTTGCTTGTGCTCTCTCTCTCTCTCTGACAAATAAATAAATAAATAAAATCTTTAAAAAAGAAAAAAAAGGAAGCTACTACTGCCCAGATATCCAGTTCTTCACCTTTTGTTGACGACACTGTATACTCCTCGCAGTGAGTATTCTAGACATTTTTTATTGTCTTTGTTTTTGCAGAGACTCTTAATTTACATTAATCAAATATATTAGTGCTTATTCTGTGGAGAATGTCCTGAGTATATTACAATTTTTTAAAAAATGGATGTGTTCAGGGCACCTGGGGGGCTCAGTTGGTTAAGCGTCTGCCTTCGGCTCAGGTCATGATCCCAGGATTTGGGGATCGAGCCCCCCATCGGGCTCCCTGCTCACTGGGGAGTCTGCTTATCTCTCTCTCCCTCTGCCTCTCCCCCTGCTCATGCTCTCTCTCTCAAATGAATAAATAAAATCTTTAAAAAAAAAGAAAAAGGATGTGGTCCCTGTCCTCACCGAGAAAATAATCTAGCAGGGCAGACACACTCAGTAGACAAATAAAATACAGCATGGTGTTTTAGTTAGTGCAGCATAACAAACGCTCTGAAATTTAGTGGCTTAGAATAATTATTTTATTATCTCTCAGAGTTCTGTGAATTGACTGGCCTCAGCTGGGTAATTCTCCTGGTCTCACTTCAGGTCTCATGAGGTGGCAGTCAGATGGCAGCTGTGGCTGGCGTCCTGTGAAGGCTCAACTAGGATACTGGAATGGCTGAGCCTCTTTCCCTTCTCCATGTAGTCTCAGGGCCTCGCTAGCTGAGCAGCTGAACTTAAATGGTGGCTCAGAGCCTCTCAGTGTACAAAAGTGCAAGCTGCCAGGCTTCTTAAGCCTTAGGCCTGGAACCTGCACCTATATTCTGTTGGCTAAGGCAGTTCATACAGTCAGCCCACAATCAGTGTAAGGTTTGCACAAATGCTAGGAAGTGTGGCTTAGTGGAGAAAGTACAAGGTGCTATGAGAACATCTAGGTTTGGAAGTCAGGAAGACTTCCTGGAGACAGCAACAGCTTAACTGATGAACCTGAATGATGAGGTTTGGGAACTAGCCAGATGAAGAAGGGAAGGGGAAGCCAGTTCAGGCAGGGAAAACAGCTGGTGTAAAGTTCCAGAGAGGCAAAGAGAGCACAACTTAAGATCAGTGTGGCTGGGACGCCTGGGTGGCTTAGTCGGTTGGGCGGCTGCCTTTGGCTCCGGTCATGATCCCAGGGTCCTGGGATCGAGTCCCACATCGGGCTCCCGGCTGGGCGGGGAGACTGCTTCTCCTTCTGCCTACCGCTCTCCCTCTCTCTCTCTCTCTCTCTCTCTGTTAAATAAATAAATAAATAAATAATCTTTAAAAAAAAAGATCAGTGTGGCTCTAGCTGGATGGGGAGTAGGGTGGGGGGTTGGGGGGGGAGTAGTAGAGGGGATGGTATGGGATAGTGATAGTCCTTTAGACTGGAGAGAAAAACAGGGCCAGATCATAAAGTTTTGTAAGTCCCCCAAGATGTCTGGACTCTGTCCTGAGGGCATGTGACACCAAAGAAGGAAGCAGGGGCATGATCAGGCTAGAGGGATATTGGCTGCTGTGTGGGGGACAGATTGCAGGGGGTCAAATCTTCATTTTCATCTAGACCCTTCTATCCAGTGACCAACCTCACTTCTGTCACCGAGAAGACCGAGTCATCACCTTAGCACTGATACGAGTTCTTTTTGCTTTTTATTAATGGGAATTTTTTTTTAAGATTTTATTTTTAGGTATTCTGTACACTCAACATGGGGCTTGGACTCACAACCCTGAGATCAAGAGTCGCATGCTCAGGACACCTGGGTGGTTCAGTCGGTTAAGTGTCTGCCTTCGGCTCAGGTCATGATCCCAGGGCCCTGGGATCGAACCCCCCACATCACCCCCCACATCGGGTTTCTTGCTCAGCGGGGAGCCTGTTTCTCCCTCTGCCTGCCACTCCCCTTGCTTGTTCTCTCTCTCTCTCCCAAATAAATAAATAAAAGCCTAAAAAAAAAAAAAAAAGAGTGGCATTCTCTACTGACTGAGCCACCCAGCACCCCTATTAGTGGAAATTTTCATTATAAAAAAATGCAAGCTCCTTTGTACAAGTTTTGTTTTTGTTTTTGTTTTTAAAAGAACACATTAGGAGCACCTGGGTGGCTCAGTCAGTTGGGTGTCTGACTCTTGATTTGGGCTCAGGTCATGACCTCAGGGTTGTGGGATAGAGTCCTGAGTCGGGCTCCACACTCAGCAGGGACTCTGCTGGAGATTCTCTCCCTCTGCCCCCCCCGGCCTTCCCCCCCAAAAAAAAAAAAAAAAAAATCTTAAAAAAAAAAAAGAACATGTCATAGGAAGCCTGCTACCTGGTAGGATGTGGACATGACGTTGGCTAGGTGGTCAAACAATTTGTACCTAAGGAAGAGCCTGCCTGCCAAGAACAAGGAGCAGACCAGGCTCAGTGGATTTTACCCCTCATTTAAGTAATGATTGGTTAAAAGAGTCCCTATTCTTGGGCGCCTGGGTGGCTCAGTTGGTTAAGCGACTGCCTTCGGCTCAGGTCATGATCCTGGAGTCCCTGGATCGAGTCCCGCATCGGGCTCCCTGCTCAGCGGGGAGTCTGCTTCTCCCTCTGACCCTCTTCCCTCTCATGCTCTCTCTCATCCTCTCTCTCAAATAAATAAATAAAATCTTAAAAAAAAAAAAAAAGAATATGTTAAAAAAAAAAAAGAGTCCCTATTCTAGGAAAAAGTCAAACAGTACTAAAAGGCTTAGAACAAATTATAAAATCTTTTCCCTCACTTTCCTCATCTAGAAGATGGGAATGACAATTGTAGCCTCCTTGTGAGATAACAGTATATACATTGCCTGGCACATACATGGTCAATAAATGGTGACAATGAAGAAGGTTCTAACCTGAGAGCTGCTGTGAGTATTGCTGTGGATGTTTAGTTGCACACTATACAAATAAATGTAAGGCATGAATATGAGTTAGAGGAAATGACAACCTCAATGGAGAGGTCTGTCTCTTCCCTTTGTTCTAAGGCCAAACTGTGTTTGCTCTTAGTCCCATTCTCTTCCTGTCTCTTCTAGAACCTTGTCTCTATAATTATCCTGACCCTCATGCCAAAGCACATGTCTCTCTACCAGTTATATTCTTTCTGCCTATGAAATATACAAGAGCCTTTCTTATCTTAGGGGGAAAATCCTTTATTTGATCCTCCTGCCCTTTTCAGCTACCATTCTGTTTCATTCTCTCTACTGCCAGATTTCTTAATTAAGTAGCGCACGTACTGTCCCATGACTTCAAGACTCCTTTGCTCTTCAGCTTTGTCTCCCAGCTTCCATCACTGTTCTTCTGACACAGCTGCCAGTGCGGTCATCAAAGACCACCTCATTAACCACCAGTGGGCGTTTGCTCAATCAATCTCCTTGGCCCAGAGCACTTGACTCAGTTGACTGTCCACTCCTTGATTTCACATACAAAACCACCCCATCATCCCACTTCCTTATTTCTGTCAATTGTATCATTTCCCCAAGCCATTCAGGAAAGAAACCGTGAACTCAGGGTTGGCTCAACTCCCTTCTCTGCCCTCCCCCACATTAGTTTTGACTTTTATTGCAAATATTAGAAATTCATGGAAGCTGCCTTTTTGGAAAAGTTTTATCAGGATATGGTGGAGTGGGGGGACAATTGTTTGGCTGCAGCCAGAACCCAGGAAAGACCGGGACTGTGGACTTAGGACTCAATCAAGTGAGTCTCCTCTCTCTAGCTTTTTTTCCGGTTTTCTCATGATCTGCACAGATACCCCAAAGGTGCTAAATACTCCCACACCTACCTAGTCCCCAGGACCCATAAAAAGTCACCATCTTTTGCATCAGGCCTTTGAATCTGTCTCCTCTCCAGCTTCCCTTGTACTTCATCTCCCGTGTTTGTTTACCTCCTGATCATTCTGTGTCTGCCATTCCCTCTTCCTCCTCCTGACCCGGAGTCTAAGCATTGCCCATGTTTCAGTTCTCTATCCATTGACCTCTTCTTGAACTCTCTTCTGTTGTTGACTCCTAAAGGAGAGTGGAGTGGTTAAGAGTTTGAATTCCAGAGTCCTAACGGCCTGGATTCAAATCCCCCACCACTTTCTAGCTGAGTGAACTTGGGAAAGTGACTTGAATTTTTCGAGCCTAAATTCCTCATCTGTGAAATGGGGACAGTACTGGTACCTTCCTGACAGGGTTGATGCGAGGATTCACTGAGCAATCACATGTAAAGTGCTTAGTTAGCACAGCACCTGGCACACAGAAAGAACTCAATAAAT
This sequence comes from Neomonachus schauinslandi, assembly GCF_002201575.2. NCBI lineage: Eukaryota > Metazoa > Chordata > Mammalia > Carnivora > Phocidae > Neomonachus > Neomonachus schauinslandi. The sequence goes on along the minus strand of NC_058409.1, from coordinate 32,222,156 downwards.
TGCAACAATTATTAGCCTTACCCTTGTTCTTTTTCCTGAGTTCCAACCTGACATCATCTGCTAGACTTTTCCATTAGATGTCCTGCTGTGACCTCAGATCCACCTGTCAGAATTCACCAGATACTGCTGGAAGATGCAGATTTCTGAGCGCTGGAGGGTGGAGGGGACCGGAACAAAGAAGGGTGGTCTCATTGAATCTTTGAAGGAACCCCCACATCACTTCAGCCAGGCCTCGGCCGAGAAAACCCTGAAGAACAGTTCCCCTGTAAGCCTCCAAACCCTTTGCTGGCTGACTCTTGGAATCCAGGAGAGCAGGCAGGGCTGCCATTAAGAGAGCAAATGAAGAGTGAGAATCCAACCTTAAAAAAAAAAAAAAGCCCCAGGGGTAGTGAGAGGAGATGTAGCAGGATCAGTGGAGCTTTGAGGTGGGTGTGAAAGGTGAGAACAGCACCCTCAGGGCGCTGAGGCTGGCTTAGGCAGGGGCCTCCCTCCAGTGCTGGGGATTTGGCAGGGCAGAAGCCAGAGGAACTCCTGTTTTTAGCTGAGCTGTTGCAGGTCTCCTTTGCCGCCCTTGTGAACATTCCTCATTAAGCTCAACGTGTGGAGCAGAGGGTACAGCTTTCACCTGCCCCTCAGCCCCTTGCTCCCACCTGCCTCTCTCCTTCTGGGTGGCAGGATTCCTACGGACAGCAATGTGGCCAGTTGCTCTCGCCCACAGCAGCAGGGGGGCATAGGCAGGGAGGGTAACTTCAGAGCTGTTTGCTCTGAGCCAGGGTGGCCAAAGAGGTAAGAGCTTTGACTCTAGAGCAGAATGTGCCCCTGTTTGAATGCCACTGCTGGAAGGAGCAGGTGAAACAGTATAGAAGACTCAAGATTCCCTCTGGCCTGAGGGTCTCACCATGTGGGTCGTTCACAACAAATAGAGGACCCAGGCCAGTCACTGTTCTGGGGCTGGGGGATGCCAAATGAATGCAATAGATGGACTTCTGGCCTCACGGAGCAAGCTCTTCAGAGGCTGGTAGACATTAAACATAACAAAACTGATGATACATTTCAACTAGGAGCACTGCTAGCAAGGAGAAGCCCAGGCTACTATGAGAACATAAAACAGAGGCTACATCTAGGGGGAGGGAAAATCAGGGAGAGTGTCCTGGATGATGTGACAAGTAAATTCAGGCTCAAAGAAAGGTTAGGCTGGTTTGGAGTGGAGGGTGGGAAAGAGCCTTCCAAACAGATGAAACAGTACATGCAAAGGTCCTGAGGCTGAAGGGAACTAGGCTGTTGGGTGGTTAAATGCAGCCAGACAAGGTGAATGCAGCCAGAGCTCAGTGATGAAGGCAGGCCACAGAGCTAGCAGCACGGGTTATGCAGAGCCTTGCAGACTATGATGAGAATGTGAGCCTTTATCCTAATGATAATAGTGAACATTCAATGTTACGCATAGAAGGGCTATGCTAAGTACTTTACACGTGTTTTCTCATTTACTTTTCACAAGTCCCCTAGGAAGCTGGTGCTATCATTCCCATTTTACAGATAATGAAACCCTGACCCAGAGAAGTTAAATTGCTCAAGGCCAAACAGTTGGCTTGGCAGAGCTGGGATCTGAACCCAAACCTCAGAATCCAGGGCCTGCCCTCATATTGCCCGCCTGGCCCCGTCTAAGAGCTGCGTGCGGCCTTTGATCTGAGCCGCAAGTTCCTCAGGCCTAGGTTCCTCTTTCACCAGACGCATGTGCGCGATCCTCCTCCCCGGAAACCCACGCAGACTGGCTGTGGCCACAGGAGCATCGGGCCGCGCGGCTGGGGGTGGCAGCTTCTGAGTCGCCTCCGCCGCCCGGCCCCGGGCCGGGTCGGGCCCGCACCTACGCGGTGGGCACGGAGAAGTCGAGCGCGGCCGCAGTGCGGAGGGCCGCGGCGTGTGCGCGCTCGCGCTGCCTTCGGCGGTGAAATCCGGAGGTGATGGACTCGGCAGAGGCGCGGGGGGCGGGGAGCGAGGGGCGCCCCTCCGCGTCCAGCAGGGGGCTCAGTGTGCCCGCGATCCCGGGGACCGAGCGTCGCAGGCCCGCCGCCCAGATCACATTCCCTCCAGCCTCGGGGGGGGGGGGGGGGGCGCGCGACAGCGTTCATTCTTGATTAAAAAACGACTATTTTTTAAATGGGCTTCATTCTTTATTTCTTTCTGTCCTCTCCCAGGGCCAGAAAGAGGCGGAAAGCGACACTGAGAATCCATTCCGAGCGAGCAGCCAAGAGGAGACTCGGCAGCTCCCAGATGTTGATGTTTTGTTTTTGACATAAATCTTTGCACTCATATGGGAGTTTTCATTGATTCATGTTCCCATCAGCTGAATTTCCTTTTCTTTATTTAATATAGGTTTTTGGGGAAATCTTGCTCTGAAGCTCTGGACGAGCCTAAACTGTGGCAACTGCTGCACCCCATCCTCCTTCCTCCAAACCTTGGCTTGCGGGGGGTGGGGGTGGGGAGAGTCAGTGGCACCCTGCAGAAAAGGCCTGCTGCCTTGGGGGACAGGCGCCCTAGGCACGTGCTAACGTGACTGTTCCCCTGCTTGGGGCCTGCCGGAGGCTGTAAACCCCTTAAAGAAACAGGATGAGACAGTCAAATCACATTGAGTCTCCATCCCTTCTCCTTCCTGCCCACCCACAATACCGCGTTCCCTTCAAGCTAAAACACTTACTCTCGGTTTAACAATTTGGAAACCAGGAAACATTTAACAGTGGAGGTCCGCATGAAATACCTTACGGTTTCTCCTCCTTCCACGACTCATCCTGCACATCCCCACCCCAGTAGTAATTCTTAGTTAGGAAGAGCTTCAACTTCAGAGTCAGACTACCTGAGTTTGAATCCTGAGTCTATGAATTCTTGAGCAAGTTAGCATCTCTGAGCCTCAGATCCCTCGTCCATAAAATGGGGATGACTTCTTTTTTGGATACATTTTGCAAATGAGGAAACTGAGGCCGAGAGTAGTTAAGAGGTTTGCTCAAGTAGATCAGAACCAGAACACACTTCTAGGCCTTTTTCATCCTCATCCTATCTCACCCCCACCCCTTGTCCAGCTGCTCCTTCAAGCTTCCCAGGATAGGAAGCTTGGCAGAAAGGGGGTACCCTCTTTTCCATGAGGCAGAAGAAAAGACTAGAAATGAGTGGTTCAGAATGTCTGACACCTTGGAACAGTATCCATTTAAACCTAGAACATAGGTCCAGATATGGAAAGGATCTTGAGGCCCTCTCATCCTGTCTCCTAATCCCTGCAGACTTCCCTGACAGGTGCAGAGAATTCATCCCCTTACAGGGCTATCTGTTCTATTTGAGGATGTCTCTAGGTATTAGGAGACCCACAGACCACTGAATGGGACCCTCTGAATGTAAGAAACCATGATTACCACAGACCAAGCCCCGTAAGACCTATTGTTGCTAAGGCCCAAGGCTTTATCTCCAGTCCAGAGTGGAATGGAGGGATTGCTCCAAGTATGAGATTTATCACACGGCACCATCCCTTTGTGAAGCACATACTGAATACACATTCCTTCCTGATGTATATCCCATCCAGTCCAAGCTTCTCTGCACATGCTACCTGGGACTGTCCTCATGGGGCAGGGTATGGCTGCATATCTAGGACTCCATGGTTTGTTCCTAAGTTCACCCTGGGAACTGCATATTCCCTTAACCCTTCATCCATACATGCTGTTTTCTGGAACTCCCACCTGTGGTAAGAAGATACGATGATATGATTGACAGTCATAAACTTAGTGCAGAGTCAGAAAACTTGACTCTCCTGCTCAAAGACACAAAGGGGAGGAGGACTCTGGGGACGCGGATGAAAGGGGTAAGAGCGGTGAGGAGACAATTGCATCTGTCCAGGCCCCGTGTGGGAGGCCTAGGCATCAGGCTCCAGCCAGTCCCTGAGACATCTCACCTACACCCTCGTGGCTACATCATGCTTCCTGCAGTGTGGATGTGGCCTCAGAAGTCAGCATAGGACACAGCAGGATGGCCCAGGCCCAGCTCAGTGACAGTGAGGGAAACCATTCTGCTGACTGTGCGCTCTAAGGAACCGTGGAAGCAGCCAAGAATAAGAGCTGTCACCCAGCCAAAAGGCACTGGGATTAACCAGGAAGCCAAGAAAACCTGGCCACGGTCTTCCAGCCAGAAGATACTAACTGGGGTGTGTACCTCTGAATGCTATGTCCATAGGTCTCAGAACAGGGATTTGGTCCCAAGCTTGGCCAGGAGCTCCCTTCACGTACCTCCCGTGAAGAGTCCAGTATGCGGTACTGGGGAAGGCCTTTCCAAACCAGAGTGTGCTGATACACTTTGTCATGCAGTAGATGTCCCGGAGAGAAGGGAATTCAAACATTGGACTCACCACACAGACTCTGGGTTCCTGGGCTAGAGACACCTTAGGATTTTCCCCCTTTACCCTCACCCCTTCCAGCTAATCCAATTGAGTAATTCAATTCACCCTCTATCTGCTGAGGACATTCAATGTCCAGGTGCTTTTCAAATGCTGGGGATCTTGTGGTAAATGAGGGAGACATGGGGAAAGAGGTACAAGATAATTACAATTATGAGGTATGTTACAAAAGGAGAGACTCAGGGATCTATGGGAGAGGATCAAAGAAGTTTAACATAATTTAGTAAAGTTTCTCAAAATATGATAGCTGGGTCCACCTGCATCGGAAGAACCTGAGGTACTTATACAAAATTCAGATTCCTAGGCCTCATGCCAGATGTACTGAGTCAAAAGTTCTGAAGGTGGGGCCAGGAATATGCTTTTTTTAAAAATTGAAGCAAAATGCAATTAGCCATCTAAAAGTATATGCTTCATTGACATTTAGTACATTCCCAATGTTGTGCTGTCATTACTTCTGTCTAATTCCAAAACATTTTCATAATCCCCCAAAGAAACCCTATGCACATCAAGCAGTCACACCCCATTCCCCCTCCCAACTTCTCCCGGTAACCACTAATCTGCTTTCTGTCTCTATGGATTTACCTATCTTGGACATTTCATACAAATGAAATCATATTGCATGACCTTTTGTGTCTTCCTTCTTTCACTTAGCATAATGTTTTTGAGGTTCATTCATGTTGTAGCATATATTAGTACTTCATCTCTTCTTATTGATGAATAATATTCCATTATATGGATATACCACATTTTGTTTATCCATTTATCCATCAGTAGAGATTTGTGTTGTTTCTATCTTTTGGCTAATGTGAGTATTGTTACTGCGAGCATTCTTGTACAAGCATTTGTTTGAGTACTAGTTCTCAATTATCTTGGATATATACCTAGGAGTGGAATTGCTGGGTCATATGGTAATTCCATGTTTAACTTTTTAAGAAACCATCAGACTGTTTTCCACAGCAGCTACACCATTTTGCATGCTGACTAAGATTGTATGAGGACTCCAGTGTTGCTACATCCTTGCCAACACTTGTTATTTTCCTATTATTATTATTATTATTTAAAGATTTTATTTTTACATAATCTCTACACCCATCATGGGGCTCAAACTTACAACCCTAAGATCACAAGTCGCATGCTTTATCATCTGAGCCAGCCAGCCAATATTATTTTTTATTATGGACATTCCAGTGGGTGTGAAGTGGTATCTCACTGTATTTCTGATTGCATTTCCCTAATGACTAATAACGCTTAGCATCTTTTCATGTACTTATTGGCCATTTATATATGTTCTTTGGAGAAATGTCTATGCAAGTTCTTGGCCCATTTTTAGGTTGGGTTGTCTTTTTGTCATTGAGTTGTAACAGTTCTTCATATATTCTATATATGAGAACTTTATTGAATATATGATTTGGGAGGAAAGAAAGAGAAAAATGTCTTCTTTTTTTTGATGGTGTCCTTTGATGCACAAAAGTTTTAAATTTTGGTACGTCCAATTTATCCATTTTTTCTTTTGTTGCTTGTGCTTTTGATGTTATACTCAGGAAGCCATTGCCAAACCCAAGGTCATAAAGACTTGCCCTTGGGGCGCCTGGGTGGCTCAGTTGGTTAAGCGACTGCCTTCGGCTCAGGTCATGATCCTGGAGTCCCGGGATCGGGTCCCGCATCGGGCTCCCTGCTTGGCAGGGAGTCTGCTTCTCCCTCTGACCCTCCTCCCTCTCATGCTGTCTGTCTCTCATTCTCTCTGTCTCAAATAAATAAATAAAATCTTTAAAAAAAAAAAAAAAGACTTGCCCTTAAGTTTTCTCCTAAGAGTTTTACAGTTTTAGCTCTGATATTTAGGCCTTCCGTTCAAATGGAGTTAATTTTTGTATATAATGTGAGGTAGGGATCCAACTTCATTTTTTGCTTTTTGTTTTTCTGTTTTGTTTTGTTTGTTCATTTTGTTGTGTGGATTTCCAGTTGTTCTAGTATTATTTGTTGAAGAGACTATTCTTTTCCCATTGGGTGGTCGTGTCAGTCTTGTTGAAATCAGTTGACCATTGATGTATGAGTTTATTTCTGGATTCCTAATTCCATTTCATTGATCTATATGTCTATCTTTATGCCAGTGTCACACTATTTTGATTACTGTAGCTTTGTAGTAAGTTTTGAAATCAGGAAATGTGAGTGGTCCAACTTTGTTCTTTTTTGAGATTGTTTTGCTATTCAGGGTCTCTTGTGATTCCATATGCATTTTAGGATCAGCTTTTCCATTTTTTCACTGAGTCAAAAGCTCTGAAGTTGAAGCCCAGAAATCTGCTTTTAAATTTTTTTTAAGATTTTATATTTTTAAGTAATCTCTATATCCACTGTGGGGCTTGAACTTACAACCATGAGGTCAAGAGTCAGATGCTCCACTGACTGTGCCAGCCAGGCACCCCTTTAAATTTCTTTTCATTATGGTAAACACATATAAAACTTATCATCTTAATCATTTTTAGGTTTGCAGTTCCATAGTGTTAAGTAAATTCACACTGTTGTGCAACTAATCTTTAGAATTTTTTCATCTTGCAAAACTAAGCAAAATCTCCCTATTTTCCCCTCCCCACGACCCCTGGCATTCACCCTTCTATTTTCAGTCTGTATAAATTCAACTACTCTAGGTACCTTATATATATAATAGCATACAGTATTCTTTGTTCTGTGACTGGCTTATTTCACTTAGGTTCATCCATGTTGTAGCATGCATCAGAATTTCCTTCCTTTTTAAGGTTGAATAATATTCCATCATATGTATAGACCATGTTTTGTTTAGTCATTCATCCATCAATGAACATTTGCTTCTACTTTTTTGGCTGTTGTGAATAGTGCTGCTATGAACATGGGTGTACAATGATCTCTGAGATCAAACAGGGTCTGAGACCCTGTTTTCAATTCTTCTGGGTATATACCCAGAAGTGGAATTGCTGGATCACATGGTAATTCTATTTTTAATTTTTGGAGAAACCACCATACTATTTACCAAAGTGGCCATTTTACATTCCCACCAACAGTACACAAGGGTTCCAATTTCTCCTTATACTTGTCAGCGCTTGTTATTTTCTGTTTGTTGGTTGGTTTTGGAGTGTGAGGTGATATCTCATTGTTATTTTGATTTGCATAGGAATCTGCTTTTTTAAAATAAACTTTTTACTTCGGAATAATCTTAGATTGGCAGAAAAGTTGCAAAGATAGTAGAGAGAGTTCCTGTATATCTTTCATTCAGTTTTGGTTTCTCCTGATGTTATCATCTTATATTACCATGGTAGTTTGTCAAAACTGGGAATCTTCTTTGTAATAAGCATGCACGTGCACACACACACACACACACAGAGTGATTCTTATATGCACTAAAGTTTGAGAGCCAGTGGTATAGGGGTCAGGAAAGTCCTTCCAGGAATACATTTCAGCTATTATTTGGAAGATGCATATAAGTGAGTAAAGGGAATGGGGTGTGATCCAGGCAGAGGGAACAAATTTGTGCCAGAGCCTGGGGGTAATAATGAACTTGGAGCATCTGAGGATTATCAAAATAGCAATAATAGTAATTTATTGACACCATATGCCAAGCACTGATAAGTACTTTCGAACATTATTTAACTTAATTTTTCACAATAGTTCTATAAAGTGGGGGACATTATCATCTCCATTTTATAGATGAGATAACTGAGACTTGAAGGAGAGAACTTGCCCAAGGCAACCCAACTATAAAGTGGCAAAGGCAGAATCTGAATTCAGATCTTTCTTTTCCAATTTCTTTTCTCCCCCCAGCCCCAGTAAAGTTTAATCATGTGCTTGCAGCAAGAAGCAAAACATCAAACCCATGTCTTTTCCTCCCCCTGATCTAGTCTTTCCACATTCTTCCCCAGGCGATTCATTCTTTAGGGCCCAGAGAAGTCTTCCTGTTCCGAAACTGTTCCTTATAGTTATTCTCGCTCATCGACTTGATGGTTGAATTAATGCATTAATAAAAATAAGTAGCAATAGGAACAATTTGCAGTTACATACTTATTTGTGTATTTGTTTAATGCCTCTCTCTGCCACTAAACTGTCAACCCATGAAGGCAAGATTCCAGACTGGTTCACCTAGTGCTAGTAGGTGCTTACTAAGCATTTATTGAATAAAGGAAGAAAGATAGGAACTCAAATGTTTTGGGGCCATAAAATGAGTGAGTTTTACTTTTGAGAAAGAAAATCAAGTGGGTTGTAAGATATCATTTAAGATATTAACCATACTTGATTGCAGGGTAGTGAGTTGAAGTCCCGTGTTGGCCTCCACACTGGGCACGGAGCCTACTTAAAAAAAAGAGAGAGAGAGAGATCAACCATAGATTCCCTCTCTCTCTGGCAAAAACCTCAATCTCATTTTTCTGTTATACCCCATTGAAAGTGCCAGTGGTTTTGGTTCCTTGGAAGGAGATATAGAAGAGACATTGGTCTGATCTAAGAAACATCTCCTTCCCTGTTGGCAGGTTTGAATCCTGAGACGGAGATGAGAAAGTCTCTATTCAAGAATATCAGGGGCGGGGCACCTGGGTGGCTCAGTTGGTTAAACGTCTGCCTTCAGCTCAGGTCATAATCCCAGGGTCCTGGGATCGAGCCCCCCACATTGGGCTCCTTGCTCAGCTGGGAACCTGCTTCTTCCTCTGCCTGCCACTCCCCCTGCTTGTGCGCTCTCTCTCTCTGACAAATAAACCTTTAAAAAAAATATCATCGAGGGGCACCTGGGTGGCTCAGTTGGTTAAGCGGCTGCTTTCAGCTCAGGTCATGATCCTGGAGTCCCGGGATCAAGCCCCGCGTCGGGCTCCCTGCTCGGCAGGGAGTCTGCTTCTCCCTCTGACCCTCCTCCCTCTCATGCTCTCTCTGTCTCTCATTCTCTCTCTCTCAAATAAATAAATAAATAAAAATCTTAAAAAAAAAATATCATCGAGAAGAAAATAGAACACCATCCTAACAGCTTCAGATAGTCAACTGTCTGAAAAGAGAGAAGGGGGCAAGTGACCGCTCCGACCCTTTTCCCACTCTGGGATTCTGCTCTCCACCGTGGCACCAGAGAGCTAGCAGAGGGTGCTGCAGGTGAAGGCATAATTGCTCCTTACCTCCCCTGGTTCTCCCAGTGTTAAATTAGCTTTATATCAATATCACATTGGCAGCTGGGATGAATTATTGAAGCTCATTCACTGCAATGGGCCCAGGTTCCACTTGCTTTATGGAATGGAGGTGAATGCGAGCATATTATTTCTGTCTGCCTTGTTGCAGTCAGTACATTTTCAGACTGTTGTTAATATGAACGTGCTCGGCCCTGACCAGCAGATAATCCCAGCCTCTCTTCCTCATGAGATCAGTGGAGACAGGCATAGTGGGAGAGAAGGAGTGCAGGAACATGTCTGCTGGCCCCAAACACACAGGGACTCCTAATTATCACAATTTACATTGCAGTCCCCAAACACCTATTTGTGAACACACACCTACGGGCGCCTGGGTGGCTCAGTCGGTTGGGCCTCTGTCTTCAGCTCAGGTCATGATCCCAGGGTCGTGGGATAGAGCCCCATGTCCGGCTCCCTTGCTCAGCGAGGGGCCTGCTTCTCCCTCTCCCTCTGCCTGCCGCTCCCCCTGCTTGTGCTCTCTCCCTCTCTCTCAAATAAAAAAAAACTTAAAAAAAAACCCACACACACCTAATACACATATACACACATAAACACATACAATCAACGTTCACACACATATATATGCATATGTACATTCAAAGTCTCAATAAAGGTAAGCTCACCAGGAGCCCAGGAACAAAAATATAGAGGGTGCCAACATTTTAAATACCGACTTTCTAACAGCCTGTGGAAATTTAAAGCCTCTCCTCCTTCCCCACCTTTAACACCAATGTTTTCCTAGCAGGGCTGTCTATTTTGCCCTTGACACTTGGCAGAGATGGAGGATCTGGGATGTCCAAAGTCATGGGCAGGGAACCCAACTGTTGGGGCTCCTGTGTGCATGTGGGGAAACAGTCTTTCTTCTCTGCTCTCCCCCAATTCCACTATGAGCTGGAGCATACTGGGATTTAAAGATATACTTCTACTGCTTGGCCCAGATCTCAAAATTATTAGTTACAGCTCTGCATTTATCCATAGACACCTGCACTGACATTTACAATCACAAACATGCATTTACACTCCTACACACACACACACACACACTCACACACACTTATTACCCAGAGATAGGCCTCCTGGCCACATGGTTTGGTTTGAATGCTGTTGAGAAGGCCTCCTGACCCTATCAGCTGGTCACATGCTTCTCAAAAATCCCACCATTAATTATTTATCCCTTTGGGAGTCCCCAGTTAAGAATCAAATGCCTCTGGTCAAGACAACACACCATAAAGTTATCATCTAACATTTTGGCAGGAAGTCACTTTGCCCAGGGCACTTCCCCATCCTTGACTGGCAGACTCTTAATCCTCAGGTCTGATCTGGCCTTCTTTTCTTGCTCCCTCTTCCCCCAGACTAACAAGGGAGGTTAATTTCCCCCATTATCCACTCTCATTACTCTCTGACATTTTCCTTGGATGTACCTATTACAACTATAATTAAGTGATTATTTGTGTAATTACATTTGTATAGTTTGTGACCCCATTCAACTGAGAGTTCCAGTTGGTTAGGGATTGCCTTTCTCTCTGTTCTTTACTGTACCAGCAGTACCTAGCATAGTGCCTGGTACACAGTAGATGCTCAATAAAACTGAAACGAACCTGGAGGGTTTGGAGAAAGGAGAGCAGAGTAGGGAAAGGGGCACAAAAGTTCGGAGCAGATGTTCCAAACTGCTTTGATCTTGGGCCTCTGAATATCACCAGTCTCTCTCTTCCTCACCTGTCCAAGTGACACCATATTCCCCTCCTCCTGGGCTGTGTTAAGATGCTCAATGGAACCACACAGGGACACCACTAGGATTGAAGGTGACAGACTGCTCAGCTGGAGGGAACAGGCTTATGGGGCATCCTGGCCTATCTGATTCCCCACTTTTCCAGAATGTGACTAAGAGCTCATATTTCTGGAGCAAGGTTTACATAAGGAACCTCTTCTTCTTCTTTTCTTTTCTTCTTTTTTTTTTTTTTTAAAGATTTTACTTATTTATTCAAGTAATCTCTACACCGAGCATGGGGCTCGAAATCATGACCCTGAGACCAAGAGTCACATCCTCCGCTGACTAAGCCAGCCAGGCACACCAAGAACCTCCTCTTCTATATGTTTCCTGGTAATTAAGATGGAAGATGTTTGTTGCTGAGAACATATGATATCGACAGTAATAACAAAAATACTACCAGCTACCATTTATTTGAAACTTACTATATGCCAGGCACTGGGCTAAGCACTTTATACATATTTATATATTATTATTTCAATTAATTATCCAACCATCTTGTGAGATAAGTACATATTATTCCTATTTTACAGAAGGGGAACAATCTCAGAGAGATTAGATCATTGGCCTAAGGTCATACAACTAGGAAATGGCTAATCCAGGACAGGACTCCTGAGGCCACACTTTTACCACCAGCATGTGCTACCTTCCACTTTAAGGCCATAAGGAGATGCCAGTCTAGTCCTTATCCTTAGACCTTCATACTCACTCAGTAGATATAAACTAAAGGCATTATGGACTTGAGATTGATTGGGGATCTTGGAAGCTGCCATTATTTCCTTGTCCCAGAACCTGGACCCGATTCTTGATTCCTGGAGTCATAGAAGAGGAGAGATGCCAAAACATCTGGAATTGCAGTAAGAAGCAGATATAGTTAGCTGGAAGGTGCCAGTTCCTCAGAGTTGCCCAGCAAAACCCTCCTGGGCGCAGGCACACCTGCTCAACAGATGGGCCCACTTTAGTCTTTTTCCTCCATGCTTTTCTTCTTCCAGCAGTGATCCTGGGGGCTCATTTTAGAATGATGGTCTTAAATCAGGTGACAGGTGAGCCCAGTAAGGCCCCATAAACCAAAACCAGTCAGTGCGGGGGCTGGGGGGGAGCTGCCATTGAATGTAGGCCCTCCTTTCTTGGGACTGCACTCAGGGCCCTAGATTACCATGTACAGCTCCTTGCTGGCAGTGAGAACTGTCTTGGACAATGGTTCATGGTCTCTTCTTTTCCCCTCTCCTTAGTACACTGTCCTCAGCTTTGTTCCTCCAGTGATTAGCAGAGCCTGAGCTAAATTAGACCTGGAATCAGTTTAAGACTACTACGGTCCCAGAGCTCATGTGGCTGAAGTTTGGTCTGTCACAGACACTTTCTGGCTCATCCTTTCAATTTGCATTGATCCCTGTGTTATCTCCTCTAGTTTGTGAACGCCTAAAGGGCAGAGTCCAGTTTAGTTTGAATATGGTCAACTGGCATGCATCCTGTATTCCTACTTTCTTCTACTGTGTTACAGAGACTAGAAAGCTAGAATACATTTCCCTGACTCTCTTACAGTCACTTGTGTAACTGGAAGACAAAAAGGAGGAAGAGGCCTCCTTTCTGCTATTTTGGGCTTTCTGCTGGCAAGCAGGATCCTGTAGACATGGGGTTCTCCTGTAACAGCCATTCCAACTCCCTGTCTCTTCTAATTCCTAGATGGCAAATCTCTGGCAATGTGTTCTTTAGTTCAGTTGTTTCAGTGGTGACATGCTGAGCTCCATCTTCCTGATCATGGTACATACATAGCTCTCGTTGGTACAGTTACTAGGAGTCTATTCCACAGCTGTTTACATTGTTTTTGTAAGCACTGAATTTTCTATATTAACTTCCTTTCAGTTTAAAATACATAGAGTAGGGGCGCCTGGGTGGCTCAGTCAGTTAAGTGTCAGCCTTTGGCTCAGGTCATGATCTCGGGGTCCTGGGATCAAGCCCTGCGTCGGGCTCTCTGCTCAACTGGTAGTCTGCTTCTCCCTCTCACTCTCCCTCTGTGCTTTCCCTCTCTCTCTCTCTCAAATAAATAGATAATCTTTAAAAAAAAATACATACAGTAGTTTCTGTTTTTGCACTGAACCAAGCCCTCAAAGAACTGGGAAATGACATCTTGGAAACCCTGGGCAAAAAAGCCAGTATGGTGAAAGGGAGGAAGCCAGGTGAGCAGAGACAAAAATTCATTATCATAAATCACCTTCTCTTACTGACAAACAGCAGGCTTTCCCATTCAGAGCAGAAAGATAGGTAGGCAAAGAAATAGACTTCTGTTGTAAGCATCGTATAGCTTACACACAGGGGATAGACAAGCAAATAAGCACACAGTTCAAATATGACAGTTCAGGGATGCCTGGGTGGCTCAGTAGGTTAAGTGCTTGCCTTCGGCTCAGGTCATGAGCCCGGGGTCCTGGATCGAGTCCTGCATCGGGCTCCTTGCTCAGCGAGAAACCTGCTTCTCCCTCTGCCTGCCATTCCCCCTGCTTGTGCTCTCTCTCTCTCTCTGACAAATAAATAAATAAAATCTTCAAATATGACAGTTCAGAAATCTGCTATAGACTGACTGCTGAATGTGAACTCGTATGTGATGTGTGACCCTTAGACACATACACACAAACACACACACATGAGTATAACTCAGGATTCTCTCTCCTCATTTGAAAATTCAACCCCTTTATTCCCTATGATGGCCCCAAATGAGGTTAAGAATCATGTAGAAGATGAAAGATGAGTATGTGTTAGGAGGATAAGAATCAAGGTGAGGTGACAAGACTGCAGTGAAAGAAGGAAGAATGGAGTGGGAATAATGAAGGAAGAGCTAGAAGTAGGTGGGAGGGTATAATGAGAGTGAACTTAAATTGAAAGGAGGGATGGAGGTGAATGAAGGGGTGTTTTAGGGAAAATAAGCAAGCAAACCAACCTCCTCACTCCTGGATAACTTCATCTCTATTGCACAGTGGCCTGGAAAATACTAGGCATTAGATATACATTTACTGAACTGGAGAACAAAATTAGGGAAGATGGAGAAGGCAGAATCACACAGGATGGGTTATGTGTATATTAATAACCACTAACATTTACTAAGTTTTACCATGAGCCAAGCACTCTGCAAAGCACTTACATGCATCATCTTAAATCCACACAATTAGTGGATCAATTATTAAATTATCCCCCATTAGTAGATGAAGAAACTGAGGCTCAGATTGTTGAAGTAACTCATCCAAGGTCACACAGGTAGTAAACAACAGAGTTAGGATTTGAATTCTAACTTGTCTGACTTCAAAACCGGTGTTCCTCACCACTACATCATATGTATTCCTCTTTAAGTCAGGGGTAGGTCCATGCCCCCCAGCCTGGCCAAAAGTTTAGTGGGGACCCCAAAGGACATGGTCCCAGACCTGGCCTATGAGAGAGAAGAGGGCTAGCAAAGGAGGGATGGGGGCAGGTGGCTGGGGCAGGACCAGGCCCCCTGTCTGGGGAGGGACCATATTAAAGCCTCATCTACACAACACAAAGAAAAACAATTTGAAACTTAATCATCTCCCAGAATTATGATCCCTCCCCACAGCAGGGAGCTCATTAGCAGAGCTGAGAAATGATAATTCAGCAGCCCCCAACCCAGCAGGGAGGGAAAGAGAGGAGGAGGGAGAGAGCGGGAGGAAAACCGAAACAGAGGCATGGGGAGAGACTGGGGGCAGGGAGAGGCAGGGCCTGACCTCTCATGGTTGTTTCTTCTACCGGGGTTGGAGACAGAATTCCAGGGGAGTCGCCTGGTGGCACTTAACCCTTCAATTCTGCTAAGATAGGGCAGGGGTCAAGCTGCTCCTCAGGTCAGTTCTCAGTACTGATGGATCCCCATGTCCAGAGCTTCACCCAAGCCCACCCAGGCCAGGTGTGGTTTGTGGTCTTGGCCTGGGTGGAGGAGAGCGCCCAAGCCCCCAGAGTCCTGAGCACCCTCCTGTCCCATCAAGGCGAGTCTGCAGTCTGTCAGGACCCGAGGTGCTGGACAGCTCCCAGCCCCAGAAAAGGTTCTCTGGAAGAGAGCAGGAGGGGTGGGGCAGTTCCCACTCTGAGGAAAAGCGTGAAGGCTGCTGGGAGCTAATGGGGGAAAGGGCTCGGGGTCGTGAAGGGGTCCCGGTGGAGATCTGGTGGCGATCTGGAGACTGGAGCCCTGGGGGCAACTTCTCCAGACACATTCCTTCCCTCTGAGTCGAGACCCCCCACTGCCCCACCACCCCCCCCCAGCCCCAGACAATGGCGCCTTCAGCCCCCAGAGATGAATGGGGCCTTTGAGAGCTGCACGCCATGGGGTCAGCAGCGGCCACTGGTCCCGGGGCTGCCCAGCCTCCAGAGCTTGGAGCCACTAGGCTTGAGCTAGTGTGGAGCTCTTAAAGGAGGGAAGGTATCCTATGGTCCCTGTCTTACAGAGTGGTGGCTCTGGAAAAGAGTTGCATCCTGGATCAGGCAGTTCCCATTAAAGAAGGATTTTAGGGGATTGGGGAGAGAGGAATCTCCCTTCCCTTGCCAGGGGAGAACACAGTTGGGTGTCCCCTCTTCAGGAGGGAGCAGAGCAAGCTGTGTTGGGGACAGAACCTACCAAGCTTTTGCTACCTCCGTTCTCTCTTTCCCAAATCAGGGTCCCACCCTCCCTTTGGACAGGGCTGGCCCTGGGTCTGGTCCCTCCTCCCTGCTTCTGTCTCCCCTCCCCTTCCCACACTGCACAGACTACCCAGTTTCTATGGAGACAGGCCCAGGATGGCTCTGCTGGGAGGGCAAGGCCAGTACTGCTGGGAGTGGAGGAGGAGGGGGGGGGAAGGGAATAGGAATTGAAAGTAAGGAGCAAGAGGTGAGTTCTAACTATTCCCAGGTGGGGACACAGACCTGTTGAAAGACCAGACTTTCACTGTTGGGGGAGAGGACATCCAGAAGAGCAGCCAGAGATACAACTGCACGATGTGATTGAGGCAGAGTCGAGGAGCTCCTTGTTCCTCCGGTTCTCAGTGCTGCAGACATCTAGAAGGCCCCCTCAGAGAGGAAATGAGTGGGTGAAGAAGGAAGGGAGACGGGTAATACCAAGACCTCTGCCCCCTCCTATTTCACATGAGGCCCTATCATTTTACCTCTCTCTGGGGACATGTTCACTTGAGAGAAGTAGGCCCCCAGGAAACCAGAAGGCAGGAAAGAGGAGTAGAAATGGAACTGGTGTGGGTGTTCAGGGCTGCTCAGGAATCACCTTTAGGCAGCTGGACCTAGAGGTGGCCAGAGGCCTAGGAGTGTCAGATACTTTTGTGGAATCCCTCCCTAGCACCTCCACTGAGGTGTTGGGCAGCAGGCCTGAAAGCTGCAGCTCCCTCCCTCCATCCATCCAGTCAGGATGCTGGGGTATGAAGAGAAGAAAGTAGAGGTAGCCACGTAGGGGTTGGGTGCAGAGACGTGGATGAAGCCTAAGGCAGGAGGGGCCAGGAGAAGGGTGGGTCGGTGGGTGTACATGTGTGTGGCCAGGGCAAGCAGGGAACTTCTCAGGGGCTTGACTGTCAGCTCCTGGGAAGAGAGCCGCAGCCTTCACCCGCTCCCCATGCTCCCACCTCTGGCAAAGCTGCCTACTGGGGAGAGACCACTGGAAGTCTCAGAGTCCTGGGAGAACGTGTTGTTGGGGGTCTCTTGGGAAGGGGCCTCCCAGGTTATCAGGAGTTTCAGGAAAGCTTCCCTGGAGAAGAGGGGGGAGTGAAAGGGGTCCCTTGGGAGCCTCGAGTTTCCTGGACCTGCGCCATGGGCTCTCTCTTGGCCATGGCCCCTAGCACAGCCGGTTTGGTGTTTGCTTATTTTGGTTATTTTTTGATCAGATATTTTGGCGCTGTGCACACTGCCTCCTGTTGCCATGGCAGCCGTGACAGGGGCTGAGGCACCGTGAGAAAAATACCAAAATTAATGAGTGAGCGAAAGTGCAGCCGAGAGAAAAACAAGGTTAAAAAAAGAGTTAAAACAGTAATGAAAACAGGCTTCCCAGCTCCACAGCAGAGCAGCTGCTGAAGCCTCCCCAGAGCGGCAGCCCCCGCCCAGCCTCGGGCTCCTGGCATCTCCCAGACCTCAAGGCAGAACTCGCTTGCCTTCCCCTACCCAGCCATCCGCCAGTGCAGCAACAGACACTCAGAACCATCCCAAGCACAACAGTAGATCAGCTCCAACAGCAGATCGGTCCCATCTCAGGTTGCATGCTGCCTCCCAGAACAGCATCCCAGGGAACAGCTTCTCATCTCCTAGGCAACAGAGTCTGGGCTACAGCCCCCACACAACAGTGGTCCAGCTATATTACTAGGAAATGGCCTCCCGGCTACACTTGAGCTTCAGAGCTATGGCTGCGGGCATAACAGCCTCCCAGCTAGACTCCTGCACAGCCACCCTTCTGGGCAACAGCATCTTAGCTATAGCCAATCCCTGGTACGCTGTCATCACAGCTATAGCTTCGGGACCAATAGCGTCCCAGCTACAGTCGTATACACAACAGTGGCTTTGCTCTGATCCCAGGTAACAGACTTCCTCCCAGGTACAGGCTCCTAGCAACAGCCTCTCATCTCCTAGGACCCAGGCAATGGCTCCAGCTACAGCTCTACCTACGTCATATTTTCGGAGAACTGCTTCTTTGCTATGGCCATTCTCAGGGGTGCCAGCCTTACACCTAGAGCTCCAGACCCAGTGGCATTCCAGTTACAGCCCTCCCCTCAAAATGCACACATGAACACACACATGTACACACACACATGGCTTGGCGACAGACTCTTCAGTAATCTGGTTGTTGTTCTGACTATAGCCTATGCACACCAGGTTCGTAGCATTGCCACAGTATGTGAGCTGCCATCAGAAACAACCCCCTTTCTGTTACAGCGCCCGGCCCTACAGCACCCTAGTCCTCTTAGCCATAGCCCATCCCAGGTACACACATATCACAGCAAGAACCTAAAGCCACAAGAATATCAACCACTTCCACACGTAGCATCCCCCAGGCTCCAATCCCTGGCAACAGTCTCAGCTGGAATCTCAGGCACCATCAGTTTCGGGAGGCCCCCAGTGCTCAGTGCTCTACTTGCCAACCAGGCCCCAGTTTGGTATGAGGCCAGGAGCCTGGCTTCTCTCCTCTTCAGATGCCTCCTCTTAGTCCCTGCCCTTTGCCTGCCCTCCTTTCTGGGGCAGACGGTACCATTCCCATATCTTCATTGCCCCAGGCTCAGGCCCACCCTCCACCCAGAGCCCAGCCTGGCAGCTGGGGTAGAAGGAGATGGGGAGCAGGGAGAAGAGTAGACACACCCTGTGTTGCTCTGGCCCAGTTCTGCTCCTACCACTTGGTGCAGGATTTGGGTTTGATGGTGGTGGAGCAGGGAGGATGGAGGAGAACATCTGGGAAATTAGCATTTCCTGCCCAGCTCTGCGGCTGCCTATCTTGTTCAGCCCTGAGCAAGGAATGAGAACAGAGGAGCCTTTGAATGGCTCCAAGCAAGCCAACTGGGGAGGGTTTGCTGCAGTGGGCAGTGGGCACATGCTGGGGGCAGGGAGGATGGGGCCGCTCCTCTGTGGAAGAGTTCTTCTCTCTGGGCCACTGATTTCTTCCTTGGAGCTGTGCTCAATGATGAGGAGAGTGTGAGTTTTGCAGGGGACAGAGATCGAGAAGCCACTTACAAGACAGATCCTCCTTTCACTAGCGCACCCCATCTCCCATCCAGAGCCTCCCACCTGGGCTCCTGGGGTTGAGAGCTGGGAGTAGGGACTAGAACAAGGCCCAGGTCAGAAAGGGAGGCTGGCTGAGGGGGGCTGCTCCGTAAGAGATCTTGGGCAGCCCTTGCTTGCCCCCGTAGCTGGCCAGAGATCCCACCTTACCCTGAAGAGTGTTCCACAGAGAGGTGGGGGGTAGGGGAGAAAAAGGAAAGAGGGAATGAAAGAGTGGTAGGGATGGGAAAATGGGGGAGGACAGGAAAGAGACAGAGGCTATGACAAATAGAGGCCCGGCAACCAGTCATCCCGTAATAGGCCTTTCCAAACCCAGTGCCAGGCCTTGCCAGGGATAGCCTTCCTCATTCTTCTGTCCTAGAACACCCTGGCTAGGCCTATATGTGGTAAAAGGCAGGGGGTCATATGGAAGTGGGGCACTTTGGAGCCTGGGGTACCAAACCCTGAATGCAGGAAAGGGAGTTCCCAAGCTGCTCAGAGGCCTCCAGATGGCGCCAGAGAGCCAGAGCTGAGCTGGAGAAACTGAGAATCGGAGTGTGTAAGACACTGCGTGTGACACCGTGTGTGACTCGGTGAGTGTGAGTGTGACAGGGAGAGTGTGGCACTGTGAGGGCGTGTGACACAGGCCGTGACACTGCGCGGCCTCGTGGGGCAGGGACCCTTATGAGTCTGTGAATGTGTGTATGTCACTGGTAAATATGTGGGGCCACAGCTCCATCCCGCCCTGAGGGCAGGTGACAGGGGGACCCTCGAAAAGCCCGAGCTCTGGCGTGTCACCTCGTTCTCACGCTTGTATATTTCCCCCATCCTCATTCTAGAGGAGCCCCCGAGTCCCATTACCCTCCTCCTCCCAAGGTCCCCTCCACAGCCCCACCCCCACGGCTTGCTGCGGCCACCGAGGCTGACCGCTCTGCGGCTTCGGCCAGAGGGGGAGGGGTGGACTTCCCCGGAGCGCAGTGGGAAGGGAGGGCCACACGGGGTGATCTGGAGGTCTGCGCGGGAAGAAGGTGGATGTGGAGAAGCAGATGCCCTCCAGGGAAGAAGGCACAGGGGAAGACATTTCCCCGGCCCGACTTCCCAAGAGGCAGGGTAGAGGACAGGTGTTTGAGTGAGGTTAGGAACGGAATTCAGGAGGGTCCCAGATGGAGGCTCGGGTGGGATAAGTGCAAGGTGAAGACCCAGGGAGGGGGACGGCCCGTGTATCCGGGTCCCGGGGAGTGAGGAGATAGCGAAGGGGGGTCGTGGCTTTGGGGAGCGGTGCTCGGGGTCCCCTCCCAGAGGGACCAGGGCGGTCCCGAGCTCCACCTCCCGGCCGGGAGGGTGGGGGGAGGGCGGGGAGGCGGGAGGGAGGAGGGCAGGCGGGCCAGGAGGGAGGGGGGAGGGAGGGGGCGGGCCGGGCTGTGCGCTCCGCTCGCTGCTGGCTCCGCCGCCGCCGCCGCTGCCGCCGCCGCCGCCTCACACACTCGGGGAGCGGGAGCGCGGCGCGGACGCGAAGCCGCCGGGGCTGCTGTGCCCAGAGCCAGCCGGAGCCGGAGCCTGAACCGCAGCGCCAGCCCGAGCCGTGCCGAGCCGCAGCCCGGGCCGGGGCCGGTGGCGGCTCATGGACAGCAGGGCCGGCGGCCGGCGCTGCCCCGAGGCGGGTAAGGATTCGGTGGCGGTGGAGGCAGCGGCGGCGGCTCCCGGTCGGGAGCGGCCATAGCCGGCGGGAGCTGAGGGAGGGGCGCTCAGCCGAGCGAGGCCACGGGGGCCCAGGCGGTGCTCAGCGCGCCGGGGCGGAGGTGGGGGTGGCTGGGAGCTCGGACCCGGGGTTGAGGTCGAGTCATCCCGGCCTCCAAAGTCCGCGGCGAGAAGCGGAGCGAGGAGAGGGGGTGCTGAACCGGGTCTCTGCCTCGGCGTCCCGCACCCCTGCGTGTTTGGAGCCGCGCGGAATAAGGGGACTCTAGGAGCGCGCCGAATGGAGGTGGTTGGGGGAAGCGCGCAGCCCCCAGTTTGAGGTGGGGGGGCTCCTCGAGGACGAAGCAGGCAAGGACCCTCATACACAATGTACACACACACTTGTTGGGCGACCAGCTCGGATCACTCAGGCGCTTCCAGCTTCCCGCGGGCCCTCGGAGAGCCAGACCACGGACATATGTACACGCATACATACATCCGTACATATGTGCACACACACATACCACCCGCACACCAGCGCCCACTGGGGTACCGTCACTAGCTCACAATCCGCTTCAGCGTCTGCACGCTCAGCAGCACCGACACACAACCCGTGGCCATAACAGCAACAGAACACAACCGGGTGTGACATTCGGCGACATGAGCCCACAAACACAATCCCGTGCCCTCATGAACGAGTGTCGCGGCCGCAGTTCGCAAATGAACACTCAAAACCTAACCTCGCACGTACATATTCCTTTAAGGAACACACCCTAACATAAATTATGTTACCCACTCCTTGGCCAGAACACAGAGGCACGGCACAGGTCTCGCTTGCCCCCCTCGACTGCACCCACATAAACACAACCCCAGTGTCTCAGCACACGCCTTGACGGCACACACCCTAACACAGAAAGTAGAACCTACAGCGGCGCCTCACAGAATCCACTGCTTCACACATCTTAACACTGGGTGTCACACACACCTTGCACCAACAGTGTCACGTTACACCTGCAGCCTATACACACAAACACGCACACTCAGTCTCTCTCCCTCGGAGGCCAGATTCCGTCCGGGGAAGCCGAGGGGCGGTCCGGCGAGCCCCTAGCGTCCCTTCATCTTAATCACGACATTGTTATTGTGACTATCAGCACCGCGGGAACCCTAGGGGCTGGCCGGACCGGCTTCCCCGCCTGCGTCTCCCCCACCCCCACTCCGGGGCCGGGCCGGCCCGGTATTCCCGGAACAGGCTGGACTGGCAGGCCGCGGCGTCCCGGCTCCCCTGGGCTTCAAGGCCCTAGGTCCCTTTGCAGAGGATGCAAGCCTGGGGCGGTGTTTGCGACCCCCTTCGGCCATTTAGCTGCGTTCTTCGAGCCACCTGGGTCCCCAGCACACCTGGGTCCCTCACACCTGTGTCCCTCTCACACCTGGACGCCCTCTCCGCCGGGCGCCGGGCGCCGGCTGCAGGCCAGAGTCGGGTGCGCGGGCAAGGCCCTGGGGCCCGAGGGGAGATCGCGGCACGCGCAGGAGCAGAACTGGTAGGCGAGATGGACTCAGCTACCCTCGGGAGCCCAGACTTCTGGCCTCAATTTCCCCAGCAGTGATTGGCGACTGTTTCTTCTAGCTGGAAATATTCGGTGTAGCGTTGAGGTCTTTGAGGATTGAGCGCGGGGCAAAGACCCCTTTCCGCTAGCCGTGAGAGGGTCCGTTTCAGGAGAATGTCCCCACCCGGCCTGGCTCGCCACGCTTTGTGATTCCGGCTCCGGCTCCCTCCCCGCCCCCTCCCGGCGCCCGCTGCTCGGCTCCCGCCGACGCCCGCTTGCTGGGGACCCTAGGCAGAGGGCCGAGATGCAGAGGAGGAGGGATTCCCCGTGGCGGCCCTTGGAGCAGGGGGCGCAAGGGGCCCACTGGCCGAGGCACGTTCTCACCGCGCCCCCGCCTCGCCTTGAGCTCCCGGAGGCCCTGTGTCGCTGGGGTGGGGGTGGGGGCGCCCGAGTCCGAGGATGGTGGAGGAACAGCCGTCCCCCCCGCCACACACACACTGCTGCGTCCTCTGGGAGGAGACGCCCGCGCTCTGGGTGTGTGCGGGGAGCACCCGCTGACCACAGCGGTGCAGACAGGGGACTGCCGGGGCGGCGACGGAGTCCAGGACATCGTGCCGGAAGACGGAGGGAGCCTTCCATTACCCGCTCTGAGCCAACCTTCGGTAGCTGCCAGGAAAGAGGGCGCTCAGAAGGTGTTTGTGACAGCCTAGAGGTGGGGGCTACTTGCTTGATGGGGAGGTCTGGGAGGATTGAAATCTGTAATTACAACTAGACCAGGGCGTGGAACGGAATCAGGGAAGAGGAGTGAGAGGGGCCTCCAGAGACAGGCAGGGGTAATGTAGTAGGGGAGCAGATCTGGTTTCAGTTCTGGCAGCTTTTAGTTTCCCCTCTCTGCCCCAAGCCACTTCCCAGAAGGACTTCAGCTGGAAGAGGGTGTCTTGCTGGTCTGGCATCTTCCTGGCCGAGGGGCTGCGGCTGTGGCTACTTGGTCAGGGGATCTGGGCTAGAGAGAGATGGGAGGAGAGGGGTGGAAGCAGGGGAGAGGGCCTGGGGGTGGGGGTAGGAGATGGAGGAGGCCCTTCTGATATGGTAGCCCCCCCACCCCCACCCCGACCATGAGCAAGGATAGCTGGTGCTGCAGAGTGAGATTCTTTCCACAATGTATTGAGCACCTGCTAGCTGTATCTGCCAGGGCCCGTAGTGGGTGGTGAGGATGCAGTATAGTGGTGAGATCCACGCCAACCTTGTCTTCCTAGGTCTTCCCAACTAGCAGGGGATGGGTTAGTTTGTTTACTGAACCGAGGAGCACCTACTGTGTGCCTGGTGCTGGAAATAAAATGCTCTGTTCAGTTATTTTATACGTATACTGGTCCTTCACAATATAATAGGTCTGAATGCCACAGATCTCATCTCCCAAATAACTTCCAAGAGCCAGAATTGGTTATTTCCATTTCACGATATGGAAATAGGTTCAGAGAGGTGAAGTCACCCGGCCAAGGCCACATGGCTAGGAAGTGGTGGAGCAAGGGTTTGAACCCCAACATCCTGACTCCAGAATGCAGGTGCCTGGAAGCCCTGCAAAGGCTAATAGAGGGTTGTGAGAGAGAGGGGAGAGGGGGGAGGAGCCAAGGGCTGTGCACTTGCTCACTGTGGGAAGCCTCTGAACAGCTCCACCCCACACAGCCCTGCTAAGGCCTACCCTACTCTCCCAGAGGTTGGTTTTGTCCCTTGGTTTTTGTGCCCACGGTGGCAGTGGCTGCCGCGTAAGAGTGCAGGGGTAAGGCTGGGGGGGTCAGAGCTGACTTGGTCAATGGGACACGGATGGCTGCCTCCGGGTGTTTTAGCATTCAGCAGAAAGTGGACCCTGGTCCCTGAGGTGGACTGGAAATGAAGGATCCAGGTGAACCCTCACTGCTATCCTCCCCGCACCCCCCCAACGTGTTGACACAGATGGCGGTTTCCTTGGGCTTCCCTGGACTCTGCCCCCTCATACCTCACTGCTCTCCTCAGGCCTGAGAAGAATGAGTCACGGTTCGCCCTGCAGCTCTGCTTCTCAGGGTCCTGGGTGTCTATGTCACTGGGCAGAGGTGGGGACACCCTTGCCAGGAAGGCAGCAAGGGCAGATAAGGAGCTAATGGCTTCAGGAGCTGCCACCTGGGACTAATGACTCTCCATAACCAACCATACCTGGGCAAAGTTCAGGGATGGTGGGGGCAGGGGTGAGGAAGGGCTGCCTCACTGCTGCTCCTGGCCCCTCTGACTCTGTCCCTGCATCCCCAGGGCCTCTGGGTGAGGGGAGGGGACAGCTTCAGGCTGGGAGGCTTGGGGTCGTTCACGCCTTGAACCCTAAGCCCTCTCTCTTTCTTTCCTTGCCAGGCAAGTTTGGCAGCCCAGGGATGGGGTGGGGTTGGGGGGGCTACTCAGCCAACATATTCTAGCCTCTGAGACTTCTGTGGATTTTCCTTCCCCCCCCCCCCGCCCCCCATCCAGCCTTTTCCCCAGACTCTGGGATGTGAAGAGGCATTCTTATTTCTCACATCTTGACTCTGCTTACTACTTCTATGACCTGAGACAGTTCGTGGTTCTTTCTTAGCCTCAGTTTGATCATCTGTACGATGGGAGGCAGTGTGATAATAAAGTACCCGTCTGGGAGGGTGGGGAGGATTAGATGGGATAATGTATGTAAACGCAGTAAGACCTCAGGGAGTGTTAGCTGGGATGATGACGATGACCGCAGTGATGATGATGGATGATGGCAAAGGTGACAGAATTTGCACTTCTTTCTCAACTCCAGGGACCTAGTACGTCTCCGAGGTAGTCTTTCCCTCATAGTGCATCCTGTTTCCTCCACCCTACTGCCTGGGGGTTTCTCCAGGTCCCTCCCCCAGAATCAGAATTCCGGGTGGGGGGGGGCAGATGATACTCATTTTAAAGGAATGTTCCAGGTGCTTCATGGGCCTTAAACCATCTTCAACTCTTGCCTTCACTCTGGGTAGCCACCCCTCCAAACCCATGTTCCCCTAAATTCCTACCTCCCAGAAACACCCTTTTCCCCATACCTTCCTGGCCTTGGATATTTCTCTGTGGTTCCCTTTCCAACTCTGAGGTTGTATGCCATAATACCTTTCCTGATTTCTCTGCTGGCTGGAGGTCAGGGATCTTCTAAGGGTGACAGGGTGAATGAGTGAGACAGAAAAAGAATATGTATGGGGGTGGGGTTCCAGTGTCTATGCTGCCTGGGAGGCCTGAGGGGTCAGAGCCCTGGGTTTTGACCCTGAGAAGGGGAAGGACGGGCTTAATCTGTAGCTCTTCGAGCTGCTACAAATCAAAGTCACCCTGACTCTGTCAGACCACAGACCTCTGAATTTATAGCCAAAATTTGTGAGCATTCATTTTTCTTGGAAAAATCTGCCCCATAGTTTCATAAAATTCATGAAGGGGGCTGTGATCTAAAAAGGTTAGGAATCCCTGTTCTGGAGAGTGAGTGAGGCAAGCAGTCACTGTCTTATTTCTCCTCTGTGTCAGGTTTAGGGTAATTCCCATACAACCCCCACCCTGCCAAGACTTATGCGTGGAATTGGTGTGCAGAATGATCCACTGTGTGTGTGCCATGGGGGGAAGGCAGGCTAAGGTACCTAGAAGGGAATGAGGTTCTCTGGAGACAGTCCTCTGGGGGTGTTTGGGTTGGAGCTTGAAAGTAAGATGAGCCTTGTGCCAGGTCCATGCAGGTAGATGGGAAGTGGCTAGAGGGTGGATCCATATGGAGCATTAGATAAATTCCTCCTTCCTTTAAAGAGATTAAGATTGCAACTAGGAACAAGCACACACACTAATCTGATAATAGCCTCATATACGTTGAGCACTTTACTGCCAAGGAGTGACCAGGGAGGAGGTGCGGTTTGGGAGTGCTACGTGAAGGAAGTGAAGTGTTTGACTTGTGTAAGGAATCTACATTCACTGAGCATTTGCCGAGAGTCTACTATGGACCTAAACAGAGAAGGATTAAATTTGACACCAATAGGTTCTTGATGGAGTAAGGGAATTAGGCAAGGAAATAAGCAGTGACCACCCAGAAAGTGCCAGGATAGGCTAAACCTGGGAGCTAAAGTAGTCCTTCAGGAGCTCTTACTGAGTGCCTACTGTATGCCAAGTCCAGGGCAGGGTCCTGAGGATGTAGGAGCAAACAAAGCAGAGGCTTTCTTCTCTGCTCAGTCTTGTAGGAAAGACAATTGACAAATGATTTCTCATATAACAGCTACATAACTACAATTGTAAGTGCTGTAAGGGAGCATTTGTTGAGTACTTCATGTGTGTGCTAGGCATTTAGCCCACATGATCTCAAACTCCCTAGGAAATAGATGGTGTTATTCCCATTTTACAGATAAGGAAACTGAGGCCCTAAACCATTTTTCTCCTGCTCAGCACCTAGGAAATGGATAGTTGGGTTTCTCCTCAGACTGTCTGATGTCTTCTCCACCCTGATTCCTTACATGTGCCAAATGATTACAACCAAACAAAAATGACAAACGGTCATTGAGTTTGAGCTGTTGTGAGCTCCACGATAGCAGATTGAGTCTATCTTATATGCTGCTGTGTCCCAGTGCCCAGGACAGAGCCTCGCACATTGTAAGTGCACAGTAAACAGTTGTTGAATGTGTGGTGCCCAGCTCTGTGAACATGCGTGGGTTGGGGCAGGGGAACGAGTGTAGGGAGTCTGTCCCTACCTTGAGGAAGTCTGGCATTTGGCCAGGGAGCCAGAGAACACGGGAATAGGTGCACAGTACTAGGGCTGAACGACACAGGCAGGTGGGCGGGGTCCGGGCAGCTCAGTGATTCATTGCCTTGGGATTGGAGCAGACAATAGTGGCTGTGAGTTGGAGAAAGGAGAGGTCACAGTGGGCTGGAGAGGCCTGGGAAGGCTTCCTGGGGGACCAGAGCCTGCCTTCAGTGGGGTAGGTGTGGTCTATGATAAGGATGGGTAGGATTTCCAGGTGGGGGGGCAGGTATTTCAGATGCAAGTGAGGAGCTGGGGAAAGGAGAGTGAGCCTGAGCCCTCTGCTGAAAATGCAGGGCCTGACTTTGGCTTTGAATAGAGGGGCTGGCCATGGTTTTGTTGGAGAGAAGTAAGGGGACTGGGACAGTAGCAGGTCTGGCTGGGGTCTGCAAATGCATAGCCTCAAAGCTGGTGAGGGCGAGATGGGTGGAAGTGGGTTATTGGGGTGATGAGTGTGCAGCTTGTAGTTGGCTATGGCATACAGCACTCCAATTGGAAGGATTTGGGGGTGGGCACGGAGAAGCAGGTCAGAGATGGGACTGGACCCGTCAAAGGGGGAGGGGCCAAATAGGAGCCGGATGTTTACTGAGAGACTGGGAGCCGAGCTTGGAGGGGAGTGGTCAGGAACAGGCTGGTGGTGGCATTGGCAGCTCTGTCCCAGTTAGACCTGCTGGGCTCGCAGTTGCTAAGGACAGGCCAGGGCAGCTCCCAATGCCAATTCCAGGGCTAGTCAGCCCTGACCACAGTCCTGACCCCAATCTTGACCTCTACACTCTTCTGCCACACACCTGTCAGTGTCTCCTCTCCTCCCAGTGGAAACATCGGGAGGAAGGGAGGAGGAGGCCTGGGAACCGAGCCGGGGGCAGTGTGTGTCTGGGGGGAGGTGGGTGGCTAACTCCTACTCTTCAGCTCTAGCTGTTTTCAAGCCTTGATGGGTGCCCAGTTTAAGCTGGCCCTTCATGGGGATGGGGGCATTGGGCACTCTGGGTGATTACTGTCAGAAAAGAGGGACTTGACGTGTCGTATCTCATACGCATATACTGACTGGCATCTCAGAAGGAAGAGAAACGAGACGTCTTCCCGCTCCCTCCAGCCATCCTGAGTGGCCCTCAGTTTGGGGTCCAGGGAACATAAGGGGTGCCTGTGTCTCCTTCCTACCATGTATGTGGGGGGTGCTTCAGGGCTTACCCTTCCACTTGCTGTCTCTCCGTATCTCAGTATCAAGGTAATTACCATGGGTGACTAAGGCAGGGTGCTGGTGAGAAGGAGGTGTTGGGCAAAGCACAGAAGAGAGAGCAGGGAGGAGGGACTGTTAGGAGGGTTAGGGCGTTCCATGGGCAGGAGCTGCTCTAGACCTGTTCCAGGCCCTTACCGGCTCCTCCAGCTGGGGCAGACACTGCTGCTACTCCCAGCTGTGGGTGAAACTCAGGGTTCTGGGGTCTGGCATCAGGGTTCTGGGCTGGGGCCGAGCTCTCTTCATGGGATAGCGTATAGATGGCAGGGGGAGAGTCAGGGCCTGGCTTGGGCAACCCTCAGGGCCAGGTTCCTTTTCCCAGCTGACCTCCTGTTTTGCCTCTTCTCCTTGCAGCCCTCCTGATTCTAGAGCCTGCCAGGATGGGGCCCCTGAGGCCCAGCCCAGGCCCCGGGGGGCAACGGGTGCTGCTGCCCCCCTTGCTGCTGGCAGTGCTGCTTCTGCTGGCGGCATCCCCAGGCCATGCCACTCGGGTGGTGTACAAGGTGCTGGAGGAACAGCCACCCAACACCCTCATTGGGAGCCTCGCAGCTGACTATGGTTTTCCAGATGTGGGCCACCTGTACAAACTAGAAGTAGGCGCCCCATACCTGCGGGTGGACGGCAAGACGGGAGACATCTTCACCACTGAGACGTCTATTGACCGCGAGGGGCTCCGTGAATGCCAGAACCAGCTCCCTGGTGAGCCTTGCATCCTGGAGTTTGAGGTGTCTATTACAGACCTGGTGCAGAACGGCAGTCCCCGGCTGTTAGAGGGCCAGATAGAGGTACAGGACATCAATGACAACACGCCCAACTTCGCCTCGCCCGTCATCACGCTACCCATCCCTGAGAACACCAACATCGGCTCACTCTTCCCCATCCCGGTGGCTTCTGACCGTGATGCTGGCCCCAACGGTGTGGCATCCTATGAGCTGCAGGCCGGGCCCGAGGCCCAGGAGCTGTTTGGGCTTCAGGTGGCGGAGGACCAGGAGGGGAAGCAGCCACAGCTCATCGTGATGGGCAACCTGGACCGGGAGCGCTGGGATTCCTATGACCTCACCATCAAGGTGCAGGACGGTGGCAGCCCCCCACGTGCCAGCAGTGCCCTGCTGCGAGTCACTGTGCTTGACACCAATGACAACGCCCCCAAGTTCGAGCGGCCCTCCTACGAGGCTGAACTGTCCGAGAATAGCCCCATCGGCCACTCGGTCATCCAGGTGAGAGGTCCCTCCATCTAACTGTCAGGGTTCCCACCTTTAGAAACGGGAGCTCAGCCCCACCTGGTGAGAGTGCCCTTCACTTAGGGGTAAACTGCCAGGATACTGTGGCAAGAGCTCTTCTCCCCAGCCCCCAACCGGCGAGACCTTCCTATCCCAGCAGGTGATATTACTTTCCTCTATCAAGCTACTTAGTGCAGGGGCGCCCGGGTGGCTCAGTGGGTTAAGCAGCTGCCTTCAGCTCAGGTCATGATCCCAGGGTCCTGGGACCGCCCCGCGTCGGGCTCCCTGCTCGGCGGGGAGCCTGCTTCTCCCTCTCCCTCTGCCCACCCCCCCCACCCCTGCCCATACGCCCTCCCTCGCCCCCCTTCAAAAAAAGAAAAAAAAATCTTAAAAAAAAAAAAAAGGCTACTTCGTAAGAGTGACATAGCACAGGAACAGCAGTCCCCCCTCCCCGAAGCAGACTCAAGTTGGAGAAACTTCGGAGAAGTGAAACCCCCTCCCAAGTCAAGTGATACCCTCCTCCCTAGCCAGGCGAGCCAAGTTGGAGCAAGAACAGTCTCTCCAGAGATGAGAATGTCTTCCCAACCAGCGCCCTTTATTTAGCCAGATGAGATTTTCCCGAAGCTAGAGGACAGAGCCTTTCTTTGCCTCTCCCTGACAGTCAGATGAGATTATTTTCACCAAGTGAGTCCGCAGAGTTCTAGAAAACTGCATTCAGATGTCTGTCTGCACACCAGCTTCCTTCCCTAGGCACAGGGTGCTCATGAGTATGGAGTGCTTGGCACAGTGTGGGGTCGGTTGCCTCTGCTGAAGTTCTCAGCACCCCTCTCCATGGGAACCGCCCCAGGGGCTGGGCAGCTTGGTGGGGCCAGGGCCAGGGAGGGAGCAAAGAAAGCGTCCCCGCAGACAGGTGGGCGTATCTCCCGCTGTCATCTCAGCCCTGGCCTCCTGCCAGCCCCAGCTCCTTTCTCCTTCCCCCTGGGCTGGAGCTGTCTGTCTTTGAAGTGAGGGAGCTGAGGAGGGCTCGGCCTGCCCTGCACACCGTTATGGTCCTGGGAAACCCTTCCTTCTGTGTCCTTAAACTGAAGCGGGGCATGGGGAGGAGTTTTAGCCTTTTTTTTAGAGGCTGGTGGACTTGAACGTGTAGAAGAGAGTCTGAGGAAGAAAAGGGAGACAGACAGTCGGAGATGGTGAATAATAACAGCCTGGGTGCCAGGCACGGTTCTGAACACATTATGTATATTCTGTCATGGAATCCTCACAGTACAAGGTAAGCATTATCCCCATTTCACCGATGGGAAACTGAGCCCACAGAGATTTGGAAACCTGCCTGATGTCACGCAGCTGATGTGTTCACATCCCACTCTGGCTATGTCCAACAGTCTGGCTTCAAAGCCTGTGTGTGTAATAGCTGTATCCCTTCCAGTGGGCCGAAGCAGGAGAGTGGGGCAGAGACGGGGCTCGAGAAGGGGCAGAAAAGAGAGGATGGGAAAGGGGCAGAAATTGCTGAGCAAGGCTGGGAGGGCAACAGGGACAGAAGTGAAGAGTCACAGAGACAAAGGGAGGTAAGATGGCAGGAGAGGTAGATAAGAAGCCGGGTGACCAGTCTAGAGACAGGGAGAAGTGGGAATCCTAACAAAAAGGTAGGTGACAGAGAGATAGATTGGGGGCAGGGCGAGTGATGAGAAGAAACAGAGTTTGGCTCTCACAGGGGTGAACAGGGCCGGGGATAGCTGGGATGCCCTGCCCAGGTGTCTCCACTGTCGAAAAGGGCCTGGTGCCCGACAGGAAGGGGAGAAGACTAGCAGTGGTCTGAGACCCCACTAGATGCAGTGCCCAGCACTGTGTTAGCACTGATTTCGCGCTGAGATGGACAGGTGGATGGGCAGATGAAAAGAGGTATAAATGCTATTTAGGGAGCACCTGCCACGTACCAGGCAGTGTTAGGCATTTTTACAAGTATTACTTAATTCTCACCACAGCCCTGTGAAATAGGTTCTATTATTATCCCATTTTATACATTTGTAGACTGAGGCTTGGAGTGATTGAGTAATTGGCCTAAGGTCACATAGTTGGGAAGTGGTAGAGCTGGGATTTGAACCCAGGACTCTTCTGCGGTGCTCCTCAGAGATTCTGCCAAGTTATAGCTGTCCTGTCCTCCCCGTTTCCCCCCATACACCCACCCCTACTGCCAGCACATTCTGCCTGACTGTGACATAATTCCAACCCTCTGTTTCTCCCTGACCAGCGGTACCTCGTGGCCATTCCCACCAGGTTCCTGCTGCCCCATCACCACCCATGTTTGTATAGACTTGGGCTGAGTGTGCGTCGGCGTTGGCGTGGGAGGGCGTGCCCACTGCAAAGGGACAGACAGTTCATTGTTTCATGCTGGGATCCCAGCCCGCTGCGAGCAGGCTCTGTGGCCTGCACCAGCCCCTCCCTCTCGGCCGCAGGCTCAGCCGCCCAGATTCCTCAAGTTGGTGCCTAGCCAGCGCCAGCCAGGAGAGAAGAAGCTGCTGAAACAGGTTTCCCCGGTTTGAGAGAAGCAGTGGCCCGGTAGGCTCCTTCTGACCCCTATCCCTACCTGGCTGCTTTCAAAAGAAATCCCCTCACCTGTGGCCTCCAGGTGGGCCTGTGGGTCTCCACTCATGCACAAACACACACGTGCACAAACACCTACCTTCTCACGCATTAACATATACTCCCAGTCTCAGAACACATGTATATGCACGCGTGCATATTATAACGCACACATGTCATGCAGACATGCCACTTCTACTGCTCACACCTTTGCAGCCCTTCAGAAGGGTTGAAGGCCACTTTAACTGGGTGGAAAGGCTGCCTCAGTTGCTAGTTGGATCCTCAGCCCCATGTTTGGGCACTAGTACGGGAATGGTAAGCCGAGTCGAGCTGTGCCCCGTCCCATCTCTACTAGTTGCTTGTAACACAGGGGAGGATCCGCAGGCTGCGTCTGTGCTCCTCAGGGAGAGATCAGTACTATCTGCCGCTTGTTGGGGTTGGGAAAAGGGCAGTCTACGTGCTGCTTCTGGAAAGGGTGCTGCACGAGATGAGTTCTGTCTGCCGTGCTCATGGCAAAGGCAGCTCACGTGTCCCCTGATGTGCTATCCCGGGACTAACCCATCCCTGTTTTCTTTGTTTTCCTCCCCTGCCCTGTAGGTGAAAGCCAATGACTCGGACCAAGGTGCCAACGCGGAGATCGACTACACATTCCACCAGGCGCCCGAGGTGGTGAGGCGTCTTCTGCGACTGGACAGGAACACTGGACTTATCACTGTGCAGGGCCCTGTGGATCGTGAGGACCTAAGTACCCTGCGCTTCTCGGTGCTCGCCAAGGACCGAGGCACCAACCCCAAGAGTGCCCGTGCCCAAGTGGTGGTGACCGTGAAGGACATGAACGACAATGCCCCCACCATAGAGATCCGGGGCATAGGGCTGGTGACCCATCAAGACGGGATGGCTAATATCTCGGAGGACGTGGCAGAGGAGACAGCCGTGGCCCTGGTGCAGGTATCTGACCGAGATGAGGGAGAGAATGCAGCTGTCACCTGTGTGGTGGCAAATGACGTGCCCTTCCAGCTACGCCAGGCCAGTGAGACGGGAAGTGACAGCAAAAAGAAGTACTTCCTGCAGACCACCACTCCACTCGACTACGAGAAGGTCAAAGACTACACCATAGAGATTGTGGCTGTGGACTCTGGCAACCCCCCGCTCTCCAGCACCAACTCGCTCAAGGTTCAGGTGGTGGACGTCAATGACAACGCCCCTGTCTTCACCCAGAGCATCACTGAGGTCGCCTTCCCAGAGAACAACAAGCCGGGTGAAGTGGTCGCCGAAGTCACCGCCAGCGATGCCGACTCGGGCTCTAATGCGGAGCTGGTTTACTCTCTGGATCCTGAGCCAGCCGCCAAGGGCCTCTTCAGCATCTCGCCTGACACTGGAGAGATCCGGGTGAAGACATCCCTTGATCGGGAACAACGGGACAGCTATGAGTTAAAGGTGGTGGCAGCTGACCGGGGCAGCCCCAGCCTGCAGGGTACAGCCACCGTCCTTGTCAATGTGCTGGACTGCAATGACAATGACCCCAAGTTTATGCTGAGTGGCTACAACTTCTCAGTGATGGAGAACATGCCGGCACTGAGTCCAGTGGGCATGGTGACTGTCATTGATGGGGACAAAGGGGACAATGCCCGGGTACAGCTCACAGTGGAGCAGGACAATGGTGACTTTGTTATCCAAAACGGTACGGGCACCATCCTCTCCAGCCTGAGCTTTGATCGGGAGCATCAAAGCACCTATACCTTCCAGCTGAAGGCGGTGGACGGTGGCGTCCCGCCTCGCTCAGCTTACGTCGGCGTCACCATCAATGTGCTGGATGAGAATGACAACGCGCCCTTTATCACCGCCCCTTCCAACACCTCCCACCAGCTGTTGACCCCCCAGACACGCCTTGGTGAGACGGTCAGCCAGGTGACAGCTGAGGACATCGACTCCGGTGTCAATGCTGAGTTGACCTACAGCATCGCTGGTGGCAACCCTTACGGACTCTTCCAGATTGGCTCACACTCAGGAGCCATCACGCTTGAGAAGGAGATTGAGCGGCGCCACCACGGGCTGCACCGCCTGGTGGTGAAAGTCAGTGACCGAGGCAAGCCCCCGCGCTATGGCACGGCCTTGGTCCACCTTTATGTCAATGAGACCCTGGCCAACCGCACGCTTCTGGAGACCCTGCTGGGCCACAGCCTGGACACGCCCCTGGACATCGACATCGCTGGGGATCCCGAATACGAGCGCTCCAAGCAGCGTGGCAACATCCTCTTTGGGGTGGTGGCTGGGGTGGTGGCCGTGGCCTTGCTCATTGCCCTGGCAGTGCTTGTGCGCTACTGCCGGCAGCGAGAGGCCAAGAGTGGCTACCAGGCCGGTAAGAAGGAGACCAAGGACCTGTACGCCCCCAAGCCCAGCAGCAAAGCCTCCAGGGGAAACAAAAGCAAGGGCAAGAAGAGCAAGTCCCCGAAGCCTGTGAAGCCAGCAGAAGACGAGGACGAGGCCGGGCTGCAGAAATCCCTCAAGTTCAACCTGATGAGCGATGCCCCCGGAGACAGCCCCCGCATCCACCT
The DNA here is from genome assembly GCF_002201575.2 of Neomonachus schauinslandi. Taxonomy (NCBI): domain Eukaryota; kingdom Metazoa; phylum Chordata; class Mammalia; order Carnivora; family Phocidae; genus Neomonachus; species Neomonachus schauinslandi. The sequence continues at coordinate 32,187,503 of NC_058409.1, read as the reverse complement.
GCCCCTCAACTACCCACCGGGCAGCCCCGATCTGGGCCGCCACTACCGCTCTAACTCCCCACTGCCTTCCATCCAGCTGCAGCCCCAGTCACCCTCGGCCTCCAAGAAGCACCAGGTGGTGCAGGACCTGCCCCCCGCAAACACATTTGTGGGCACTGGTGACACCACGTCCACGGGCTCTGAGCAGTACTCCGACTACAGCTACCGCACCAACCCCCCCAAATACCCCAGCAAGCAGGTAGGCCAGCCCTTGCGGCTCAGCACACCCCGGCCCCTACCCCACCCCTACCATGGGGCCATCTGGACCGAGGTATGGGAGTGACAGAGCAGTTGCATCAGACCTGTGGGCTCACCAGCCCATAGGGGCCAACCCAAGCCAGGGGTGGGAGGTGGGACCAAAGATCTGGGGAGGCCGGGGCCTTGGTGATGACCCTTCTGCCTTGCCCAGGCACAGAGGGTTAGGTTGAGTGAAAATTGAGGGGGGGTGTGCTCTGTGGCATCCTCCTCCTTGCCCCCTCCCCACTGGGAGAGGCCGGTGACGGTCAGTTCCCAAGACACTAGACCAGCTGCTGGGTCTTGCCAGTGGGGGCTGGTGGGCAGGTGAGCAGAAGGGATGGAGGCAGAAAGGGGGAAGGGAAGGGAAGAAGAAGTCCACTCCAAACCTGGGTCTCTAGCTGAGACCACCCGCTGGTGCTTCCCTAGAAGGGAAACAGGGAGACCTAGGGTCCTATTGGGTAACCGGGTAGGGACTCTGTCAGGGAGGGGGGCCTCCCTATGCGTGCCTTCTGTGTGTGCTGTGTTAGCCTCTTCCCCACCCCAGGCTCCTGGGGCTGGGCTCTGGCTCCCCTTCCCCAGTCCCAAGCACTTACCCTGACAATAAAGTTCTCTATTTTTGGAGTTTTGGTTTCTTATTTTCCCGGAACTGAGAGAAGGAGTGAGAGAGACTGGAAACGGCCCTCTGTCCTTCGGTCCCTACGCAATTTCCCCATCCCTTCTCTTTGCCCCTTCCTACTTCCTAGACCTGCCCTATACCCCAACCCTATCTTCATTTACCATCATCCCATCTACCCCCACATCTGGCAACACGTCCTCGCACTCTGCGTTTGTGAGGCCTTCTCCCTAGGAATGACATCCTTCACCAAGAAAGGGCAGGTGCACTCAAGTGAGAGGCACCCAGGTCCTGCCCTTTGTCCACTGGCTGGGACTTGACCCTTCCAATCTGTTCACATTGAGCAGCCCCTGACAGAGCTTGGGCCAGAGCACCTGGTGAGGGTGAAATGCAGCCCGCCCACCTCAGGTGAAGGCAGAGAAGCCCTTGATTGTACCAGCCACCTTCCCTTGGGGCAAGATCTTCCCAAGTCCCTTTCCCAGCTCCTTCATCCCAACATCACTCAATGCCCAGCAATTACTGGGCCCTGCCCTGCGTGTCCCCGCCATGATCACCAGCCTGGGCTACTGGGAGGGAGGGCCCAGGGAGGGGGAGGGAATCCTCAAGTTCTTTGGATTGGCCTGCTCTGGATCCCTACACTTAGGGTGCTCCCTTCTGACTGAGGCTGAGGGACCCTAGTCCTGCCCCTCCTCCCTTCCCTCCTTCAGCTCCTTGCACTGGCCGTCCTGGGCTGCTGGCTCTCGTTCACTCTCTCTCTCTCCGTCTCTCACTTCTTGCTCTCCTGGGTCTGCCCTGTCTCTGGCTGTGCCCGAGGGGCACTGGGCCTAAAGCCTGGGTGAGGGGCCTCAGGTCATAGGGGAGTCTCTGAGGCCAGAGGCAGCATGTCTCCATGGCGACTGCAGAGGCTTGAGACACTCCCGGGAGGTCCAAGGCGCCAGCTCTCTACTCTGATTCCATCCACAAACTCCCCAGTGCCCTGGGGGTACCCCCAAAGTAAACACTCCTGGGGGCTTTGGAGGAGTGGGGCGTGGGCAAGTGAAATCTAGTTGCTTCTCATTTCTCCTGGACAAATAAGCATCTCTAGGGGGACCGCCAGCAACTCCTGACCAACCATTCTTTCTCTTTTGTTCCCACCCTTGCTGCCGCCACGTTGCTCTTCTATCCCTTTAGCCTCTTCATCTCTTTTTCTTTACCAGGGTCTGAGGGATTATCCCTTACTCAGCTGCAACCCAACACATCCATGGAGCCACATTGAACACCTCCTCCCAACATTCAGACACAACCAAACCACACCATTGTCATCATCAAAACACATAGGCCAAGTTCCTACTGTGTGATCAGCATGGTACTAGACCCTGAGGGGAAATGGTCATATTCCTACGAGGTACACGAGTGAAAAGATGAGGCAATTGAGCATCTTAAACGTGGCGTGGGAAGTGCCATAGTGAAATTTTTCCCAGCTGGTTCCACTATTCCTTCTGCTACTAGGTGCTTCTTTTTTTTTTTTTGCTCCTTACACAAGGTGCAATGGACCATACTCAGCGCTTTATGTGAATTAGCTCATTCGATGCTCATAACTCTTTGTGACATAAGTCATTATAATGCTCATTTTCCAGAAGTGAAAACTGGTTAGTGGTGGAGTCAGAATTCAAACACAAAGCATCAGGAAATGTGATTTCCAGAGTCTGCTGTTATCTATAATGCTTTATAAGAGGGGTCGCCTGATTAAGTCAGTTTGGGGAGTAAGAGATGCACCATCACATTAGCCTATTAAAGGCTCTGCGAAGCCTGCAAGAAAGGGGGGAGACCTGTTAAACTTTGTATAACTCTGGGTTTTCCAAATTTATTTGACCATAGTGCCCCCTCCCTTTCTATGAGGAACACAGTGTGGGGAAAACATGCATAGGACATGGGAGTGGGCTCCTGGAAGGAAAATGTCAAACTTGAGCCAGCTCTTTGTGATGAGCAGGAGTTGGGCAGGAGGATTCCCAGGTAGACATCCTTCTGTGTCTGGGTGATGGCATAGTGACGATATCATTACCCATGCAGAAGCTGATTGAAGAAAAAGAAGAATTTGGTTTCAGACTTGTTGAATCTGAAGGGCCAGTAGGGACAGCCAATAGGAAATACCCAGCAAATGTCTAGAACTTCAGGAAAAGTTCAGAAGTCAGAGAAGGAGAAGGAGACATCAGAGAGATTTTGGATCTAGGCTTTTTAAGATCTGATAGTGATAGAATTATAGGGAATGTTTAGGGTTGAGTATGCCCCAACCCTCCATTTTACAGGGAAAAAAAAAAAAAACCCACAGGAAAAAGGGCCCAAGTGACATGCTTAGTAGGCAGGACTGAAGCTTTAGATGACCAGGTGTAGGTTTTTGGGGGAGGGAGGGCTGCTGGCTACCATCTTGGAGAAAACTGGCAAGAGAAGCAACAGACTGCCCGGTGCCTCACAAACCCCTACTGGAGACTGTTCACTTCGACCAGGGGGACGATGCTCCTTTACCACATCCCAGCCCCAGGTCAGTTTTAGGGACCTCGTCTGTCATCACCCAGACCCTTTGGTGTTTTGAATCACAACATGGATCCCAAGAAGGGTTGCCTGTTCGTGAAGATGAAGTGGGAGCCAAGATGGGAAGGCAGTTCTGAGCCGCCTTCCCAACAGCTTAAGAGCTCCTCGTCCTGACAACCTCCCCCACCCCAGCTGCCTTGAATGGAATGAAGATTGTGATGGATCGGAAGGTATCAGGAGGATGGGTCTGCAAACCCAGGATCCCCTCTTTTGGCCTTCTTGATAACGTCCTATGGAGGGTTTTAGAGTAAAGACAAAGCACCCGTGAAGTCTTAGAGGATTGGAGGGAGCCTGGAGACTCAGCAGCAATAGGGCCTGGGCCTGAGCTGCTCCCACCCCAGGCTTCCAGGGGCCCTGGGTCTACACCCTCCGCAACTCCTAATTTGTGGATGGCAGGAAAATCAGTGGCAGTCCCAGGTGGGTGTTTGGGTGACTGTTGGTTGTGCCAAGTGCAAGCTGAGGCTGCCAGGTTTCTGGGAGGATCGTTAACCCGTGGCAGGCACACAGGGCTGCTGGCTGGGAGCAGCTTGTCCCAGTTCTACTGCCCCTACCCCAACCCCCAGTCCAAGTTCTAAGTCCTGGCTCCACCAAGCTGCAGCGCCTCCCAGAAACTCCTTCCTATTTCCTAGAAGGAGTCTCCCTTTGAGGCCAGCCTTCCCAACTGCTGATGGATGCCAGGCCCCTCCCCCTATGCCCAGGTCCTCCTGGGCCCTGCCCTCTACAGTTAATACTCTGTTTCCTGATCTGGAGGATGGGGGAGTTTCCATTGTTCTGCTTCCCCACCCCCAAGGGGCCCCGGTTTGTTATCTTGTTATCCTTGTTATCGGGCTCCCTTTCCTTCTTCCCTCCCACCTTTTCCCACTCCCAGGCCTCTCCGGAGGGGGATGAAGTGGGGACAAAGGGGCTCGAGTGGGAGGGGACGCAGCAGGGAGTCCTGAGGCTGCCTACAGCATCACGCAGCAGGGGTAGGAACAGAGGATCAGAAAGACATGGGGATCTCATTTGGATGGAGGCAATGGGAAGTTAAAGAGCAATGAGACAGGTGAGCAGCTGAAGTTCAGGGGTGCTATTTGGAAATTAGGGAACTGTACTGGTATTGGTGAGCTGTTTTGGAATGAGGAGTTCATACTGCTTTAAGGAAGCTGTTCTAGAAATCGGATGCTCGCTCATGATTGAGGCTATGCTGGAATTAGGGGAGTTGGCTGGTATTGTGCTATTCTGGTGTGGGCTGTTCTGGAATTAAAGGCTGTGCCAATACTGGGATGCTGTGCTATGACGAGTGGTTGTACTGGATTAGGCTTATTGTGGTGGCCTGGGGGCTATAATAAACCTGGGGCCGTGCTGTGGTGGGACTTGCAGTGTGTGGCCTTGGCTCTCCGGGGAGCTGTCCCAGAATTAAGGGGCAGTCCTCCACGGGGGTCTGCGCTTTCTTGCGGGCTCTGCTGTGCTACGGGGCTGGACCTCTTCTCCGTTGCTGCTGAGGCCTGCGGGCCCGGGAGCTCTGGGGCGGGCCTGGCTGGGGCTGGGGGTGGCTCTGGTGGTGGGCCCCCACCCCCCAACCCGGGGCAGGCTGGCCTTCCAGCGATGACACTCCTTCTCCCTGCAGTTACCTCACCGCCGCGTCACCTTCTCCGCCACCAGTCAGGCCCAAGAGCTGCAGGACCCGTCCCAGCACAGTTACTATGACAGTGGCCTGGAGGAGTCTGAGACGCCATCCAGCAAGTCATCCTCGGGACCCCGACTCGGTCCCCTGGCTCTGCCTGAGGATCACTATGAGCGCACCACCCCCGATGGCAGCATAGGAGAGATGGAGCACCCCGAGAACGGTGAGGAGCTGCAGCATGGTCAGGGCACCCCGGGCACGGGTAGAAGCTGAGAATGGTGATGTGACTTTAACAATGTCCTCCATTTATTGCGCTCTTGTGTGTTCAGCGGCGGCGGTCACTGTGCTGAGTGCTTTCAGCTATGTATTCATTTAATTCTCACAACTACTCTCTGATCTGAGAACTTGACTGTTCTCTTTACAGTGCAGGAATGTGAGGCTTGGAGGTTGAGTCACTTACCCAAAGTAATACGCAGGAAGTGACAGAGCTGGGAGGGGTTCAAACCCAGGCTTCTCTGACTCCAAAGACCTTGCATTCAGCACCACATTATACCACCTTCCTGGGAACAGGGACCGGGAGAACCGTGGCCAGAGGGCTCAGGCAGTGGTGAGGGAAACTTGAGGGACCTTTGAGGTCATGAGGGTCCCTTAATGGGGTCAGAGGGCCTTGAGAAAAGGGAGGGGATCCTGGAAGCTATGAGGAGCTCAGAAAAGGGTCTGATGATCCCCTGAGGGGGAGCCAGAGAGGGTCTGGCTGAGGAAAGGGAGGGGAAAGGCTTGTCTGGGCGGTTTGAAGGGTGCTGGCAGAAGGAAGGTCTGGGCCAGAGCAGAGGTCAGTGTGGGAATGGATAGTGGGTGTGCTTTCAAAATGTTTGTGTGGTGTAGTGCGTGTGTGTGTGCGTGCGTGTGTGTGTGTGTGAAGACATCCATGGTAGCCTCTGGAGGGGGAGAATGAATAAGCTTCCCCTTGGGACTGAAAGACTCCTGCTTGGAGCTGTCCTCGGGTCTTGCCCCCTCCCTCAGTCCAAACTGCCCCCCACCCCCCGCAAAGCAGATGAAAAGTTCCACTCCCCACGCCTCAGGCACAGGGCCCTTGTCTAACATCCCAGGCCCTAGGTCTCAGAGTGCCCTCCACCCCCCCCGCCCCTCCATGCTCTACTCATGCCCGTCTCGTCCTTTTTGTGCCCGCGCAGAGGCGGCTGGCCGGAGCAGGCCCTGAGGCGGAGTGCCAGGTAGGTGGGAGCTGCTCTGGGGTCTGGGGTCTGTGGGACTCGGCCCAGCACCCAGCCCCGCCCACCCAGTGCCCCTGCTCTGCTCTATGCCACCTTGGGTCCCTGAGCTGAAGAGCCTTGGTGCTTTGAGGGTTAACGACAGAGCTGTCCCCTCCTCACCTTGCACTGGCAGGAGGCCAGGCCAGGGTGGGTGGTATCAGGGGAGCCCCTGCCCCAGGCAGTGCTGCTCGGTCATGTCACTGAGGGAGGGTCACCGCCTGGTACCGTCCCTGAGCAAGGGCGGGACAGGGGCAACTATGACAGGAAGTGCTCATGGCCCGGCCGTTCCCATGGAGACCCCCGCTGCCCAGCAACCACACCAGCTACTGATGTCAGGCAGCCAACTCCTATTCCCATGGGGGTTCTGGGCAGGGAGCCGGGGCTAGGCCAGGGGTGGTGGTTGGCATAGGGGGCTGGAGTGAGGTGGGGAGGGGTTGCATGAGTGTGCTTGTGACTGTGTGGGTGTGTGCTTCTATGTGAACTGCCCACGCAGAAGCTCATCCCCTCTCCCTGGCTTTAAAAGCAGGGGGTCACTGTGCTGGGGTAGGGTGGGGTTCCAAGAGAGCTGCGAGCATGGTGAGGCTTGAGGGGGTTCAGAAGGAAGGTATTGGCCCGCCTTCATCTGAGGATGGAGAAGCCCGGTGTAGATTTGTGTGTCCATGCCTATCTGAGGATAGGCGTGTGTGTGTGTGTGTGTGTGTGTGTGTGTGTGTGTGCGCGCGCGCATGCGCGCGCGTGTGGCTGACAGAGATATTGTGCCCTTAAGTGAGGATGGGGGTTTCCTCACCCCCTAAGGATAGGTTTGCTTCTTTAAGGCTGTCTGGAGATAGATGAGGGAGTGCGTAGATGGATTGTGTGTTTGTGCACCTGTCTGAGGGTAGATTTGGTGGGTGTGTTGATAGGAGAGCTGGAGGGTGGCTGAGGATGGAGGAACGCATCTATTTAAGGATAGGCTGTCTGAGAGAGAAGAGCCTGTGGTGGATGGCAGGAGGCTGAGTGTCTATTTGCGGGTGTGTATGCCCGCAAACTCAGTGGGCAAAAGGGGCGTGCACCCCTGTTCTGAGGCGGGGCGTAGGTGCCTGTGGGAAGCCCTGGGGTGGAGCTGAAGACCGTCCTCCCCATTCTCTCGTGCAGACCTGCGCCCTTTGCCTGATGTGGCCATGACGGGCACATGTACCCAGGAGTGCAGCGAGTTTGGCCACTCCGACACGTGCTGGATGCCTGGCCAGTCGTCTCCCAGCCGCCGGACCAAGAGCAGCGCCCTCAAACTCTCCACCTTCGTGCCTTACCAGGACCGAGGAGGGCAGGAGCCTGTGGGCGCCGGCAGCCCCAGCCCCCCGGAAGACCGGAACACCAAAACGGCCCCCGTGCGCCTCCTGCCCTCCTACAGTGCCTTCTCCCACAGTAGCCATGATTCCTGCAAGGACTCGGCCACCTTGGAGGAAATCCCCTTGACCCAGACCTCGGACTTCCCACCTGCAGCCACACCGGCATCTGCCCAGACAGCCAAGCGCGAGATCTACCTGTGAGCCCCCTTCTGGCCGGTGGCCATGCCCCTTCCCCAGCCACCGGCCGGGTCCCAGTTGGGCCCATTCCAGGGTCCTGCTCCTGACCCCTTCAGCGTGGACTTCCCGGCCAGGGCCCCAAGTGGGGGTGAGTACTGGCCTCATGACCACGCAGGCCATTCCCCCAAGCAGGGTCCAGGTCCTCTCTCCTCACTTCATCCCCCAGCCCCTGGGAGACTTTCTTCCCCTTTATGGGGCTCCCCCAAGCTGGTGCCCAAGAGGGCTCCTCTACAATGACTAGGCTCCCTTCCCTCGACTTCCAGGGAGAACCCCCTCACTTTGGGCAGATGGTGGAGTCAAGGGTGGGCCACACACTTTTAACTCATTGTTTCCCACATGGCCGACCAGGGCGGAGACAGGATGTCCCCATTCCAGCCCTGCTTCAGGGCTGAACTGGGGAGCCCCTCTCCCTGGGAACTCCCAGAGGAAACTCTTGACCACCAGGGGCTCCCTGAAGGGCTTTTGTTACCAAAGGTGGGGTGGGGATGGGGGTGGGAGTGGGGCGGAGGCCTTGTCTTCCTATACTGCTCCTGGGCTGGCCCACCTGCCTGCCACATGCCCATGCCTGATCCCATCTGGGCAGCCCCCTTCCCTGCTGGTCATGCAGTGTCTGTATATAAGGACCTTGGAATGATGTCCCCATTTCTGCCTGATTTGCAACTTTTCTTGTTGATGTTGTGTTGTCTTGGGGGACCCCTCTTGGGGGGGAGGCTGCCCTGTGCCCCCTCCTCCCTGCCGCAGTGCCCCCCACCCCAGGCCTCTACTGTTCCATGTTGTAAATACCCCTGGGGCCGTAGTGGGATGGGGGTGCAGGCCAGGGAAACAATGGGTGGGTGGGGGTGGGGATGGGGGTAACATTCGCCTATCAGCAGAGCTGGGCTTTTATTTAATTTTTTTTAAAAATACAAATCTCTATTTTTTTGGAACTGTTGCGCTGTGCCCTGGGGGGGGGAAATCCCCGCTCAGGCTGGCCCCCCCACATCCAGATGAGCATCACAGAGGGGCCCTGAGGCTGTGGGGGGCAGCTGGACAGGGGTGGGATGACTGTGCCTCTGGCCTGGTTGGGTGAGTTGGGAGCAGGAAGGTTTGCTCAAGGGGTGGCTGGTTGCTGCCTCTAATAGGGGGAACCTGCACCCTGCCCCCTCCCTGCCCCCCACCCCCCAGCCCCTGCCATGACTGACCCGTCAGCCTGTAAAACCACCATTGCCTTGATCTCAGGGGGTGGAAAGGGCTGCCTCAGGGCACCCTGGGCTCCAGGCCCCCTTCTTCCAGTTGGGCTTCCCTTTGCCAGGGTCAGGGGTCCCCTGGGGGAGGGGGTGGGCAGATTGGGGGGCAGAGAAGCCCAGTCAGCCATGATGAGGTGGGATTCCTTTCTGCACCTCAGGGGGCCAGGGTGTGAGGGGCATCCTGTAGAGCCCTCATCTCCCACTGTGGCCATCTCAAAGCCTCAGTCCCTCTTCCTTCCAGAAACCCCCACTGCCTTGGCCCATACCTCTCCAGCTCCCCAAGGGGCCCAGGCTGGGAGGCTGGAGACTCAGGGTATGGCCCTTGCTTGACTTAGTCTAAGCTTGGGGGGCGGCCCAAGGGTGGGAGGGGTGGGTACAGGCTGCTGGGTCGTCTGGTGCCTTTGGGAGCTGTGCTGCTGGGGTCTTGGACTCCTGTAACCCCAGAGACCCCACTCCACCTCGGGAAAGCCAGGGGCCTGAAGAATCACCCTATTCTCTGCTCCTTGCCCCTAACTTGGGTTGGGGTAACAGTGCTGGGAAGGAGAGCATTGTTAGGCTGGTAGCCTCAGCATACACAGCCCTTCTATTGAGGGCAGAAGGTAGAGTGGGCTGGGGTGGCAGCAACCAGGTCTGGGGGTTGGCCAACGGCTCCTTTCCCTGGGGGAGGCCCACAAGTGGGCTGGGGGCTTGATAAAGAGAGAGCCCCCTTTCCCCCGCACAAACAGGGCAGGTGCAATAGCGGTAGAGTTGGTAACATGATGTGCCCAGCTGGTGGGGCAGTGGCCTCAAGGGCTGTCCTGGGTCCTGGAGGTCAGGGTTCTGGCAAGAAGATTGTATGAGGCCCATTTGCTTGGTGGAGAGGGTGGTCCAGAAAGGAGGCATTCCTGGAGTCAGTGGACTCCCCTGGAAGCCCCTGGTGGCCTGGGCACCCTGCCCTGGTCTTGGAGACCCCTGAGCACTGAGTGGAAGGGCAGAGGAGCATTTTGCACAATGGAGAAGCCAGAAGGAAGGGGGTAGCCCAGATGGCTGGGAGGGCTGAGAAGCACAGAGGAGGAGCCCTTCCTACAGGCGAAGGCAGAGTCCCAGCCCCCTGGTTGGGGTCAGGGCACTGAGTCTGTCACCACCTGGGCACTCGAGAGGTGAAACCAAAGGTGGGCAGGGGACGGGTGACAGCACTGGGGACCACCCCATTGGTCCTAGGTCTGTGAAGCCCTTCCCCAATGCCTTGTGTCGCGTACAGTTTTATGTACAAATAGGCGACATTTGGCCAGAGGAGACCCCCCCCCCTCAAACCCAGCCTGACCCAGTCAGTGTCTTCCTAGAGGGGACCTAGTTGGTCCCCAACTCCCTACTTCAGAGCATGTCTCTTGGGAGGGGGAGGGTACATGGGGACATTTCTCTCCTGGGGTCCCTGAAGCGTGTCTCACATCCCTGGGGGAGGGTCTCTGGGGCATCTCTCACCTCCGGGGGCTCCCTAGGCCCTTTCTCTCCCTTTGGGAGTCTCTGGAGGGACATGTATTCCCTCTGGGGACCATGGGAGCATGTCTCCCCTCTATCCAGGCTCTCTGGGGAGCCTGTTTTCCTCCCAGGGTTCCTGGGAGTACTTAAGGCATGTCAGTCTTGGGCCATCTCTCTTCCCAGGGAAGGGGGCTATCTCTGAAGCATGTCTGGGAAGGGATGTTTCTGGCCCTCCCTGCATCTCTCCTCTGGGGGTGTCTCTGACCTGCAGCACTTTGGGATGAGACTGGGCAGCTCTGAGTTGTCTTTTCTCCTGGAGGCTCTGGGAAACCTCTCTCCTGGGGATCCGGCCTCTGGAGCCATTTCCTCCCTGGGTGTGGGCTATCTCCTGGTGTTGGGAAGGCTTATGTTGGCCATGAGAAAGTCTCTTAGGGGGTGACTCCACGCGGGACTTCTCTGGGAGGGGGGGGACTGTGTCTCGCCCATGGGGTTCCCGGGCGGGTGTGTCTGCCCGTGGTGAGAGGGAGACTGTGTCTCCTCGGGTTATCTGAGTGGGGAGGGGGGCCGTGTCTCTCGCGGGTGTTGGGGGGGTGGGGTGGGGGGGGGGGGGTTTTGGGCTCGTCGGGTGCCCACACTGGGGTCGTGTTTCTCTTGGTTCGTGCCACTTCCCACCGCCTCGCTCCTCCCGGGAAGGGCCCCCGCCCCGCCGCCACTCTCCCCCACCCCGCCCCATCCCTGGCGCTGCGAGCACAATCCCGTTGATTTGTAATGATTTCTGTCTCTTTCTGTCTTTCTCTTTCTCTGACCTCCTCCTCCCCCGCCGCGAGCATGCGCAGGCACCGCCCCTACCCCCTCCGGTTCGGTTCGTTTCCGGTTTGTTTGCTGAGCTGTCAATGGAAGACCCGTGTAATTATTCCCGAGCTTTACAATAAAAGTGTGAAAACCGGACCCCACCTCACTTCTTCCGGGCCCTCAGGCCTGCGTCCCGGGGAGATGGGGGGCTAAGTCTGGGGTAGAGGCCTTGGAGGGGGCCAGGGGACGCGGCCGAGAGAAGAGGGACCGAGGCCCATTGAGATTAATCGGTGCCACTCCGGAATGGGGGGCAAAAGGACTCAGAGCGAGGACAGACACCTACTCCGTGCATGTCAAAAGTGCCTCCCTCCCCCAGCCGCTGCGCTGTGCCCGCCCTGCAGGGCCCCACCCGGAGCGGAGGTGCGGGCTAGGGATGGGGGGGGCGATGAGGAGCGCTGGGGAAGGGTACGCTGTGCGGCTGCCTTCTTCCAGGGGGCTGGTATCCTTTCCTGTTCCCCTTTCATTTGGCAACAAGTATGAACTGCGGAACTGAAGGGAGAAGGGGCGGGAGACATCTGTCGGTCGCTCTCTCCCACGCTCCGGAACCAGGGTTGGAGGTCGATTTAGGGGACCTGAAAAGGTCTCACCCTCGTCTCCGACTGCGCTCCCCTCCCCCTGCTTCTGGGTCCGAGCGGCCCCGGCCACCTCCGTCCGGCTCCCGGGTAAACACCGGCTGGGGAGAGGTCGAAGAACAGAGACCGGATCAGCCGGTTTCCCAGCCCCGCCTCCCGGGGCGCCCCTCCCCCCCTCCTCCCTCCGCGTGCTTTCGCTCGACCCGCGTTCCCCCTACCCCCGCCCGCACCGAGTAGGCCCGGCTCCTCGACCCCGGGGTCGGTTCAGCGGCTGGGATTAGCCGAGCGCAGGGACTAATCCTGGATGAGCCTCCGTGTAAACCCGGATCGACCGCGGGTACAGCGGAGGTCGCAGGCGCCCCTGCATCCATTCCTATACGCGGGGCTTCGCAGGGCGTGACGCCCCTTCTCCCCGCACCCCCCCCCCAAGTCCCCTTACTACATTCAGAGACACGTGGTTGGATCTGCTGTGAGGGACGGCTGGGGGTGGGGTGGGGGGCGGTGTAAGAAGAAGACGCCACCAAGATCAGTCTTGAATCTGGTGTTCCAGAGCCTGGGGTCCCGGGGAGGCGAGGAAGGGCTGAGGCCCCTTTGGCAACCTCTGAATCAGGTCAGCTCTCCAGTTCAGTGAGCAACCCACGGGCCCCCAACCAATCCTCCAGTTAAAGAATCACAAACCCTCCCACCTGACGTGGGTGACCAGCCCCTAACCTTGAGGCCTCACTTGATAGGACCTCGCCTCATCCCCACCCCTGACTTGGCCAGACAGCTGGGGTTAAGGAGCTCCTGTTAAGGCCTAGCCCTGAAAAAGATGTCAGGGGTCAAGAGACGTGGGTATCCTGCCCCTGGTTGGTTCACTCCTTCTGTAAACAATTCCTGAGCCTCTCCCTTGTGTCTGCCCAGCACAGGGTACTGGGACACCCCAAGAATGACACACTGTCTCTCTGAGAAAGGCAGACAGGTAAATAATAACCGTATCAGGTGTTCAGCCCGGCCCTGAGCTGTAAATTCAGGCTGGAGAGCTAAAGGAGGTGCCTCCTCCAGTAGAGTCCGGAAGGCTTCCTGGAAGGGGTGGTGCCAGAGCTGAGTTACCAAGGACAGATCTGGCCCGAGGCAGTTGTGTGTGCAAGGGCCTGGGGTAAGAGGAGGAGAAAGTGATGTCGCTCAGGAGGGCAGGTAAAATTGGAGGGGGGGGTGCAGAACTAGAAGGGCCTGCTAGGCAACCTAAGGAGCGAAAGAAAGCGGAGCCATTGAATCCAAGCGGAGAGATTCTAAGCCTCTGAAAGAAGAGGTCACATTCACATTCTTCTCAGGTTTTTTTTTTTTTTTTTTTAAAGATTTTATTTATTTATTTGAGAGAGAGAGAGAATGAGAGAGAGCACATGAGAGGGGGGAGGGTCAGACTCCCTGCCGAGCAGGGAGCCCGATGCGGGACTCGATCCAGGGACTCCAAGATCATGACCTGAGCCGAAGGCAGTCGCCTAACCAACTGAGCCACCCAGGCGCCCTCTTCTCAGGTTTTAACTGTCCTCCCCGCTTCTCCGCACAGGTTTCTCTGGGGATGCCTAGGTTGGGAGTGGAGACACACCCACAGACAAACAGGAAGGGGAGCCCTTGCTTGCAGGTTAGGAAAGATGGTCCCCACCTCCTTCCCTCACACCTGGCATCAGAGACCTACTTTAGAAGTCTGGCTGGACTGCTTCCTAGTGGTCGGTCGTACCTTGGCCAAGTGACTGCGCCTTTGTTTCTCCATCTATAAAATGGGGATAATAATGCTGACCAACACGGAAGATCCCTGTGGGGCTTCAGCGAAACAACGTGTCCATTCTTTGATTGAACACATACCTAACAGCTACAATGTGGTAGGCCCCGTGCCAGGTGCCCGCCTTGCGCCTCTGAATCAGACAGGCATGATCCCTACTGTCTCTTGGAACTTCCATTCCAGTAGAGAAGACAGACAATAAACAAACAAACAAATGAGATAATTACAGATTATGTTAAAGTGCTGTGAAGGAAACAAACAGTGGGACATGAAGGAAGATGACTGGAGGTGGGGGAAAGGAAGGGGCTGCCTTATTCAGTGAGGCCTGGGAAGCTTCTCTGACGACACCTGAAGATGTAGAGCTCAAAACAGAGCATTCCAGGTTCAGGAAAGTGGGGCTGCCAAAGCCCTGGGATGGGAGACATGAAAGGAGTTAGCCTGATTCCTCTAAGATGTTAAGCTTCCTGAGGGCAGGAACCTAGGTCTCTTACTTTCTCCCACTCGTCTGGACAAATACAGGGTAAGGTAAATAGAAATGGAGGGGATTATCCAGCTTGATGGGCCAACCTTCCCCTGCTCCGAGGCCCTGGAGTGGTGTTGGGGGCTTGCTGGCCTCATCAGTAGGTTCATCTGCATAGCTTAATCTGCCCTCCAGCTGTTCTGTCGGGGGGGGGGGGGGGGGGGGGGGGAAGGCCTCTCTGCCCACCCCGATCCTTTCCTTGGACAGGAGGGGCAGGTTGGGGCCCCTCCAGAATCTGCCAATCCAGAGCCTGGACTGAACAGAGTTTAGTATCTGCCCCTGCAGGGGTTGAGGGAGAGGATGTGTCCCTGATGAATATGGCCCAGTGTTTTAGGATCATTGGGGCCTTTTGGAGTCTCCCCCTTGGCCTGGGTCTCCCTTCAGGGAGACCTGGAAGAAAGATTTCTTGCACATGGATACGTTTCACGCACAGCCCCCCCCCCCCCCCGTGCTGCAGAGCACACACAGCTCCTCTCACACACTCACCACCCAGCTGCACACTGCGTCTCCATGGCAACCAGTAGGCCTGGTCCATGGATGTTAGAAATAAGTGCCAGAGGAAGAGAAGAGAGAGAGGCAGAGACAGAGGAGAAACATCAGAAATAAAGAGACTCAGAAAGACAGCCTCCCAAGGAGGACCCCATGCTTTCCTTGCAACCCCTGCCAGGGAGGCTTGAACGGACTCAGGGCCTGAGGATGGAGGGGCTCAAGGTAGGGACTAGAGAGTGGGCCGGGGGCTGTCTGGCTACAGGTAATGGGGACACAAGTGGGCAATGGGGGGAGGAGCAGAATCAGGGAAACTTGAGTGACAGTCCGGAGTCTTGGGCGCAGAATACTGGGTCTGGGTAAAATGAGGGGGGTGGATGGAGGTGGGAGACTTGGGGGGAGCTCCTTTCCCTTCCTCCCGGCCTAATTGGCTGTTCAGGCTGAAACCGCCTCTTAGTCACTTAGTCTAATTAGAATTGTTCTCGAGAAGACAGTGGGGGAGGGGAAGGAGAAGCTGGGGTGTGAAGGGGGAAGGGTGGGTGGAGACAGAGCTGGGGGGGTGGGGGGAGGGGAGTAGGAGTTCCTTCTGTGACCTTCCATCCATTCCCTCACCATCCAGTGGATGGGCTGTGCTCTGACTGTCCAGGTTGTGGGTCAGTGTCCATCCGGGCCCTCTGTACCCAGTACTCTCTCAAATGCCCCTGCTTTCTGCTCCGCCCCATGTCTCTGTCAGTCTCTTGCTCTACCTCTCTCTCTCTCTCTCTCTGGCTCTCCCTCTATCTCCTCACCTTCCTTTTCCCATTTCCTCAAGGTCTCCCAATCTCTGGCCAACAATATTTGTCTAATAAACAGGTAAAGTATTTAGGAATTCTGCTGGGGCTGAATCAGGGGGAAGGGGGAGCAGGGGGAGGGAATTATATTGAGAGCAGTTTCATCTTCTGGGAGTAAGAGGGAATGGGACAGACACTGCCTGACATGCCTCTCCTGTCTCTCTCTCTCTCTCTCTGTCTCTCTCTCTCACACACACACACACAACACACACCCTGTCTTCCCACCCCTAACTAAGGTGAGACCTTTTTGGAGTATGTAGGAGCTTGGCTTCTGGAGCTGGACTGTCTGGGCTGCCTTAGACAAGTTACTTAACCTCTCTGAGCATCAGCTTCTCTAGCTATGAAACGGGGATAATAAATCCTAAATTTTAGTGTGGATTTAAGGCGATGGTGCATGTAACCGGCTTAGCACAATAAATTGTAAGTGCTCAATAAATGCAGCTTTTCTCATCGCTCCCAGACTCCTTTCCTCTCCCTTCTGGAGCCAGCACATCTGCATCTTCTACACTCCCTCCTTACTCCGCTTCCCCAGTCTTCCAGGCTGAAAATGACCTCTCAGTTCCTAGACTCACCCTCCTGGCCTGTTCCCAGGGCTACACAGGGTGGGGGGTGGGGTGTGAGAAGGTAGGCTTGGATCCTGCCCCCTGGCCACAGGGTTAGGACAGACCCTCCTCCAGTCTGGGGTCCAGCCTTCCCTTCTCTGCAGTACTCCAAGAGGAGGAAAGGGGACAGCCATAAATGATGTAGGGGAAGTGTACTTGCTGAGGGGGACAATAAGGGATGAGCCATGTCCAGAAACCTAAATATTTCATGGGGCTGCAGCACTGGGAAGGGCAAAGTCCCCGAGCTGTGTTTGTGAATGTGCTCTGCTCGCAGCTCCACGTGGCTTGGAGCTCTTCCACATGCCCAGCGCCCTCTGCACGTGCTCCAACCCTCAAAGTGCTGCACCCACAGAAAATTGCCCCCGATGAACCCTTTCCTGGCCATGATCTCTCCAAACCCCCCTCAGCACATGCACATTCTATTTCTTACTGCTCTAACAGTTTGTGCAAGTTTGAGGCCGTATTGTGACATGGTCATGCTTTTCTCACCCATTCAATTTCCCCTTTAGATCCTCCAAGGATGGGTGCCCTTGCCCCTCATCTCCTCAGCATGATCAGGAAGACCCAGTAGTTGGAAAAAGCTGGTGGGGTGGGAGCAGGGGCAGAGGGGGCTGGGAGTGGCCGGGAGGAGGTCTGAGGAGGTTGACGGAGGAAGAAGGTATCTATTAGAGCAGGTGGGAATGGGTGGATGGCAGCAGGGTCTCCTGGCTTCAGTGTTCACTGCTTACGGATGAGCTAGGAGACTCTCCCTCCGCCAAATCTCTGCCTCCAGGTGGCCCCTGTTCCCCACTCTCTCTGACCCTTCTCCTGACTCCATATCTAAGTCGGGGATTAGAAGGTGCCCTTGGAGTCTCTGTCACAGCTCCCCCTTTGTTCCTTTCCCTGACCTTATCCCAGTCTATCATCATTTCATTTATTTGTTTACGTGTTCAATTTCTGTCTCTTCTACTAGAATAAAAGCTTGCAGGGGCAAGCATCTTGTTTAACTTATTTATCACCACTCAAAATGTTTGCTGAATAAATGAATGAATGAGTGAGAGGAAATCTTCTTGGGGATCCTGTAGCAACAGCATGGGAAGGGAGCCAGAGGGTGGGAGGGTGGGCCACAGGTGAGTAGGGATATGGGCCACAAGGACTGAGCAGCAGAGGGGGGAAGGAGGTGTGGAAGGTGGAAGGAGTAGGTGGGATGGGGGATGAGAGGGAGGTGGGGGCGGGGCCGAGGGAAAGAGGTGGGTGTGAGGAAGGAGCTTGGGATGGAGGGAGATGGAACTACAGCCAAGGTGCATGGGATTTGGGGGAAGGCATCCAGACTCCCAGAGGGGCTAGAGGCAGGGGCTTTGGGGCAGGAGGGGGTCAAGCTTGGAATAGGGAGCCAAGGACAGGGGGGTGCTCTCAGCAAGGCTGTGCTTGGAATTTGGGTCTGGGGCTTGATTGGGTGGAGTGCAGAAACTCACCAGGAACAGCTGAGCCTGGCAGTTTCCCAGGGCCTGCTGGTGGCATCGCTGTCCCTGTGACCCACCCTCACTCCCAAATCTGGCCCGGATGCCCAGCCTCACTTCCCCTCCCCATACTCTTCTAGGCCCATAAACAGGAAATGCCCCAGGGTGGGCTGGCCAGTGCTGCCCTCAGAGACCAGCCTGGGATACTCCTGAGTGGGGGCAGGGTGCACAGAGCCAGCAGAGCAGTCTTAACCCTTTGATTACCCACGTTATACCCAGGGAGGCCCCTTCAGAAGCCTCCATCCTCCCAAACCAAAGGTGACAGCAAAATTCACTCATGAGCTTTAAGCCCCCACAGGAAGCTGGGGATGCACGGCTCTGCCTGGTCCCTTGGCCCTCCCCCCAGCTCAGGGGCTTCGTGAGAATGCCGGCTGGGGACAGTGGTCATAGCCGGGGTGAGGATGGGGAGACTCCCATCAGAATGATAGCGTCTCCCCCAGAATTGGCCAGAGTGGCTGTGTGTTGGGGGGGCAGTGGAGGAGATCGGAGGTGCACACCTGCAGTGGTTGTCATGGCAACCTGACTTGGATCCCAGGAGGGTGGCCTCTCCCCCAAAGCCCTGTGCAGCCTGGAACTCAAGAGTGGAGACACACACACACATACACACACACACTCTGGGCTTTGCAGAACTCTATTTCTGAGAGGCGTATCAGCCTTCTCTCTCTTCTCTCTGCTTCCCTGGGTGAGGCTGAGACCAGGGATGGAGCCAAGAGAAGGGGATGTGTAGGGGCCTGGCAGGGGGAGCCCCCCCCCCCCCGCTACGGCTGTGTGCGCTCCGAGTGCGGTACTGTAGGGTTGTGTGTGCAGTGTCCCTGGGCTGCTGTCCCAGCGTGTGGAGAGGACATGCGTCTACTCAACTGACCCACCCCCAGTCCCGAAGCCAGACCACACAGAAGAGGGATTTGGGAGGGAGATGATTATTAACAAAGACAACAATAAGCACAGTTGCGGCGCCTGGGTGGCTCAGTTGTTAAGCGTCTGCCTTCGGCTCAGGTCGTGGTCCCGGGACCCTGGGATCGAGCCTCTCACCAGGCTCCCTGCTCCGCAGGGAGGCCTGCTTCTCCCTCTCCCACTCCCCCTGCTTGTGTTCCCTCTCTCACTGTGTCTCTCTCTGTCAAATAAATAAATAAAATCTTTTAAACAAACAGACAAACAATAAGCACAGTTAACTGAGAGCTTATTAAATCCCAGCCATGTGACTGTGGTGAGCATTTTTCGAGGCAGTGTCTCATGTGATCCTCACAGCTACTCTACAAGGTAGGAATTATCAGCCCCCATTTACAGATAAGGAAACTGAGATTCTAAGAGGTTAAGTAAATTGCTCCGGGTCCAGGAGCCGGAAAGAGGGCAAGATTCTGCAGGAGGGGAGGAGCAGAGGCGAGGGCTCCAGCCACGGAGGCCATTAGTCCTGTCCCTGGGCTCCACGGGACGCTCCTGCTCACGTGCTCCCGTGCTCCTCGGCAGGGCTGCTCTGGTGCCACGCCAAGAAGCAGGACCTGGGGACCCCAGACCGTGGTGCCTGCCTGGCCTGGGCTGCGGCAGCTGAGGGCACCTGCGAGGGCGTGGGGACACCGAGCAGGGGGCGTAGTGATCGGCACGAGCCAGGGGTGCGGCTGGCAGACTTGCTCCTGGTAAACACGAGGAGAGGTTACTTCACAAGGAAACAGTAATTAACTTTAATTAGCACCTTGCATCTCGGAATATTATTAACATCTCAATTTCTCTAATCAAGGCAGCAGGAGAGGGGTGGCATCTGCCTTGCGGACTCCTTCCTGGCCGTGCTCCCTGGCTTGGCATGGTTCCTGCCAGGCCCCCACCCGCTGGGTGGCACCCCGGAGCACCTCCTGAGAGGCAGGTTGCCAAGGGGAGCTGGGGAGTGAGGGGACCTGGACTGAGAGGGCAGAGAGAGCAGGCCCAGGTCAGGTGGGAGCTGGTGCTGGCAGCAACAGGGCAGGAGGACGGGGGGCAGGGCTCTTTTATTTTTTTCTTTTAAAGATTTTATTCATTTATTTGACAGAGAGACACAGCGAGAGAGGGAACACAAGCAGGGGGAGTGGAAGAGAGAGAAGCAGGCTTCCCGAGGTGCAGGGAGCCCAATGCTGGGCTCGATCCCAGGATGCTGGGATCATGACCTGAGCTGAAGGTAGAGGCTTAACTGACTGAGCCACCCGGGCGCCCCAGGGGTGGGGCTCTTTGTCTGGCCTCCTTATCTTTCCAAGAAGACCATCCGCACCAACAGCCGGGCTAGGCTGGTGTCCCCTGATCCAGAGAGCAGACATGGCCGCCTTGTCGATGCTTCTCTTTCCCTCCCCCTTTGAGCTAGCCTGTCCTCCCTCTCCCTCAGTGTCTTTCTCTCCCTTCTCTCTAATTCCCCTTCTCCTTCTCCTTGTTACAAGACGGGTGGGAGGGTGCTGACTTCCACCACTGGGGGCACAGCAATGGGGACAGGATAAATCCTGTCCCCAGGGAGTTTAGAATCCCGCAGAGGAGATAAGGCTTGGGTATAAAAAAACTCTAATTGGCCTCCATACATACTCCATAGATAGGATCATCTATCACTGAGGCCTATGGGATAGGCATCATAATGGAGCTAGAGATAAGGGGCTGTGGGGGTTCCAGAAAGGAGGCAGGAATGGGAATGGCAGGGGCCCCCATTGGGGGGCACCAAGACAGAGACCATCTCCAGCACCATGAAAGCAGGAGATCCTGAGGCAGAGAGGGCGCTTGGTGCTGATGGCCCTTGTCAGCCCTCTTCAGGAGGCCATCATGGAGGGAAGGCCCTGAGGGCACAGGAGGTGACTCTCTCTTCATTATAACCACCCTCAGTGGCTGTTAACCCTGCCACGTGTCTGATATTAATAAGGAACCATCCTCCTTGGGCTAATTACAGTGGCCTGCTGCTTGCACAATTTGGTATTTATTTGGCAGTGTTCTCGTGGCTGTCACCCCATCCATCTAATTTGTATTTATTGAGCACCTAGTATGTCTTGAGGGCAGGGTCTGCCCTTGAGTGGACTCCAAGTGCCGGAGTTCCTCTCTACAGGGACTGGAGGGTCATGGTGGAACTGCCTCCAGGCTTGGACATCTCAGCAAAACGAGGGCAATGTTCGCAGGCGTTCCCCATCCGGAAGAGGCTGGTTCCACATTGGCTTCGTCAGCACCCCTCGCCTGCTGCCGTAGCTGGGCGTACAGCTTCATCTTTGCACAAGGCCTCGCATCTCTATTTTTATACCATCCAGAGGACAGTATCAGAAGACTAGGGTTCAACTGTAAGTCTTGTCCAACATTAACTCTGAGGGCAGGTTAAATGTTCAGTGGCGACTGCGATCTCAAACCCACCTAGGTGGGGAGGGCACACATCGTTTGATGTTATTATTTACCTTGGTTCAGAAAACTGATCACACATCCCGTTGCCAGATGGAAGGTGGGACCAGTTTCGTGTGACCACCCAGATGTGGGCCACGGAGCAGGGATGGGCACTGGCTTGTCCTTGGCTATGACTCTGTTTGCCAGTTAGGATCATCTATCACTGAGGCCTATGGGATCTCATTTAGTTCTTGCAAGAACCTGGAGAAACAGGATGGCCATCTTAGAGCTGGGGAAATCAGACAAAGAGGTGAAGCCACACAGCTGGTAAGAAAGTGAAAGCGGAACAAGACCAGAACCACCAGTGGGGGCAGACTCAGGATCACTTTCTTTCTTTCTTTTTTTTTTTTAAAGATTTTATTTATTTATTTGAGAGAGAAAATGAGATAGAGAGAGCATGAGAGTGGGGAGGGTCAGAGGGAGAAGCAGACTCCCCGCTGAGCAGGGAGCCCGATGCGGGACTTGATCCCTCCGGGGACTCCAGGATCATGACCTGAGCCGGAGGCAGTCGCTTAATCAACTGAGCCACCCAGGCGCCCCTCAGGATCACTTTCTTACTTACGGTCTCCCTGTCAGAAGCTGGGGCACTGGGGGAGGCCCGAGGGAGGCCCCTGCCCTCAAGGACAATAAGAGAATGGCCACTTGTCTCTTAGCAGACCCTAGCTCTCCCCTCCCTCCTCTAACTCCTGCTCACCACCCCACCCCCCACTCCAGCTCCCCAGGGCCCGAAGCTGGGCCTCAGTAATTGTAGAGTAGTCCACACAAGGCGGGGAAGAATCTGACGTTTCCAAAGGCCTTTTTGATGTTGATGATTATGGCGATGATGAGGCTGTCCGTCTCCTACCAAGACTGGGGCCTTTCTTTGTTTCTCTTACCATCAGGGTCTTTCTGTCTGCCTCTCCCCCTCTCTTTGCCCTGAGGACTGGTGTTGTCAGAGCCCCAGCATTTGCCCCTCTTTGGGGGAGGAAGAGGACAGACTGGGCCAAAGTGAAACCTGGGGAATCAACCCACACTTCACCTTCCCCAGGCTGGGCGCAGGGGTGCTCTGACGTGTCATTAGCATAATATTTGCATAAGGAACAATTGAGGAGATTGGAGTCTCGCCTCAGAGGAAACACCTGCAAGCAACTGTGAATGAAAGCTTCTCCCGCCCCCACTCTGAGATCCCGCGCACCCTCCCCCCCCACCTCCCACCAGGAGGGGGGAAATGGCTGGAGCCCGCTCCATCCGACGAGGATGACTGTGCTCACGGTCATCATTCATCATTCACACGGTGCCTGCTCAGTACCGGGCACCCGAAGTGCATGTTCTGTTTCTCTTCAGCTTCACAACCCCCCTCGGTGGTACGTTTTATTATTTTCTAATACAATTTACGGAGGAGGAAGCTGAGGCATATCAGCCGCCTCAAAGCCATACAGATTATGTGAGTGGCAGAGCTGGGCTTTGGAATAGGGTGGTGCAACTCAGTGCCCGCGCCCTCGGCCTCTCAACCACTCGCAGCAGGTGGGGGTACCCTGGGCTTACCTCAGGCACCCAAACCCAGCCTCCCGGGACCCAGAGGATCCCGGGAGGCTTAGAACACAGGCTCCAGGACAGGCTCCTACCCACAGGCCCACAGGCTTACACACACACACACAAAAGCACAGCCACTATGCCCTGCCCCCACTGGTGCTTCTGGAGGCAGAGGAGCTGGGCTGACTTGGCCCATAACCAGGTTAGCCAAGATCCAATTAACTAGTTAGCGCAGGCAGAGCTGGGGGCAGGTGGGGCGCGCAGGAGAGCAGGACGGATAGGTTGGGTAATGTGCAGAGACAGCGGCTCCGCTCTAACCTGAGAAGCAGCTCCCAACATCACTGCCGCCCAGCCTGGCAGGCGGAGTGGCCTCAATCCTGGGGTGCTGGGGGGGATGCTGGGCCAGTCTCCCCCCCTCCCCCCTCCCCGTTCCTCCCCTCCACACACACACCGCCCTCATCCTCTGGCCTCTCCTCAGCAACACTCTCTCCTGCCCTGCCTCCTCTAAGGACTATGAGGAAGGCAGCTTCTGCCAGATATTTCCATCCACTCTCCGTAGTCATGCACGGAAGGTAAGGGTGAAACGACCACTTCCTCCAGGCCGGAGGCTGGGGGCGAGGCAGCTGGGAGAATTCATGGGGAAGGGAGGTGAAAATAATAGTAGCCACTAGTTTTGTTTTAAAGATTTTATTTTTAAGTAATCTCTAAACCCAATGCGGGGCTCGAACTCACGACCCCGAGATCAAGAGTCGCACACTCTACTGAGCCAGCCAGGTGCCCCAATGGTGGCTGCCATTTATGGAGTTTGCCATGTGCCGGAGACTGCAAACCATTTATGTGTACTCTCTCAGGGACACGCACAACCCGTTGCTGTAGGTGCTATAATAATCCCCATTTTGCAGATGGGGAAATTGAGGCTTAGAGAGGTTAAGAAACCTACCTGACTATCAAGATAGCTCAGACTTAAAACCACCATCCCTTATAGTACCTCTGAACCAGGTCTAGGGTTAACAACAATCTGACTGATAACAGTACTTCTTGCTTTCATGTATCCCTTTAGAATTTACAAAGGCTCTTTGGATTTAACCTGACAAGTCCATAAGGTAAATGTTTTACTTCTGGCCCCTACTTTACAGATCAATGAACTTGAGGCTTGGAGGACTTGTACCCCCAAGTCTCACAGCTGGTGAGTAAGAGTCAGAATTAGAAGCCAGACCAGGTCTTTCTGACTCCTAGTCTAATGCTATAGAAGAGACAGTGGAAAAAAGTCCCTAAGTCAAGGGTGGGTCATTTCTCTATTTACTTGTTTGTCACAGCTAGTTGGAAGAGTCTGTGCAGGGCACCATGCTGGGCAGGCTTATTCAGGGCTGGAGAAAGCAAAGGGCTTCCTGGCTTCAAGGAGCAGGTGGAGAGGGAGGCCCCCGAAGTTTCCGGTGTCTGGGGACTTGGGGCTGCCTCGGTCAGGGGACTCAGACCATTCTGGTCTGATTTCCTCATGTTTTTCAGAGGCCACAGCTGAAGCCCAAGGGAGTTAAGTGACTACCCAAGGTCACGCAGAAACAGGCGGACACAGCAGATCTGACTTGAAGCTTCCTCTCACCCCTGGGGCCTCCCATTCATTGCAGGATGGGGACTTACTAACCCTGTAAGCTCTGAGTTCTGTCTGGCATCCAACCACCACCCACTAGTGAGGGAGAAGATGCTGTGCCAACCATCCCTAGGGGAGGCACCCCCTTTGCCCTCTGTCTGTGCTCTCCGGGAGAAGAGAATCAGCTGGATTCTGGCCGTGGTCAGGCAGTCTGGAGCTTTGGGGTCAGGACTCAGGGATGAGCTGAGCGTATTGAGCAGGACAGCGCGGACACAGCATTTGGGCCATGTGTGTAAGAAGATGTATGTGCCTTCCTGAATAGCAGCACCAGAAGAGTTAAGCTGTCCGCAGCCAGTCCCCAGCCAGTCCCCAGCCCCGGGGCCTGAGGAGTTGTCAGTGCAGGAAGCTGCTCTCCCAGTCCCAAAGGCCTGGGAGGGAGGGGAGCGACTTTCTCAGTCTCTTTCCCAGGCTCCTCAGCCTCCCTGGGGATCCAGCTACATGCCGTAGAGGTGACCCTTGACCCATCCCCCTCCACACGACGGCCCTCCCTAGCCCAGCCAGTTAAGCCTCTGCTCCTTGCTCAGGGGCTTTGGGACAGTGGGATCCCCCTACTGCCTCACCTCATTTCCCCCACCATCTCACCCATTCCCCTTAGTGCCTAACTCCGCTTTGGTCCCACAGTCACTATATTCAGACCCCTGAACTTCTTCCCCCACCCTGGCTCTGGGCCCCCAGGCCTCTCCTCCCAGCCCCTGCCTGTGTAATCAAAATCTTCTAAAAATAAAAGCTTGGGATTCAAGTAGGCAACTCCGGAAATATACAGTCCAGCCCCGGCCTCCACCCCTGTGGGATAAGGAAGGACCTGTGTACAGAGAAATACAGACACGGCCACCCCCTACCCCCTCAGGTAAACACAGGAACCCAGTCTGTTCCTGAAGAGAAAGATGACAGAGGAGGAGGATGGGCCCTAACAGACAGGGTGTGGGGGCTCCTCTTGGCCTCCCCTGTCTGAAATCATAAGCGAGTGCTCCCCTCCTACTTTCTCAGCCATTGCTTGGAGAAGTGGTGGGCTGTCTCCCACCATGGCCAGCCCTGATGTCCTGTCAGGACTGAAATCCAGGGAAATTCCAGCAGGTTTGGGGCCCTCTTTCCTGCTCTGCTTCCCAGGAGCAGGCAGACAGCCACTCTGGACAGCACTGTTCAGAGACATCTGTTCTTCAGCCCTGTGCCTCCTCCTGGACCCTGGCCAGGACAGAAGCCAAAGGGATCAGGAGTGGCATCACTGAGATCCCTTTCTCTTTCCCAGCTGTGTGATAAGGTGGCCAGAGGAAAAGCATTTTCACAGGGTCCTGCAGGGATATTCCAGCCCCTCTGTGGCTGGTCCCAGCCACTTTCTCAGGGTGGCAGAAGGACCAGAACCAGATCACACTGGATTTGATAAGATCCATCCCCACACTGGGCCTTATGAACTTCCCAGCTGGAATTTGTGTAACTGCTCGACAACAGTACATCTTGGGACCTCATGAACAATGGTAGCAATTAGAATAATAGTTAACATTTTTCAAGCCCTTGCTAGTGCCAGACCTGGGCCAACTACCACACCTGCATCATTCTCACTTAATCCTGTCAGGAGCCCATCTTTATCATCCATAACTTGTAGGTGAGGAAACTGAGACACAGGTTGCTCACAGAGATGGCCCTAGCCCTAGGTCACACTAGTTAATGGCAAAGCTGGGACGTGAACTCATGGCTGTGTGACTCCCCGGCTTTTCCTCTTTGCCTCTGTGTCTTGGCCTGAGGGTATGGTGCCTGCTGAAGGGGCATCTTCAAGGTAACTGTGGTCTCAGGGCTCAGGTGGGCACCACTCACATCCTGCGGGTAGAGGCCTGCTGGGAGGCCGGGCTTTCTTCCCATCTAGCCTGGGTATCCTTTCTGCACGGGGCAGAGACATGGGCCAAACACAGGGGGTTAGATGATCCCTGGCTCATTCCATTCCTGCCACCTTCAGGTCAAGCCTCAGCAAAGTGTCAGAGACCAGCTTCGGGGATCTGGGGAGTTATGGCCCCATCAGCTTCATCCTGGGGTCTCGGTGCCCAGCATCCCCACTGCTGGCCTGCAGCCTGGCAGGCCCTTGCTCACCCCAGCCAGGCTGACTCCTGAGGCAGCCTCTCGCCTGCTTGCCTTCCCATTTCCTTTAGTGAGGGTTGGGGTGCTGAGCAGGCTGGCAGCCTGGACCGGGACGCCCACAGCACGACTGTGAAGGAGACATCCTTTGTCAGCATCTTGGGGCCTCTTCCCTGCCTGCCACCCAGCCCATTGTAATTCCCCACACCACGCTTTCCCATGTTGGGAAGAATCAGCCCTTCCTCTTGGGCCCAGGGGAGCTGTCCAGCTCTCCCGACACCATTTGTGATCCCCACCCAAAAGCAGGCATTTTGAATTGCAGGCTTTTTGGTTCAGACAAGATTTATCTGTCACAAGGGAATTAGATGGCGTGCCTGGGGGGAATCACACCAGTAAAGTGGGTAACACAGGTCAACAGGCCAGCACCCCGCATATATAGAATGAGTGAATTGGGGGGGTCACTCATGGGACCCCTTAGATGTGTCATCACCCAAGATAATAAGGATGCTATAGCATCACCAACTTACCAGCTACTGTTTATTATCAGTTACAAGCCTGACGCTGTGCTGGGCACTTCACACACATTCTTTTTTTTTTTTAAGTTTATTTATTATGTAATATCTACACCCAACATGGGGCTCGAACTCACGACCCTGAGATCAAGAGCTGCTCGCTCCTCTAACTGAGCCCAGCCAGGCTTCCCGACACACATTCTTATCTAACATTCGCAATGACCCTGTGACTTAGATGCTTGCTACTTGGGATTCAAGTAGGCAACTCTGGAAATATACAGTCCAGCCCCATCATTTTATAGATGAGAAGACTGAGGCCAAAGTCCAAGTTACTGAGTAAACGAGTTGAGCCCAGGCCTGCAGATACATGGTTTTCTTGTGGTCACTCTGCTCCTGGCTGATTGGCCTTGTGCATGTTCATATGCTCTTCGGATAAAGTTGGCAGTACTTCCTGAAATTCTAAAACTGCTCTAAGCAGTTCTGATGGAACAGACATGTCCTGCCACTTAGGTGAGGCTTTGCTTTAAGCCGCTGATTGGCTGCTGGCCAGCACTCACCACCTGGTACCAAACTCTTCTGATCAACACCTACTGGATGCTATTATGTGCAGGAAGCACCCACCAAAAATCCATGTCATTATCACAGTTCTTGATAGGCTTCTCCCCAGCAGAGAATCCCTTGGCCCAACTTAATGTTTGTCAGCTGAGCTACTAATTTCTGTGCTCCCTTTGACCTTCTCTTTTAGATGCTACCTGATCCTCCCTCCCACTGTGACTTTCGGGGGTCCAGGATAAATTCCATTCAAACTGCCCCTCCCCATTCCTACCAGTATGGTCTTGATACATAACTTTAACTCCAGCCCCTCTGTCTGCCCACCCTTTATCTCTTTCTTAATATTTCTCTGCTCACATCACTCCCGCTCCTCCTCCGACTTTCTTTGGTGTCTCTATCACTACCTCCCTCCCCGCAGCCAATGCCACGGAGCCGCCCAACATGTGTAAGTGTGACTGCTTGGAAAATGTAACGTTCAAGGAGCCTGAAATTGAGTGACAGTAAACAGAACCTTGGAGACCCAGACATCATCTTGGGTTTACATGGACTCAGCAGCAGGAACTTAGAAATAAGGCAAGAAGGGAGAGAGAGAGGGAATGGGGATGATCAAAAGAATGAGCTGGAGGGAGAAATGGGAAATGAGGAGTGATATTGATTCAACCAGGCCAAAAGCATCCTTGACTGTCAGTGTTGGAAGGGCCCTTAGAGATCAGCCAGGCCGGAATGGCAAAGAAGTTTCAAGTCAGGAGTTAATGCTGAATGATGAGCAGCAGCTGCCTATAGTGTGTCCTGAGAAGAGAGTGCTACTATCGAT
Organism: Neomonachus schauinslandi; assembly: GCF_002201575.2. Lineage (NCBI taxonomy): Eukaryota > Metazoa > Chordata > Mammalia > Carnivora > Phocidae > Neomonachus > Neomonachus schauinslandi. The sequence goes on along the minus strand of NC_058409.1, from coordinate 32,159,332 downwards.
TAGCAATGTCTGCCATGGGCGCTGGATTAGAAATGGTGGTATGTGTGCCAGAATTTACAATCTCTTCACTGTGGAGCAGCCAAGGAGCCCAGAGGGCAAGAGAATTGTCCAAGGTTTCCGCAGTGAATTGGAGGCAGATCTCACTCAGGGCCCTCGCTGTCTCCTAAACCGCAGGCAAAAGTTGTACAATTAGATGAAGACAAGCACCCAGGGAAAGTGGGTCCTCTGTAGCGGATAACCAATAAGGGAGCAGCTAATCTGAAGCTGCCTGGAAGACCGCGGATATCATGGTCTAGATGCTGGGTGAATGCTCACTTCTCACTGGGTGACCAGTTGACTGGATGTGCCCAGAAGCCTGGTTGTGCCTCTTCTGACCTCTGGCTTCCCCACTATTGCCCTCCCAGGGGACAAGGAGGCTCCGTGGAGCAGGGGTCTTGGCTCTCTCTCTCTCTAGTCAAAGAGTAGCCAGTCAGAAAGAGACAAGAAGACGGAAAGTGGGCTTGGAGCAGGGGTGGCACCCATCGGGGCAAACGCACCGATTGTGCAGCAGTGGAGAGGGCTCCAAAGTGGCAATTCGGAGGAGCGAGGCAGGAGGCAAACACAGAGGCACCAGTGTGCAGGTTTGGTGTGTGGGCCACAGGAGAAGAAAGAACCTCCTGGTGACAAGGGCTGCAGAATGGGGGTAATGATACCCTGGCAAAGCAGTGGGGGCTTAGGGCCCAGCCTGGCCAGGGTGCTGGCACAGCTAAGCCATGACACACCACTCACAGGCTGGGGGATGTGGGCAGGGAGGAGGACGGGGGCTGAGGTGCCCAGCACCAGCACAGCCTTGGGAGTTTGCTCTTGAGCTCCTGCCTCTCTCTCTTCCTCTGTCTCTATTGCTCTTCCTTTCCCTTCCCTCTGTCCCCGCCTTGTCTGCACCACAGAGTCTCCACTGGCAGCAGAAATGGGGAAGGGAGTGGTGAGAATGGTGATGACATAGAAAGATCTGGGGGCTGCTTTAATCCAGATCACCTGTCCAAGGCCACGAAAAGAAACCAGGCTGCGAGATGTCCAAGAGCAGAGAATCCGTCTGGACACCACACCCAGTTTTTCAAGAGAGACAACTAAGAACGAGAGAAGTGAAGCCTTCCTCTAAGTCAGTGTCCTGTTGATTGGCCATCCCACTCTCCCATCTTCCTTCTGCTGCTAAGCTCGCCCACGTTTTCCCTAGGGAACCACCCCTTTCCTATCTCAGTCCATGTGGTTTAAGAAGGGCTGACTTTACCTGACTAGCCACAATCTCAGGGTGGGCTACAGGATGGGAGCTGGCCCATCTGTGCCTTTAATCTCTGGGCCACATGATTCAATAAAAGTTGATCCACGATGGATCAACACTAAATTACTAGAAAAGGTGTGCTTTCTATGGGGTTTGCCACATTGGTAAGTTTAAGCCTGGAGCTGCTTAAAACACTGGGAAATAGATGGGGCACCTGGGTGGCTCAGTCGGTTCAGTGTCTGAGTCTTCGTTTTGGCTCAGGTCATGATCTTTGGGTGGTGAGATCGAGCCCCACCTTGGACTCCTTGCTCAGTGGGGAGTCTGCTTGAGATTCTCTCCCTCTCCCTCTGCCCCTATCTTTGTTCATGCATGTGCTCTCTCTCTCTCTCAAAATAAATAAATAAATCTTAAAACAAAAACAAAAACGCTTGGAGAAAAGCCACCAGAGTGTAAATCTAACACAAAGGAGAATAGACCTGAGAGTTAGAGAGAGACAATTGCCAAATGACCAAGTGCCTGGATCCAACTATGCCTCAAGTCTACCTCTGGGCTTTTCAGTTATGTGTGCAAAAAAGCTCAAGCCATTTTGAGTTGGATTTTTATCCAAGAGACTCTAAGTCAGCTTAGAGAAACAAAGAGAGGCAGAGAGACAACTGCAGGAATGAGGACCACATCTGATGGGAAAGCAAGGGTATATGTGTCGGGGGTGGGGACCGGTGCATTAGGATCACTGAACCTACATGCAACAGTGAAGCAGGATACAGAATTTACTGGAGAGAACACACAGCTAAAGTTGATTCTCCATGTGGGCCAATCTGAGGTGGGGTGAAAACTTTTGTACCACTATATATGTTATCTATCTGTGTCATGACGGAAGTCCATCTGACCCCCAGTCTGCATGGGTTCACATGGCGTGGGGAGGAAGGCATGGTCAGGTGGAGTTTATCTTGACAGTCAGCATGCAGTTGCCACGGATGTCCCTCCTAACAGCTCTTATGATGTAAACCTCATTCCAAGACAGATATTTAAAGACAAATGAAAACATTCAACCAATCCCTGCTTATCACATGCACTCAGCACCTTCCCAACCTCTTCCTTATCAGATGTCCCCAGATTTCATCTAATTTACAGAACACTAAACTTTGTGATAAACAAGAGAGACAAGAGGAACAAAGTCACAAGCTTGACCCGTACATGGTCCAGGTTGCACAACTCCAGCACGTCCCCGGATAACTCCGGCCTTCCTCCTCAGCCTGGAGTGGCAAGATATGTGGAAACCCTACTGGTTATAACCTCAGGGACGATCTCCTTGGGCCTTGTCTGCACCAGCTTGAAGGTGGTGCCAGGTGGGGAGGGGATGGGAGGAGGAAGCCATGCCCAGCACAGATACAAGACTCTCTTCCCTTGTCACAGGCACACTGATGTCTGGGCTGGGAGCTCTCCAGGGTGAGAAGGGGGACACGGCCTTAAAAAAAGACAGAGAGTGTGGAGGGTCTGATTCCTGGTGCTTGGGACTTACTTAACTCTTCACACTTCCCCACCTTTTCCCACGTCCCCTTGCTGGGAAAGAATCGATGCCTTAAGAAAAAAAACTACACACGGGGCGCCTGGGTGGCTCAGATGGTTAAGCGTCTGCCTTCGGCTCAGGTCATGATCCCAGGGCCCTGGGATCGAGCCCCGCATCGGGCTCCCTGCTCCTTGGGAGCCTGCTTCTCCCTCTGCCTCTCTCTCTCTCTCTCTCATGAATTAAAAAAAAAAAACAAAAAAACCAAAACTACACAAACGAAATACATATATGTAATATACGTATGTGTATACACTACAGTGTGCATAACTATATACAGAATTCAAATATTGTGTTTCCCCTCTCTTACCTCTGTTTTTTTTTTGACAGATTTCCCTACCTGTTCAGTTAAGGACTGCCTCGTCCTTTCTTACACCTTCGTGGTCATTCTGTTTATTTATCTACTCCCTTACTGATGGACATTTAGGTTGTTTTGGATTTTTTTAAGATTTTATTTTTTGGGGATGCTTGGGTGGCTCAGTCGGTTAAGCGTCTGCCTTCGGCTCAGGTCATGATCTCAGGGTCCTGGGATCGAGTCCCGCATCGGGCTCCCTGCTGAGCAGGGGGCCTGCTTCTCCCTCCGCCTGCAGCTCCCCCTGCTTGTGTGCTTTCTCTCTCTGGCAAATAAATAAGTAAAATCTTAAAAAATATATTTTATTTTTTAAATTATTTTCTTAAGTTTACTTAAGTAATCTCTACACCCAACGTGGGGCTCGAACTCATGATCCCAAGATCAAGAGCTGTCCGCTCCTCCAACAGAGCCAGCCAGGTGCCCCTGTTTTGGGTTTTTTTCTGTTGCATATCTAATCTAAACATCTAATGTATTTTGTGCAGTGAATGCCTAATACACTTTGTGCACATATATGAGTGTTTCTTTTTTTTTTTTTTTAAGATTTTATTTATTTATTTGACAGAGAGAGACACAGCGAGAGAGAGGGAACACAAGCAGGGGGAGTGGGAGAGGAAGAAGCAGGCTCCACGCAGAGCAGGGAGCCTGATGCGGGACTCGATCCCAGGACCCTGGGATCATGACCTGAGCCGAAGGCAGTCGCTTAACCGACTGAGCCACCCAGGCGCCCTATATGAGTGTTTCTTGAGGATTCATCCTGGGAGAGAGATTGTTGGCTCAAAGAGTATATGAGTTTTTCACTCTGAAAGATACTGTCAAGTTGGAATGGAGACCTTTTTCCTGTGAAGGAGCCCTCCCTGGGGCTGAACCAGAGATTCAAGGCACCTGGGGTGGAAAGAACATGGGCTTTCAAATCAGACATGTTCAAGTCCAAATCTTGGCTCTGCCATCTTCTTCCTGTGTGACCTTGGATAAGTCACTTAACCTACCTGAGCTGCTGTGTCCTTAACTGCAGAGTGGGGGATGGTAAGAGCTGCCTCGTGAGGCTGTTGCAAGGATCAAATGGCATCCTCTAGGTCAAGCCTCTAGTATGGGCCTGGTGCACAGTAAGCTCTTGGGCAATGTTAGCGCCCTTCCCTTGCATAGACCCCCTACTTCATTCGACTGGCTCTGGGGAGAGGCTGAGAAGGTGATTTATTAGTGAATGTCATGCAGAAGTCAGGACTCCATGGTGGCTTCTTCTAAAGGTCACCCAGGCAACACTTGGAGCTAGGAACTGTTTCAAGTAGAGCCTAAAGATCTGCTTTTGAGCACACAGCCTGGGGGCCATCTGCTGGAGGACCTTTCACTAAATGATCCCTTCACCCCAGCCACTGCCCTCCAGGTTCTGTCTCTGCAGAAGAGCAGGAATAAAATCTTCCTCAAAAACAAGAGTGGGCTGGCTGGATGTTATCGTAGGGAGTGGCTGGCTTGCTATGTGCACAGAGAACAGAACAAGGACGCAGAGAGCACACAGGACCGAGGCTGGGCAGCAGAGTGAGCCCTCTGTCTCAGAGAGCCCATGTGCATGCTTGTGGAAAGCTGCAGGGCTGTCCTGCTGGAGACCCTCCCCCAGAAGGTGGCCCATCCATCTCGGTTCAGGGAAAGGGTGGTTCCACGAATGGGTCTGCAAAGCTGGCGGGGGTGGCCATCCTTTGGGGGTCATGGCCAGATTGTGTCCATAGTGCCAGTCAGATGCCAGCAATCTCAGAGCCGCTGGCTACAGGTCAATGTGCTCTGCTCTCTTGAGGCATCCTCCCCCGAGCTTTCAGGGCCATCGGCTCTTCCTTCTGGAGACTACATGGGCCGTAGAATCCAGGACTGGGCCGCCCTTCCTGGGAGAGGATGAGTGTGTGAGCCCAGAGACCGCTGCCACGGGGACTGCAGCAGTGACTTTGGAGAAAGAGGCGGAGCTGGGCAGCCTGGTGGCCGCAACAGTGAGGAGGGCTCCAGGAGATGTAGCCACGATGAGTGATGCGGCTTGCTTGGGGGTGCTGTGGGGGCCTGGTAAGAACGAGCTCTGTCACTGGAGTCTGAACACGTGGTTTTCAGTTCCAGATCCATCTATCACAAGCTGTGTGGTCTAGGGGAAATGGCTTACCCTTTCTGACTTCAGTTTCTTCATCAGTAAGATGGAAACGCTGATACCAACAGTTCTACCTTCCTCCATCTCTCCAACCAGCAGGAGTCTTTAACATGCCAAAGGGTGAGAGAGAATTCAGATGGAGTGACTTTGTTAAAAACAGCTTGGGAGGGGGGAAGATGACTGGGCAGAATTGGTCACATTATTCCCAGAATAATTTCTTGTGTCCCCTCGAGGCTCCTCTTACCGTGACTATGTCTCCTGGTTCCCAATTCCTGGACTCTGGGGTAGCTAGGATCTCTGGCTCTCTCCTCACTTAGCCTTTCGCAGTGATGTCCTGGCGTCTTGCCCAGGCCCCACTCATGGATGCTGGTGCTGACCCTGCAGGCCCCCGGCTCCCTCTGCCCGGCCTAGAGACAGGGCCCAGGCTCTTTGGAAGGAGCTAAGAGGAGACTTGCCCCAAAAGCCAAGTGCTGTGCCTAACAAAAGCCGATAATGGTGGCTGAGGGCTGGGCCTGAGCAGTCTCACCCAAGGAACACTTCACCCAAGGGGCCCAGAGAGTTTCGGCTCTATGCCTAAGCATGATCCTGGGCTGAGTGGGTGGGGGATCGGGGACGAGGCAGGGAGATGTGTCCTCCAGGTGGTCCCTTAGCCCATAATGGAAATAGGTTCCAGAGCATGTGGCTTCCCTGCTTTGTCCATGTCCTATTCATGCTCTAGAGAGGTGGGCAAAGGACAAAGTATGAGACTCTGTCCAGGAGAACAAGCTCCCCACATTGAGATGGGAGATGAAGGCCACTCGGTCTCCACCACTGCAAAAAGAATAAAAAAAAAAAAAGGAATAGCATTGGGAGGGGAGGGGCTGGCTGGCTCAGTTGGAAGAGCATGTGACTCTCAATCTCGGGGTCGTGAGTTCGAGCCCCAGGCTGAGCATAGAGAGTACTAAAAAAAATAAACTTAAAAAAAAAAAAGGGAGTAGGATTGACCAGTGCTTGCAAATAAATGGGAGGGGGCAGTGTGGGGATGTTGGGCCTGGCAGGGGAGGGAAAGCAGACTATCCCTTATTGGGCTCTGAGGAGACACCAGATACTGCGCCTACGTGGCTTCAGTCATCCTCACAACCACCTTGTGAGGTGGATGCTGTCTCCATAGCTCCATTTAGCAGATGAAGAAACTGAGGGTCTGACAGGTTAAGTTGCGCTGCTGGGAAGAGGCTGACTCAGAATCTAAACCCAGGACTGCCAGTCTGCCTGGTGACCTGGAGCTTTGTGTTTCTCACCTACATTCCCTGGCCTCAGGGCCATCCCTCCTGCATATCCCTCTCTCCTGGCCTTGCCTCCCTGTCCCAGCCGCCTCCAACCTACAGCTCTATTCCCCAGAGCTCCTTGAATCTCTTCACTCACTCCTCACTCTGCTTCCTCTTTGGAAACCAGCCACAGGCTTTTTTCTTCCATCTGAGGGATAGAAAATGGTCTCATTCCCCACCCCCAGGTCTTTCCATCCTCTCATCCATCCAAACCTAAGCATCTCCCTCTCCTCCCCTCCCCGCTCCCTTCTTGTTTTTTTTTTTCTTTCTGTTTATCCATCACTAGAATCCACCCCCCCTTCCCTCTTGCCTGTAGGTTCTGTGGCTATAATCAAATCATAACTTTTATTAAATTTAAGATTACTTTTTAATGGAATCAATTTCTTGTGTGGTGCTTCTCTGCCTGCCCACGGGCTCCGCAGGCCCTGGGCTCAGCATCCCCACCCGCACAATTGTCTCTGCCGCTGGCGTTTCTGGCTCCGCGGCCTCAAAGGGAGGGGCAGGTCTGTCATCCCCAAACAGACACACACACCCCAAGATGCACCTTCCTGTAAAGCCCCAGCTGCACAACCTTCAGCCCCAGGAGCCCACGCGGAGGGGTGGGGGCGGGGGGAGCAGGGACACGGAGGTGGCAGGGGCTGGAGGAGGGAGCCGCACAGAGAAAGACTGAGGGCGCAAAACAAACAAGGAGCCAAGCAGACATTTCTCAGCCTGTTAATTTCCTACAGTTCTGTTTTCCATCCTCAGGAAGAAGCTGGTTTCTGCCAGTCCACCCCCATCCCCCTGACTGCATTGTGCATCTGGTGAGCAGGGAGGAGGGGGGTCCGGAAGAGCAGCCAGGAGACTCAGGTCTTCCTTTGATTTAGCGAAGTACAGGCAAGATGCAGAGATGCATCTGAAGCTGTGACCCCAAAGAGAAGCCCAGCTGGGAGATTTGTAGGCCGGACCAGTCAAACCATACAGGTCTGGGGCTTCAGGAGGAAGGGAGACCGGGGGTGCCACAGGGAACATTCTAGAGGTAGGAGAGGGTACAGGGAAGAGAGGGGTCAGGGGTTCATTTTGATGGAAGGGGCAGAAGCTGGGGAAAGGTATTGGGGGAGTTCTCATGGTGAGCTCATGGCAGGGGGGCCCTGTAGCTGGAGACTGCTGACTAGGCAGAGACTTGGCGGCTTCCTTGAGCTGTCTAGGCAGCCCTGGGCTCTGCTCCAGCTTTCCTGGGAGGCTCCCCGGACAGTCTCAGGTGGACATGATCATGGGTGGACAGGTAGATCTGAGGCGACCCCTTGGCTCTTCACACTGTCCTCAGCACAACTCACTCTGAGTGTCAGGAGGGGTCCTGTCCCTCCAGGTGGGTGGTGCAGAGCTTGGTGGGTAAGGGCATAGCTTTTGGCATCAGGGAGGTCTATGACTTTAGACTCCGATGCTTTCTAACTATGTGACCTTGAACAAGTGACCTAACCTCTCTGAGTGTGTTTCTTCATCTATAAATAAGGATTTAGTGATATGACCCATGTAGAACATCTAGCATAAAGCCTGGCACATAGTAAGAAATCAATACCTAGATTGTTAATATATGTATTATGTCTTCTAGGCACCAACCAAACACATACATAGAGCTGAGGTGACTGGGATCTAAGCTGAGGGGTAGGCACCCCCCAGAGGGCACACCCCCCACCAGGCATCCCTTGGCTCCTGGACGCAGATCATGCCAAGCCCGCAGACCATGGTGTGAGTAATAGTTTCAGGACTGGAACCCAGGACATGGCAGGACGCTTCTCTCTGCTTCAGCAGGGGCTAATGGTGGGAAGCCCACAGTACCCTGTCAGGGGGAGAGGTAGGGGACTGATGAAGGCTCCTAGACACTGAAGGCCAAGGCCACACCCCCACCCCTGACTCTCAGGGGCACATGAGCCTGAAGGGGGGACGCCCTCTGGGACAGGAATGATGGAGAACTTCCTGCCCCCCTGCAGCCTCTGGGAGCCACCCTGTCAGTTCTGGAGACATTAGGGGGCTCTAACCTTCTTAAGCAAGGTCTAAACAAAAGGAGTCTGTAAAGATTTAATTAGGCACAGTGCATAAATGAACTTTGCTTCCCATTTCTGTCCTCCAGCCTTAGGGGGAGGAAGAGACTGGCGGAGAATGTGAACAAGGGGCAGGCCTGGGAAAGGCTGGTTGTTATGAAATCCTACATGTGCTCAGCTGGGAAGCAGAAGCCCACATGGCCAGGGTCACAGCATCACTGATATTCGCAGCACAGGCCCGTCAGGGCTGTGCTTTGGGGCCTGGCAGCTGCCTTGCCGTGAGAGGCAGCTGGGGCCCCCTCCTCCAGGCAGGAGCTCACCTCTCACCTTTCCTTGCAGAAGGAGGCTGGTCCAACCTGCTGAGCATCTTCCTCTGTCTGACCCCTGGTCAAGAATGCTTGATGAGTCTACACCTGGACCTACAGACCTGCATGATCTTGTCTGGGCCTGGCTGTTCCCACAGGGCCATGATTGGTCACACATGTAGAGCTTTACCGCTCAAGGGGACTTCTGAAGTGTGAATATTACTCATTTCAATTATCCTTTCACTCACAAGGCAACCAAGGCCCCGGGGTGGGGCGGGGTGGGGGGTAGGGGGGAGTCACATAGAGTAAGGGATAGAGCCCGATCACAGCCTCCTGATTCTTCCACCGCTGACTGCTATGTTTTCTGGCCCTCACTGCTCCAGATGTAGCTGTAACCCCCATCTACACCTTACATCACATGCCCTTCCACGGTGTTGCCCATGAGCGGGCACTTTACATGTGTCCCCAGCAAGCCCACAAGGCAGGTACTATTACAACCTCCATTTTACAGATGGGAGGCAGAAAGGTGAAGTAACTAAGCTTAGCTATAAGGGGTAGAGCTGGAATTTCAACCCAGAATGTCTAGCCCCAGAATCTGGGCTCTTCACCCCTCGATCCTACCGCTCTTCACCTGTGCGCATTTACCTTCACTGTCCCCTTCTTGGGTTCCTTGCTTTTACCATCACTGGTACCACCACAGTCCCTTCACAATGCATCGTTTTCCCATTTCTGGACTCCTGGTTTGCTTTTGGTTATGTTTTTTTAATCTCAACACACAACGTGGGGCTCAAACTCACAACCCCGAGATCGAGAGGTGCGTGCTCTCTCTATATCCCAGGCGCTCCCTATTTTCACATTTCTGTTTTCAATCTAAGCCAGATAATTATCCCGGCCACAAGGGCATGCTCAGGATCATGATCACACTCCCCTTTCTCTGGGTCTTCCCCATCATTTTTGCCATCATCATCTTTAACATTATCTTGTTCACTATCAGCACCACCTTCACCATCTACAAAATTCTTAATTGCAGATGACTGTGAACTTGGAGATCAATGCAGATATAACTCTTGCCTGGGGACAGGAAAAGAGTGCTTATAGTCTCTAGTCTCCTTCAGCCATATAAAGTCTCCTTTTTTTTTTTTTTAAAGAGAGAGAGAAAGAGCGAGGGGAGGGGCAGAGAGAGAAGGAGAGAGAGAATCCCAAGTAGGTTCCACATCCAGCACAGAGCCCAGCACGGGGCTTGAGCTCATGATCCTGAGATCATGACCTGAGCGGAAGTCAAGAGTTGGATGCCCAACCAACTGAGCCATCCAGGCGCCCCCATATATAGTCTCTAAAGTAAAGGTACAAGCCAATCAATTGGTACAAGGCAGTCTTGTTCTTAGAGACTTTTCTGGAAATAAGAGGGGTGGGGGAGAGAAGTTGCAAACAACCAGAGAGTGTCTGTTGAGGGACATTAATCAATGGTCAAGGAGATTGCTTGTCATCTTTCAATATCTATAGCAATAACAAGCCTCCAGGGAGGGGGTCGGAGCTCCAAGGGAAAAGAAGATCAGAGGATGTTCTGCCCAACCCAATCATCTAATGGACTACAGGGGGGAAATGGAATCATAGGCAGCTCCTATCTACTTTGGGTGTTGGCCAATAAATACCCCATCTTCCCAGCACAGTAGCTCTTGCAGTCCCTGGAAACCGGCAGCAAGCACACTGCCCAGGAGTTTTAAAAATTGATTATGCCTTTGGGTCCAAATTCCACCCACATCCCAGCCCAGAGAGCCTGCTGGTTGGCTCTCCATGACTGCTGGCTGCTAGGGTGCCAACGTCCTGCACAAGATCCCGGGCAGAGGGGCCAGTGGCTTCCCGGACCAGAGCCTCCACCTAGAATTCCAGCCAAATCCTCAGATCTCCCAGGACCTGGAGGAATTTTTCCCCCTGGTTGTGTTTGGAATTGGCTGGTTTTCTGGGCACCAGGCCCAGCTCAGTTTAATTTTTGTTTATTTTTATGTACAGATTCTCTTCTGTTTGGGGAAGAGCTTTGTAAATTATTATTATTTATATGATAAAGAATAAATCACACCAAATAAAAAAACCCACAATCTCTTTTTCTCAATAGAATTACTAAATTAGGGGCTGAAAGGAACAGCCGATATGCTGGGGTTTGGTTTCAGGAAGCCTTTGGACATGGATTCTCACAAAATCTCTTAGTAAATGGGCTCTGTTGTCCTGGATTTGATGCTAACAGAGGCATATGGGGCCTCTCAGGAGGACTGTGGTTGTTTGGGCCTAAGGGTGCTTCTGGTCCTCCACACATCCCATTCCTTCGGAGATGAGTAGGGCATTTTTAAGTGATTCACTAACTCAGAATGGGAAAAGAAAAGGGGAAATAGAGGAGTTGGAGTTTCTTGCCAGAAACATGATCAAATGCCCAGAAATGGGATTGGGGGAGGGTACATAAGGTTACTTGAATAGTGGCATTATTACATCAGGGGAAAAATGAGCCAATCATTTCTTTGCCTATTCATTAAATTTGCATGCTACAAATCTATTGGTTGGAATGAAATGAGTCAGGAGGCAGGGATGCAGATGGGCAGAGGAGGAGCTTGGCCCAGAGAATGTCCCCAAGTGGTCCCCACCAGCCAGGGTAGGGAGAAGACCAATTCACCAGAAGCACCATCCTAGCCACCTCCTTGTCCACTCTCAAGTTTAGGGACTAGAGGAAGACACATCTAGGGCTAGAAACTACCATGGGGCTAATATGCTAGAGGCTGGGGAGAAGGAAAAGTTGACAAAATCTGGCTTTTTTTTTTTTTTTTAAATCTCCCAGGATCTCAAGCTACCAGAGATTTTCAAAAACAGGCAGACCTGGCAGTGATGCCTACCAGCTTCTGCTCAAGCTGTGTCTTCTTTCTAGAATGGACTGTTTGTACCTGCCCACCTGAGTCCTACCTTTGCTTTTGGCAAAGCTATGGCCACCACTGTGGTTAAGAGTAGGAGCTCTGGACTCTCCCCTTGAGCTTGAATATCCATTTTGCCACTTAATAGTTGCTGAAAATTTGGGCAAGTTGCTTAACTCCCCTGAGACTTAGTCTTCCCACAATAAGAGCAATCACACACACACGGATTTATAGTGAGGATTAAGTGAGAGAATCTATGTAAAAAGCCCCTAACACACAGTAAGTGCTCAATCAGTGTGGTCGTTATTTTAAGTAATGCTCCAATAAGTTATCCCCGAGCTCCCCATCTGGGAATTAACTATGCCCTGTCCCCCTAGTCCATGTGTACTCTGGGAACACAAAGCTTCTACTTCTTTTTTTTTTTTTTTAAGTAATCTCTACACCCATCGTGGGGCTTGAACTAACAACCCTAAGATCAAGAGTCACATGCCCTACCAACTGAGCCAGCCAGGAGCCCCACAAAGCTTCTACTTCTAAGGTTTCTACAATTTTTTACAATCTCCCCTGAAACAGCTATTATGTATAAATACGGCAGGCCCTAGCCATGCTTTGCACTTAGTAGGTACTCAATAAATCAATAAATGCTCGTTCATTTTTTATTTTTATTTTTTGAAAGATTTTGTTTATTTATTTGAGGGGTTGGAGAGAGAGCCAACATGACTGGGGGGAGGAGCAGAGGCAGAGGGAGAAGCAGGCTCCCCGCTGAGCAGGGAGCCCGATGCGGGGCTCCATCCCAGGAACCTGAGATCATGACCTGAGCTGAAGACAGATGCTTAACTGCCTGAGCCACCCAGGCACCCCAATAAATGCTTGTTTAAAAAGTTGCCTGCCTAATCAAATTCCCAAGCCCTGTAAATGCCACTAAATTCTAGCTCCCATACAATGCCTGGTTAGGCCACCCCCAATAGAATAGGACATGGGGAGCAATGGGAAGTGGGCTGGGGCCCCGGGACGAGGTGGGAGAGGGAGCCTATGAGGTGTTTTTCTGCTTCCAGGCCACATGGTCAATCTCCTTCTCCTGTCCCTCCCATAGGGCACTTAAAATTCCACCCTCATCTTTGATTAACCAACAGCTGACCTGAGACATGTCTGTTTGTACAGGTCCACATCCAGCCAGAGAGTATAGGTATTGATTCGCTGAAGCAGGACAATGAACTGTACAGGCCACGACTCTGAATTGTCTAAGAGGACCCTTGAGAGGCGGCCACATAGGCAAAGGATGTCTCTGTGTGACTCTGGACACATATGCACTTTCCCTTAAATGTCTATACATTTATAGATGTGTATTTGTGGGTAAATACAGCTCCTTTCATCTTGGAGTCCATTCAGTGATTCATTCATTTGTTCATTTATTATTGATTGAGGTCCTACTATGTGCTAGCAGTATGCCAGATGCTGAAGTTACTAAGACATACAAAATTCCTGCCCCCACAGTTTATTTTCTAGTGAGAGAACAAGAGTAAATATGCAAAGGAATAAATAATTCACTTCCAGATTGTGAAAATGCTATTAAAAATAAGAAGACAGACTAAAGGAATAGAGAGGACAGGGCACGTAGCCGAAGCTCCTTTAGGCTGGGTGCGTTAGGCAAAGCCCTGAATGCTGAAAACAAGTCAGCCTCAGAAAAAACTAGGAACAGGGCGCCTGGGTGGCTCAGTCGTTAAGCGTCTGCCTTCAGCTCAGGTCATGATCCCAGGGTCCTGGAATTGAGCCCCACATCGGGCTCCCTGCTTAGTGGGGAGTTTGCTTCTAATCTCTGCCTCCCCCACACCCAGCTTGTGCTCGCTCTCAAATAAATAAAATCTTGAGAGAGAGAGAGCGAGAAAGAAGGAAAGAAAGACAAACCTAGGAACAGAGCACCCACGGCAGAGGAAACAGCACATGCGAAAGCTCAGTAGAACTACTTTAGGACCAGCCACTCTAGGGATTATGTCTTTTTGAAGCAAATTTTAATCAGCTCTTATTGCATATACACATTTATGTCTTTCCATCGCTCTTAGAATCGAGTCCAGCTCCTCACTGGGGTCTCCCCCTGGCTTCTTTAGTTCCTTGAATGAGACAAACTCTTTCTGGCCACAGTGCCTTTGCACGGTCTGTTCCCCCCCCCCCCCCCTTAAATGCTGTTCCCTATCCTTGTTCTCTAGTTAAAGCTTATATCCTTTAGATGTCAGGAAGCCTAGGGTGGTCCACCCCTCTCCCTTCCACACTAAATCAGGTTCCTTTGTTATATGCTTTCACATTACCAAGTTGCTTTAGTCAGATCCCTTATCTCACTTGGTAATTATGCATTCATTTTTGTGCTTATCTGATGTTAGTATCGGACTTCCCCACCAAAATTACAAGCCTTGGGAGAGCTGGGCTCTTGTCTGCATCCCCAGCTGTTAGCACAGTGCCTGGTGCTTGTAAGGTACTTAACAAATGTTTACTGAATAAACACTTATGGATGCTGGGGTCAGCTCTGGGCCCCACCACTCAGAGTCCTCAGTGACACACGAGGCATCACAGAGGAGGAAAACAGGATGGTGAAGGCACTCAAAACCACATACTAAAAGGGCCTGGGGGAAGGGTGCAGGGCTGCTCAGCCCTGCGGAAAAATAAAGCCTCAGGGGGCTCCAGGGGCTCCAGGGACAGCCTTGAAATTCCAGGAGGCCTGGCACCTGCCAGAGGGAGACCACATTAATAAGGAGCTGGAAGGTGAAGGGCGGGGGTGGGGCTCCCTCTAAGGAAGGTCTTATAATCGTGAGACTTGTCCGGAGTGGCTCGGGTGCCTTAGAAAGTAGTGAGTTCCCTGTCCTTGGAGGCCCCTGAAGGCAGACAAGAGAGGAGAGAGACCCTGAAGCCTTCATTTCCCTGCCAGGGAACTGCAATGAAGGGTCTCCAGGGGGTCAGGCCCCTCAACCCCATGGCTAGGCAGTCCCTTCAGCTGCAAAATAGAGGCACCAAAGGGTACAGCATGGAGTCAGGAGTTGGGGGGGGGCAGGGTTGGAGCAGGGTTGTTTTTCAGCTTCATTCTGGGTGCCTGCTCTTCCCCCTCCTCCCTGCTTTGTTCTAACAGGGCCTGGGAAGGAGGGGAAGGAGGGGAAGGAGGGGAAGGGGGTAGAGGTAGGGGTGGCTCTTCCGGTATGTCTTAAGTGGCTCCCCAGCTGGAGCATAGCGCACATTTTAAGTGGAGTTTACAGACAATAGATCTCTCTAGGGCTTGGAGGGGAAGGAAGCTGAAATTCAGGACCATTCTGTGAATTCCCAAGTTCTTTTTGACCATTGTATGGGGAACAATGCTGTTTGTTCTGCGCATTCACTCAAGGTGGGGGGTGGGGGATAGTTAGGCCCCAGCATTCTGAGGTTCTTGGAGGGGCCGGCTGCCCAGGAATGGGGGACCCTCTCAGGGAAGGGGGGAAGCTGGAGAACCTGGAGAACCTGAAGGTGGGCCCCCAGGGAGGTGGGGAAGCTGCAAGTCTGGTCAGGTGGGCTTGAATTCCAGGGAAGCCTCCCAGATAGAAAGAATTGCTTCCCTTCCACTCCTCCCTACCCTTTCCAGGGGATTCCAACTTTCCAAGACTTCTAATACAGACCTGCTATCCAAAGGCTGCATGTGATGGGGGTGGGGTAGAGCTGCTTATTTACCAAGTGACCTTGGATAAGTCATTTCCTCATTGAGGTCTTACCTTGCCTTGTTTCCAAGGTTGAGGGTTGGGCCTTGATTCAGACACTGCCAATTCAGACACTTCTTGGACCAAAGCTAGTTGCCCTCCTCTATTCACCCCCTCGGAAATCTCGCCAAGCCTGGGTCCCTCCCTGACCTCCAGACTGGAGCCCAGAAGAGGCTGTGCATCCTCAGAGTGAAGGAAGTGAGAGCCCCAAGTTCGGTCATACAACCTCACTAATAAGAATATCCCTACTTATTACATACATTATCTCATGCTGCCTGGATTCAAAGCCCTGCTCTCCCCCTAGCAGACTCACCTTAAGCTCTCTGAGCCTCAGTTTCCCTTCTGCAGAAGAGACATGGCAATAGTGACATCTACCTCAGTGGGCCGTTCTGAGAACGAAACATCACATTTAGGCACTGTGTCTGGAAGGGATGCAGGGCTCAGAGATGTCCACCATATACCTGAATATAATTATTATCTCTGCTTTTCAGATGACAAAATCAAGGCTCCGAGAAGGAAGTAGCATGCAGTGAGTAAATTAGGACATTATGATTCAAACCCAGGTCGTTTGATTCTGAGGCTGAGATGCTGACCATGCTCAGGGCCTCCTGCAGGGATGGGACTGCTGCCTGCTGAAGCAGCCTCCTCCTGACTTTCCAACAGCACCTGCCAATGCCTGAAAGGCCAAGTTTCTTTCTCCCAGCCAGGGCAGTTGCATTGTTCAACCAGGGCTGGGGTGTGGAAGACCTCTCTAGCTCTTCTCATAATCACACTGTAAATTAAAATCCCCCTACCCCTCTTGCATTTGCAAGGCAGTGCCTCATACAGAACGGACACAGGGTCAGGAGCAGCCTTAATGCTCCTGGGCTGAGCTACAGTTTGTCTGGTCCTGGAGAGAAAAACTGGAGCCTGGAGGCTGAGACCTGGCACTGTTGTGCTCTAGGGTCACGGGCTCATCAGGGCACCTGTCTGGGGCCTGGATGGTCACAGAACTAGAGCTGGGAGGGACACAGGTCCAGGAACGGAGACAGAACTGGGAATGGGAGGAGCCGAGGACCAAGCCTTGGGGGCCCAAAGATGGGGGGACACTGAGCCGTGGCTCTCTCCCATCCCTCTAGTCCAGCCCTGTTCCCACCGCCGCTCTCAGCATTTCTCTCTCTGGCTCATGGATCTCCACCCTAAAGGAGGAGAAAAAGGGAGGAATGGGGGAGAGAAAGCCGGACGAAGCGGTCCGCTTCGCCAGGTTAAGCAGTTGTTGTTCTATGAATGAAGGTGATGTGGGTTCAGGGTGGGGGGAGGCAGGCGGAGGGAAGCACTGGGCAGGGCAGCCTGGGATGGGGTTGCCATGGGAACAGCAGCCTGTCAGGAGCCCTGCCTTCAAAGCTGAGGTGCGGGTGTTGCAGGTTCCTAGGGGAGGCGGATGGCGTGTGCATGTCTGGGGTGGAGGAGCAGTTCTGATGTGAGCCCCCTGGGACTCCAGCTCCTGGATTCCAGATCAAAACCCTAACCTGAGAGGGAAGCGGCGTCTCGCGATGTTTCCTGGCAGACACCCCTCAGCCTCAAACCCTCTCTTGCTGAATATAAGGCAGGGATGGGGGTGTAATCTGCACTGGGGGAAGGCTGCAATGCAGGTCCTTCTGCCAACACGGCTCTCTCACTTCAAGTGGGGCAGGAGGGAGGGGGAGTGCTTTGTTTTCTAGGCTTGGGTTCGGGGCCGGGCTCCACAAGGACGTGGTTACCTGAGGCCTCTGGCTCCAATTCCCCAAGGGGGCCTGGGAGCCTGGGAGCCTGGGGGTAGGGCTTAGAGCAAAGCGCAGGGGGCTGTGTGGGAGCTCTCCAACCGCGCACTCTCCCACCACCCACCACTGTGACCCTCTGGCCACTAGGGGGTGCCATGGCCCAGCATCCGTAGGAAGTGAGGGAGGGAGGGACAGGTCAGTTCTGAGACCCAAAGTGGCCTTGAGGCAGCGTGATGGACAAGAGGAGGGCTCAGTGGTATTTGCTTTTCATGAGGTTGGCCCAGCTAACTCAGGCCCCAGCAAAACCTGAGGGTCTTTGGGAGGCATCTAGCACCCTGCCGCTGCCCATTCAATCCTGGCCTTCTCAAGCTGAATGCCCAGCTCTCGAGGGCATTTAAAGCAGCTCTCAAGCCCCTACTACTCACCAGCACTGTGCCGGGCGTCGTAAGGGAGTTGGGATGAAGCGGGGAGACGGCTGCTTACACGGGGCACAGTAGCAAGGGAAAATGGTGGCCCTCGAGTCATGAAAAACTGGGTTTGAGACCTCGCTTTGTAATTGGGTGAACTTAGCCAACTTATTTAACTTGAGCCTTGGCTTCCTCATCTGTAAAATGGTGATGATAATGGTACCGAGCTCATGGAGTTGTGGGGAGAATTAAATGAGAAAATGGGCTTAAAGCCTTTAGTGGAGCATCTGGTGCGGAGGAAACCCTCAGTAAAGGCAATTACTGTTATTAGAAGTGAACGATGCGAGTGCTAGCGTGGAGCCAGAGGCCAAGTGGCAAGGAGTCCCGGAAAAAAGGACAAATCAATCTGGTGAGAGAATCAGGGAGGGCTTCTTGGATGTGGTGACTAATGTGAGCCTGAAGGAAGGATAGGACTGCTATAGTTGGGGAAGGCCAGGAAGGGTGTACCAGGTAAAAGGATCTTCAATGAGGAAAGGCATTTAGAGCTCTTACTTTATTTTATTTAATCCTTGCTGCACAAATTGGCAGCCCCGGGTCTCCTCAAGGCACCTCTCTCTCCTACATCCCTACTTCCAGAAGCTCTCCCACCAACCAGGAACCCTACCCTGGGCTCCCTCGTCTTGCCCCTCCCCCTCTTCCTTTCTCTCTCACTCCACTTTTCCCCTCTCCCTCTTCCCCATAGGGAAACTGGCTCAGAGAGAGCAAGTAGCACGACTAGTGACCACTGCCCTGGGAGGCTTGGCTCCACCAGGGGCCGTTTTGCCTCTGGCGGGACCCCTGGCACTGTCTGGAGAAGGGTGGTCGCGACTGGGTGACAGGGAGACTCTACTAGCTCCTAGTGGGTAGAGGCCGGGGATGCTACTAAACATCCTGTGATGCACAGGACAGCCCCCACAGCAGAGAACTGCCTTGTCCCATATGTCGCCCGTGCTGAGGCTGAGAAGCCTGGCTCATAGCCGAGAACTGCCGCTGGGGGGAAACTCGGCCCTCCCCCGCGTCAAACCTGCAAATCACCCCCTCATCCCCTCCCTCATCGCTCCCCTCTATCGAGTCCGGCCCCGCAGCACCCTCTGGCCTCCCACTCCCACCACTCGGCGGCCTGTGCCCCTTCCCCTGGGGTCGCGCCCCCCTTTTATCCTGTCCGGCGGCAGGGGCTGCGCCGGCCGGTCAGGCAGGAGTCCGCCCGCGGGCTGCACGAGGCTTCGGGACCGAGCTGCCGGCGCACTCGGCGCTGCCGGCGCACTGATTGGCCGAGGCTGCTGTTTCCATGGTGATCCCCAGCAAAGCCCGAGGCTCCCCTTGCCAGCCCGCCCCCCCCCCCCCAGGCCCTATTCAGCGGCTAGAGCAGCGACAGGCAGGTTAATAAAACGGCAGCCGCGTGAGGAGCCGGGCTGCGGGCCGAGGTCCCAGCGTGGTGGCCTGCCCAGAGGAGGGCGGGGGTGGGGAGCCGGGAGCTGGCCTGCCGCCCAGTCAGCACCCTCCCAAGGCCAGCCAATCGAGGCGACTGTACCCACAGCGGGTGCCGGGGCTGCACCGGCCCTGGGGTGCTGGGGCTTTAGCCCCCTGCGGTGCCTCTTCCTGCAGCGGCCTCTGGGGGCAGTGTCCCTGCGGCCTTCGGGACCACTGCACCCCATATCTGGAATGGGAGGAATCCTGGGGGTGGGGATGGGAGAGGGAGGAGATGGGGATGGGGCAAAGGAGAGAAATGGCAGTGAAAGGTTGGACCGGGGAATCAGGAAAGAGATCGGGTGAGATGGGGATGAGGTGGGAGGGAAGTGGGGCTCGGGCAGGGAGAAAACGATGAAGGAAATATGGACCGAGCTGAGGGTCAGGCGGGGGGCCGAAGGAAGAAGGTGGATGGAATGGAGGGTGGAGTCTGGCAGATCGTGGGGACAGAGATGAGGGCCACCATGAGGACAGAGGGGAGCTGGTGGAGGGTGCAGATGGGGTTGCTGGTAGCAGGTGGCAGGGAGAGACTGGGACGGGAGGGAGCGGAGGCGGAGATGACCAAGAACGGAGCGGGAGGAGATGGGCAGGCGCCAAGGGTGAGGTCAGGAGGCTGTGGGGACAGGCACAGCCTCTGGCTCACTCACCACTTAAGCCCTCCCCCCCCCCCCCCCGCCCCCAGGCTGGCCAGAGCGCGCTGTAAGTAGAGGCTCGCTGCATAGCCTCTGATGCTCCCAACTTATCTGTGGAATGAGTCGCTCGTGTGGGAACTGGCGGGCCTGGGGTGCTGGGAGTGTGTTTGCACCGGAAGCAATGACCACGGTCCCGTGCTACTGTCAGCTGCCAATATCAACACTGATGGCTTCTCATTCAGTACTTGCAATAATTCTTTGAGGCAGACACAATTACCCTTTGACAGAGATTCAGAGAGGTAGAGTAACTTGCCCAAGGCCACACAGCTCTGATCCCTGCCTCAGATATGGTGAAGACCTGCTCAGCTTTGGTGTCCAGACACGGGCATTTCTGGCCAGAGACCCAAACCGCACAGATTGGTAGCAGGAGAGGACAGGGAGCTCTCTGTCACAGGGGCTCAAGGATGCAGTCTGGCTGTGATGCTGAGCTGGGTGTCAGGCTTCTGGGTTGCCCTTCCCGACCCAGTGACTCACTGGCTGCTTGAGTCAGTTTCCCCAGCGGGGAGAGAGGCTGGGTTTGCTGCCGCGTGGGGGCATCACTGTGGTCCCAGCTCCCTCCCTGCGACAGACACCCAGAAACCCTGTAACAATGCTTCCAGTGCCAGCCCTGAGGTCACCCATTGTGAGACAGGGCGCAGAGCCCACAGCTGGTGCCCGGGGTCTGGAGTGAAAACAGAAGAGCTCGGCTCTGCCATCTGTGGTGTGGCCTTGGGGAGATGACTTAATTTCCCCGAGCCTCAGTTTTCCCATCTATAAAATGGAGGAAACTGTACTTTGCTGGGGTGGTGATGCAGATTAGAAGATGTCTGTGAGCCAACTGGCACAGAGAAAGTTCTCCGGAGATGCTGGTTCCCGGCTCCCCGGGGCCAGGGTGCCTCCTCAGACGCTTCTGTTTCTCCTGGGAAATGTGGGATTCCTTCTTCTGGGCCTCAGAGGGGAGAAGGGACCTCCTGCCGGCCTAGTGCGCCTGTGTGCGTGCTCACCACTGCCAGAGGACTCCGTGTGAGAGGTGGAAACCACATTTGCATAGGCCTAGAAAAAGAGGGGCAACAGGTAAGCCACATGTGGTCAGATTTCTTTTTTTTTTAATCTCCTGAGAAGGGATGGATGATGTATCCAGGCTGAAGGCATGAGGGGGGACTCTGCCCATCACATCACCTCCCCCCTACTGCCAAGGGAGGGAAGGCCGCTGAGAGAGGCCAGACCAAGGGATGAGAGCACAGAGGCTTCCAGGCCCGCGCTGACCAGCCACTGCCCCTCCAGCCTGCTCCTGGCCAGTAGGACTGTGGGAGGCCCGGCCATTCCAACAGCTAGGAGCCCAGGCCTGGGAGGGCAGAGGCGGCTACAGCAACCTGAGCACTCGATAAGCCATTAATTCTTAATAAACGACAGGCTGTGCATTATTTAACAATAATGATACTTTCTGTTCCATTATAGATTAAAACACTGGCCTCTTCTTATTAATCCTGCATTTCAAAAGCTTGTAAATCCTGTGCAGCCGGAGGAGATAAAAGGCGGCTCATCCCCATCCCGGGGCTGACAGTCTTGCACCAACACAGGGTGGCTCAGTGGCCAGGCTTGTGTGCGCACACGCGCGTGCCCCGGGCCCACCCGCCGGCCACCAGCCACCAGCCGGGGTCATAGCCAGGAGAGAGGGGCACAGCTGCAGGTGGGGGGCGGCTTCCACTCTCCCAGTCTCCTGTCTCTCCCTTTCAGCATTTTTCTCTGATTTTTCTTTTTCTGTTTATCTTGCATCTCCCTCTCTCTGTGCATTGCTCTGGTTTCTCTTCTTCCTTTTTCTTCTCCTCTTGTCCTCTTCTACCCATCCCCCCACTCACGGATCACCTCCCTCTCCCTCCTTTACCTTCACACCTTTTAACTGAACAGATCCACAATATGTACAGACTCTATTCCCATATGGTCTGTGCTTTTCTCAGGGGTCCTCTGAGGGGTGGGGTGGGGAGAAGGGAACAGAACTCAGAGAAGGAAAAGAAGGAGTACAGAAAAGAAGGGTGGGGCAGAAAACCCTGAGACACCCCCACGCCGGCAGGCTGGGCAGGTTCTGATCCTGAGCCCTCCTGACTCAACCCTGAGAGCTGCACAGTGCAGTCCTGAGGGATGCTCAGTGCCCCTCTGTATTACCTCCAGGCTCTGTGTACACTCCCCTCAGGGACAGGAAACTCACTTCCTCAGGAGGCAGCCCCTTTTATTGCAGCAAAGCTCCTCTTACTCAAGAGAGCCTTCAGTAGGAGCCCATATTCACCCCCAGTCCCCCTCTAGCAAGTGATAGGCCTTCAGAAATCTGAAGGCAGCCATTCCAGCCCCCAGAGACCCCAGTCTCACTGACTGAACATTCCTCTAGCCCTCAAGGGTCAGTGGGTTGAGTTCCCTCTTCAGCCTGGTTCCCCTGGCCCTGCGTGTCAGAGAACTATTAAAGGTGGCCCCAAAGCTGGCCACAGCCCTTTTCATGGTGCAACCAGAACAGAGGTCAGTTCGACCTGCCTCCCAAGTGGGGATCACAAACCATAACTGAAGGCGTGGGAAGAACACTCACTCTGATCTTGAACGTCTCTCCAAGGTCATTGTAAAAAATACTGTGTGTCATCAATTACTGAACTTTGACTACACACTAGGTGTGCCGTTTATATCCCTTATCTCATTCAGTCCTATGAGGTCCATTCTAATGTTATTGCCATTTTGCAGATTAAGAGACAGACTTGGAGGTATTAAGTTAACTTAGCCATGGTCACACAACTAAGTAAGAGGTGAAGCCAGAATTTGAACCAGATACTGTCTGACTCTGAAGCATTTAGATTCAGTCGGAGACTGCAGCCCTAGAGGGCTAACCTCAGATGTTCTCCCCAGCTATTTGGGACTAAAAGTGTCTTCTTGGTCCCCTAGGCCCCCAAAGTCAGGGGGACTGGTGTCCCTGAAGCTAACCTGTCTCCAGGATTGGACTAATAGTGTCCCACTGTGGGCTTTCCAGGTAGAGACAGATTAGGTGGAGGATTCCTGGAGGCTCTACTTGTACACGTTGGACATTTCTTCAGGTCAAGGTAAAAGAGATGGTCCCTAAGACCTACTGATGGCTCCCATGCGAGCCAGGCTCTATCATCTTCTTAATCCTCACTACAATATTGTGCAAGGGGTGTTAGCCCAATTTTAAAGAGTGGCAAACTGAGGATCAGAGCAGTTAAGTCGATGGTATTCATGCTAACCCCTTCCTCAGGAGTCTTGGAGCTTGACTGTAATGCTCCTTCCTCCCTTCTTTCCCTTTTTTCTTTTAAGTAATCTCCACCCAGCATGTGGCTTAAACTCACAACCCTGAGATCAGGAGTCACACGCTCTGCCAACAGAACCAGCCAGGTGCCCCAGACTGTGATGCTTCTTTAGAGTTGTGTGGGTGCGTGTGCATGTGTGAGTGCATGTGTGTGTGTGTGTGTGTGTGTGTGTGTAGAGGGTAAATGAGAGGAACAGGGGTCGGCTTTAAGATATACCGAGTTGGGGGCACCTGAGTGGCTCAGGTGGTTAAGCATCTGCCTTCGGCTCAGGTCATGATCCCAGGGTCCTGGGATCAAGCCCCGCATCAGGCTCCCTGCTCAGTGGGGAGCCTGCTTCTCCCTCTGCCTCTGCCTCTCTCTCTCTCTCTGACTCTAATGAATAAATAAATAAAACATTTAAAAAAAAAAAGATATACCGAGTTGGACAGGGGAGGTGAGCAACTTTCTTCCTTTTTTGAAATACACGAATGGGAAATTTAACTTGATCCCTTGTGGTTTCTGGGCCAACCCCTGAGTGAAGTCAGAAAGCTTTTGCAAAGGAAAATTTTATCCATTTTCTGGTTTTTATGGGGCTTCCTCAATGAGCATAACCTCTCCTGTTGGTGCTTAGAGAGGATTTCTTTGCGTGCCCCACAGTGACGCCGTGTAATCTCCCAAAAAATATGGTACTAATATTCGCCGGGTTAGGGTTAGTTATTTTTATGTCTTTGTCATTTTGTTTCTGGGCAGCTCTTTCTGTCGCCTGGAAAGGACACGGCGGACACTTTATTTCCAGAGTCATATTTTTTAATTTGATCAAAGCAAATTTCACTCGTTCTCTGTATAAATTATTTAACTAATTTCTTTTAGGTTAAATGTCTC
The DNA here is from genome assembly GCF_002201575.2 of Neomonachus schauinslandi. Lineage (NCBI taxonomy): Eukaryota > Metazoa > Chordata > Mammalia > Carnivora > Phocidae > Neomonachus > Neomonachus schauinslandi. Next base: position 32,135,316 of record NC_058409.1, on the reverse strand, counting down.
AATAGGAAGATAGAAAGTCTTTCCATCACATTTTCTTCCAGGATTTTAATCAGCTCCTCTAGATTGTATGAACTTCTTGCTCATCCTCCATCCTTCTCTGTCTTCATGGCTCCCTCCCTCCCTGCCCCCCCCCAACCATTCCTCTCCACACTCTGCCCCCAACTCCTCCTGGGCCCCCTGGCCCCATCCCTGCTCCCGTTCTTCTATGACTCTGGGTGGGAGGAATGGGGGGGCAGCTGGAACATGCAGGGCCCTGCAACACACAGCGAACCCCTCCAGTTGGACAAATTACCAACAGGCACCTTTGCTCTGGGCAGACATGGCCCAACAGGCCCCAGGTGGCCAGCAGAACGAGGGCTAAGAGTCAGGCCCTGCGCGGCCCCTGAGCCGGTCTCTATGCAACCCCAACTCCTGCTCCCCCATTCTCCCCCCAGACCTGTAGTCGCCTGCCGAATTTAAATGCAAGAGACTCTCCCCAAATTCCAGCTCTGTTTTCTAAAGAAAAACTCCATCTTACTCTCCCCAAATTCCAACTCTGTTTTCTAATGAAAAACTCCATCTTACTCAATCAATTGCTCCTTGTCACAGGCCGGTTTCCTCAGTGTCTTGTTATTATTATTATTATTTTTTAAGATTTGTTTATTTAGTTGAGAGCAGGGGAGGGGCAGAGGGAAAGATTCTCAAGCAGACTCCCCGCTCAGCGGGGAGCCTGTCGCAGGGGCTCCATTTCGCAGCCCTGAGATTCTGACCTGACCTGAAAGCAAGAGTCGGGTGCTCAACTAACTGAGCCACCCAGGCACCCTTCCCAGTGTCTGATTTCCCAGGTCTGGCTCCCTCAGCCCCAAGCCTGATGCCTCACTCGGATGCTAAGTGCAGGGCTGGGGGTGGGGGCTGCCACAAAGGTCTGGGGACTGAGAAGTGGGTTCTGCAGAGGAGGGAGGGGCTGGGCTCTGTCGGGGGCGGGGGTGGGGGGCAGCCTCTCGAAGCAGCCCCATCTCTGGCCCCAGGCCCTGTCAGGAGGAGCCAGAACCAGCAGAGCAAGCTCATTCCCAGCTCCTGCCGACACAGACTCTCCCTCCCTCCACATCACATTGTTTCAGCCCAGAACAAATCTCCTGTGGGAATTCCCTTTTCTCTTACTTTTAAAACATACAGTAATTAACAAACTAATGCTATGAACTGCGACAAGAGGAAATTCCAACAAAATCACTGCAGAGTCCACAAGCAGTGGGTCTGGTGGCAGGTCTCAGCTCAGTGTGGAAGGGAGGAGCCCCGCCTGGCCCTGGTGTCAGCATCATCAGGGCTGAGGGACCCTGGGGGGGGCTCTGAGTCCTCAGCAGGTCCATCCAGGACTCCGGTACAGCTGCAGCATTTCCTGTGCAGGAAGAGTCAGGATCCCAGCCATTCTTCCAGGCCCGGAGGTTTGCTCTTTTATGAAATCCTTAAATAATAGAGCTGTGGCCTGAAGCTGACCCGGGCAGGTCTGCAAGGCCACGGCCCCTGCTCCGGAACAGGCCCAGGGACTTCCCTTCAAGGTCAGACAAGGTCTGAAAGGCCTCGGGGGGACGTGGCTTGAAAGAGAGCCTGGGCGAGGATGTGCTGGACAACTGGGGTCTCCTCCCCTGGCCCCGCAGAAGCATCCTCAGGATCACCCTATCCGTCCTCTGGCTGTGCTTCGGGCACAGTCAGGCTGACTGTCTCCGTGAGGGAGACTTTGCTCAGGTACAGCCAAGGACCCCCGGAAGGAGTGGGCTCGTTGCCGCCTGACTGTCTGGAAGTCTGTTTGCAGTCGGACTTGAGACCTTGATATGGCAGCACTGTGTCATTTCCTCTGGTGAGTTCTTAGCAAGCCTGGTCCATGAATTCCAGGGGCCCTTCCCACCCTTGCCTCCTCTTCTAGGTTTCACCATCTCCCCTGTTGTCCTTTGAATCTCCTTCCGCCATCAGGCAGCCAGGGTGAGCAGGAAGGACAACCTGCTCTCATTCTCCCTCCCAAGATTTTGTTTTCCCTTGCAAACTGACAAATATCTGCTTGGAGCTTTTAGAACTTCTGTTCAGTAACAGAGGTTGTTTTATTATCCCCACTTTACAGATGAAGAAACCAAGGCTCAGAGAGGTTAAGTGACTTGTTCGAGATCACACAGCTGTCAAGACGCAGCATCAGGACTCAAGTCGCACATTATGCTTTCCCGTAGGACTCTGTCTTCCTTGACGCCCCTTGATTCTCAGGGGAATGAATACTCCAGGTGAGAGGACATAAAATCAACTTTCCTTTCTCTCTGTGACCAGGCTGGGCCTGGGGAATGAATAAAAAAATGAAAAGAGAGCTCATCTCACTTCCCCCTTACAGGAGCGTTATGAGTTGGATGCTATCCTCACACAGGTTATACACATGGGGAAACTGAGGCTTGGAGAAGGGTAGCGCTCCGCCCGAGGTCACAGGGCTGCTGGTAGTCAAGCCAGCACTTAAAGCAGGCCTGTCTGACTCCAGAGCCCACCCCTGCCTTGAGCCACTTGCCGGAAGAGTGAGACACACTGACTTGAAGTCAGCAACAGTGAGTCCAGCCAGGGTGAGCGGGGAGTCCGAGAACCTCATTAGGAGTGAAGCTGCCATACATGTCAAAACCCCCGGCTGCCCAGCCAGCCCCACTCGGCTTCCAGCGCACAGTGTAAACATCCTTACTAATTCACCAAACTCAATCACGTTACCGTGATGGATTTTCCCATCATTACTCCTGAGTGAGTGACAACCTGCTCAGACACTTGCCTTCCCCGCTGCCTTCGGAGCGTTTCAGAAATCAGAATGCTTTGCTCCCTAAGTTGATTTCAACTTGTCCTAAAGTCATTTTAATTGGTGAAGCATCAGAGGCAATTTGGGTAACTTTCTGAGAGCCCTGTTCTGCCGGCACTGAGCTGGGGGAAGGGGGGGTCTCAGATGCCACCCTGGCCCCGGGGTGGCACTTTCCCCTCCTCTGATTGGTCAGGAGACTGCACTCCACGCTTTATTTTCATGTTTCTTGCTGAGGTTCCTACCGCTGGTTCCTGAGGATAACAAGATTCATTTTCTCAATGGCTCTGACAGATAGGATTGTTATTGTTATTACACTCATATACCACCTTTCCTCCGAGGAGTTTAAGGCACTTTACAAATTTGAAAATTATCTAATAATCTTCCAGCAACTCTGAGAGAGGGGGAGAAGCTGCAGCCAGAGAACCCCCACACCCCTCACTCTGAAGACTGGGAGGGAGGGCGGCTATGTTGGGTTGGGGGCGCTTGGGGCCGGGAGCCTCTGAAGGTCTCTTTCCCCCTTTCGAATAAGGAAGAGGAAGATGTCTGGGTGGGAAGAGGGAGAGAGGAAGGAAAAGAGAGAGGGAGGGAGGGAGACAGGCCCAGCTCCAAAGGACAAAATCCAAAGGGAGGAAGCTCGGGCAAGGAGAGTTTTCTTTAAAGACACAAGAAATGAGATGAAGCAGGAGGCTCCCAGGGGCTTGCGGGGAAGAGAGCCGAAGTTCAAAATGGAAATCTACCAAAGCACCACTAGGGTGGTTGCTCAGGCATGAGAACACGGAGAGAAATATCACGAGAACCCAAACTGCAAATTTAGGTGGCTGCTTTTAGGTGGGTGTGGGAAGCCTCTGTGGACCTTTTTTTTTTTTTTAACCCGCAAGCTGAGAGGGGTGGCATTAGGTCTCTCCCAGCCTGGCATCCTATGATTCGGTCTTCCTTTAAATTTCCTCTTGCCAGAGGTGGTCCCAGTCATGGCAGCACCTTTACTAAGCGTGAAGGGAAAGCTACTATCAAAATGATGGAGGACTCAACTGTATTGCCATTCTTTTCTTTTTTTTTTTTTTAAAGATTTTATTTATTTGACAGAGAGATAGACAGAAGAGCACAAGCAGAGGGAGTGGCAGAGGGAGAGGGAGAAGCAGGCTCTGCACTGAGCAGGGAACCCGATGCGGGACTCGATCCCAGGACCCCGGGATCGTGACCTGAGCCGAAGGCAGACGCTTAACCATCTGAGCCACCCAGGCGCCCGCCATTATTTTCTTGAGAAGAAGGCATGCAGACCCCACCCTCTTGGAGGCTGTCCTTTTGGGATTAGGGATGTGTGATGGTTCTAGGCTGTAGCCCTTTGGAGACCAAGTATAGTGTTGTGCTGAAGAGCTGGGCTCTGAGATCAGCCAGTGCAGTGACCTGGGGCAGATGACATAAGCACTCCGAGCCTCAGTTTCCTCATCTGTCAAGGAGAGCGGTAGCGCTTGGCTTCTGTGGATGCTTGAGGATGAACTGAGTGGATGTATGTACAGTGCCTGGCACAGTCAGCCATGAGGATGGCGAAGAGGGGGAGGGGACGAGGATGCTGACCACAGGGTATGATGTTGTGCTTTATAGTAAATTCATCTTTGGTCTTTGTCCATTTCTGGCACAGAGTTCCTAAAACCCTTGGGATTTCTTAAGTGAGGAGTGCTACAAAGGTGTTGTTTGTTATGTTAATGAATGACTTTTGGAAAGTCCCTAGGTCACCTAAGGATGCGGGCTTGTTGCCAGGGGAACCAATCCTGTGATTAGGGGAGGGGGGAGGGGCTGGAGAATGATTCCAATCACCAGAGGCCAATGATTTAATCATGCGTGCCTACCTAACGACGCCTCCATAACACCCAAAAGGACAGGGTGCAGAGAACTTCCTAGTTGGTGAACACGGTGGAGGCGCTGGGGAGTGGCCTGGAAGCTCCACACCCCCCACCCCCTTGCCCTGTGCCTCTCTTTCATCTGTCTGCTCCTGAGTTACAGGTGACCCTTGAACAACATGTCTTTAAATGGCATGGGTCCTCCTATATGCGCATTTTTTTCGATGGATACAGGGTAGTACTGTAAATGTATTTTCCTTATGATTTTCTTTTTTTTTAAAGAATTTATTTTTTTGACAGAGAGAGACGCAGCGAGAGAGGGAACACAAGCAGGGGGAGTGGGAGAGGGAGAAGCAGACTCCGGCTGAGCAGGGAGCCCGAGGCGGGGGCTCGATCCCAGGACCCTGGGATCATGATCTGACCTGAAAGCAGACGCTTAATGACTGAGCCACCCAGGCGCCCCTCCTTATGATTTTCTTAACGTTTTCTTTTCTCTAGCTCTCTTTATTGTGAGAATACAGTACATAATACTTATATAAGATATACAACACACAAAATATGTGTTAATTGCTTGTTTATGTTATCGGGAGATTTTGTGATTAACAGTAGCCTATTAGTAGTTAAGTTTTGGGGGAGTCCAAAGTTATGGGCGGATTTTCAATTGCATGGGGCAGGGGTTGGTGCCCCTAACCTCCTGTATTGTTCAAGGATCAACTGTCTATCCTTTCATAATAAACCAGTAATCTAGTAAGTAAAATATTTCTCCGCGTTCTGTGAGCCTCTCTAGCACATTAATCAAACCCAGAGAGGGGGTCATTGGAACCTCCAGTCTGGTTGGTTGGTCAGGCGCACAGGTGACAACTTGGACTTGTGATCAGCATCTGAAGCAGGGTTGGAGGGGGGCGGGGAGTGGGCCCAGGGCCCACCTCCTCAGCCCCAGGACTGTAGCACGAGGCCTTAACCTGTGGAATGTGATGCTGTCTCCAGCTTGATACTGTCAGAATTCAGTTGAATTGTTGGACACGCAGCTGTGTCCGAGAATTGTTGGGTGAAGAAAGCCCCCTTCCTGCACTGGAATTGGGTTTAGAACCCTTTACAAGGCTCCCCTTGCCTTGAGCTTCTTTTATTTATTTTTTAAAGATTTATTTATTTGAGAGAGAGAGAGAACACACAGAGGGAGGAGCAGAGAGAGGGAGAGAATCTGGAGCTGACTCCCTGCTGAGTGTGGGGGAGGGGCTTGATCTGATGACCCTGAGATCATGACCTGAGCCAAATGCAAGAGACAGATGCTTAACTGAGCCATCCAGGCGCCCCCCTTCTATTTGTTTTTTGGGTCTTTTTGAAGACTTTATTTAAGTAATCTCTACACTCAGCGTGGGGCTTGAACTCACAACCCTGAGATCCAGAGTTGCATGCTCCATGGACTGAGACAGCCAGGCGCTCCCCCCTTGAGCTTCTTCTAAAGCCCTGCTGCAGTTGGCAGGTGGCGGATTCGGGTGGGGAGGGTGAGCCAGAGGCTGGAGACACAGCATGATGGTCTTTGAGGCACCTATTCTTCATTGTGTCCCCACCCCAGGCCCACCAGACCATGGCTCTCACCCTAATCCCATTGGCCGCTCTCTGCCCAGGGCCCTTAGCTTCCCCTGCAGGCTTAACTGATCCTGGAGGTGCCAGCTGGCTGCATGCCGCTCCGGCCACCTCTCCGAGTCTCCACCACCGGGGCTCCGACAAGGCTCCTTAGTGAGCCCAGTCTTTGGAGGAGGCCTGGGGCCCCTGCTGCTTTGACGAGTGTGGGGCTACCCTCTGAGGAGCCCAAAGGAAGATGCTAGGAGGTGGAAGTAATGTTGCAGACCAGAATGTGAAAGGCAGATGGGGGAGGAGGGCAGTATAATTCAGGGCAGTGAGCTGGAGAGAGAACAGAGACACTTTTAAGGGTGGAGAGAGAATTTGAGAGGGGGAAGCCCTGTAGTTCTCTCAAATCCTCCTGCTGACATAAGACATAGTAGGTTCTCACTAGATGGGAGCTATTACACACACACACACACACACACACACATTTTTCAAATAATTAAGAAATTCCAAACACCCAGCCCTCTAAGACACTGTAGAGCTGGTACCTACCTACCATCCCTCCCTCCGTCCATCCATCCCATCTACCATCCATTCATTCAATAAGTACTGATTAAGCACCAGCTCTGTGCCAGACCCTATTCAAGGCACTGTGGTACAGCAATGAGCAAAAACACGCATGGACCCTGCCCTCCCAGAGTTTAGAGTCCAGCGAGGGACATAGACTTGAAACAGGCAAGCACACAAATAAAGAGATGATTTCAAAAGTGTCTTCTTCATTCCATCATGGATTTAACAATATCTGGAAGAGCAAAACTAGGGAGGCCACCTCTAGACGGGTGGCCAGGGACGCCTCTTTGTGCGAAGGCTGGTTCAGGTAAGATGTAAAGACGGAGTGGCAATTGGCCCGGGGCAGGTTGGGGAGGGAAGGTTCTAAGTACACCCACAGACAGAGTCAGCAGGGCCTGGGCCATGAATGGGAAGTTCCTGAAGGAGAGTGATCTAATATAAGTTTTTAATGACCTCTCTGGCGGTGGAGTGAAGAATGGATTAGGGAGGGGGATGAAAGTGCAAGCAGCAAGACCAGTGAGCAGACTATTTCAGGAACTAACAGGGGAGAGGGCCTCCCTTGATGTCCATCCTCTACCCACTGAAGATCTAGAGTATGGTGGCTCTTAAGATTCTCTCACCTGGGGAGTTTTAGGAATCCTGGTACCCCAGTTGCACCCCAGACTACTTAAATCAGAGTCCCAGCACCCGTCCTTTGTAAAACATCCCAGGGGATCCCAATGTACTGTTCCAGCACAGTCTCCATCTCCAAGAGGGTGAAAAGAAGTCACACTTCTGAGCACCCACTATGCCAATTTAGTTGGCTTACATTAGTTAGTTTAATCCTCACTACAACTGTGAGAGATGGGTATTACTGTACCCACTTTACAGAAGAGGAAACTGAGGCTCAGAAAGGTCAAATCCTTTGCTTCCCTACTTCCTGAACTTGAGGAAGTCACTTAAACCTCTAAGAGGCTGTTTCTGTATAAATTGGGGATAGTATCTACATAGACTTGTCAGGGGGGTGAAATATGGCAGGTTTGCCCACATCCGGAATATACTGAGCTCCATATATCATAACCACTATTAGCAGAGCCCAAGGCCCCAGAGTCAGGAAGCGGTAGAGGCAGGATTTGAGCCCCTGAGCTGTTCTACCTCCCATCACACAGAGACTAGCTCGCTAGAGAGAGGCTGGATTCTGAGGTGTCCCTGTGGGTGCACTGGGAGGGACCCAGCCCAGACACAAGGATCAGGGCCCCCGACCAAGCCTGGGAGTCTGCACCAGGCTCCAGTCAGGCTGCTGCATTCAGCAGGGTCTCCCTAATTCCCTCTGCAAGAAGGTGGGACGAGTGCCCAATTTCACAGATATGGAGAAGTAGCTTGCCCAAAGATACAAAGTGAGAGTGAAGAATGGCCCCAGGCCCCCTATCTCCCTGCCTAAGGCATTTTCCTCTTGCACAGGGGAACAAAGGGGAAGATGAGGCTGGACTCTGCGGGGATGGGCTGTCTAGAGCTAGTGCTAGGGCACCGAGAAGGGTGGGTGGTCTGAGGTGAATATGAGGCCCAGGGCCCAGCTCCTCAGCCCCAGGACTAGTAGGTTCCCTGGCTGACTCTGGGTAGGCCCACTGCCATGAGGGCCCCGACGGCCAGCCCTGGTCCCTGAGAATACCCTCAGCTAGAGCCCAGACCCTGCTCCTGCTGGGGACCCTGTGGGTTCCCCCAGCCATATCAGTAGAACAGAGCGGCTATGAACACAGGCTCCGAAGTCAGGCGGGCTTAAATTTCCATCCCAGCCCGGCCTCTTTCATGCTGTAATACCTTGGGCAAATTTCTTAACTCATCGAAGCCTCGGTTTTCTCATCTGTAAAATGGAGATAGGTAAAAAATAATGTAGATCAAATCAACTGATAAAGGAGCTCCAAGATATATTATTCATTGAAAACAAAAATGCAGAACAGAAGAAACCAAGATGCAGGACAGTTTTTGTTTTTTAAAGGTAGGCTCTATGCCCAATGCCAGGCTTGAACTCACAACCCTGAGATCAAGACCTGAGTTGAGATCAAGACGGAGTGAGCTACCCAGGCGCTCCAGAACTGTTTTAATAGAGTATGCACCAAAGCAAATTTTTAAAATGGGATACTCATATATGCGTGTGCCTGTTACGAATAGACTATATCAGAAAGCCCACAGAACAACAGGAACTGTGCTTCCCCTGTGGGGAGGAGGGCGAGGGATGCGAGTAGCAAGAACAGTTACTTTTCACTGAATACCATTGGTACTATTTGAATTGTTTACTTTGTGCAAGTTCTATTTTCTCAATTAGAGGTTGTATTTTTTTTTTTAATGGGGTTAATCAGATCTACAGGGTTGATTCAAGGATTAAATAAATTAATACATGTAAAGTACATAGCACAGAGCACTCAGTTCTGCACCATGATATTTGCTGAGCATGTGGCAGTCTTCATTGGCCCCAATCCTTTACCCCCTCTACGATATCCATAAGCTTGCCATGACCTTGGGTCTTGCTTTGGCGGAGGGGGTGCTAGCATGCTTAGCCATGCTCTCTTGCATTTCTGCCTTTTGCAGAAGAACATGCCTCAAGTAGCTGCTGGTCCAACAACGGTTAGAGAAAAGAGAAATATGAGACAGATTTGTACTCAATCCACAGTGTTTTTAAAGATTTTATTTTTAAGGGGCGCCTGAGTGGCTCAGTCGTTAAGCGTCTGCCTTCGGCTCAGGTCATGAGCCCAGGGTCCTGGGATCGAGCCCCGCATCGGGCTCGCTGCTCCACGGGAAGCCTGCTTCTCCCTCTGCCACTCCCCCTGCTTGTGTTCCCTCTCTCGCTATGTCTCTGTCAAATAAATAAATAAAATCTTAAAAAAAAAAGATTTTATTTATTCGACAGAGAGAGACACAGTGAGATTTTATTTTTAAGTAATCCCTCCACCCAACATGAGACTTAAACTTACAACCCCGAGATCAAGAGTCACATGCTCCACCAACTGAGCCAGCCAGGACCCCCCTCAATCCACAGATTAAAACCAAACCCACCTGAGGCCAGTCCAGACAATCAGCTTGCAAGAAATACTGTTGTATGACCCTGAGTTTTGGAGTTGTTTAATATACAACATTATTATGACTCTATGCAGACTCTGTGGAGACTCTATGCAGGCCCTGAGTTAGGTACAGGGGATACAGCAGTAAGCAAAACCACCTACAGTCCCTGCCCTCCTGGAGTTTATATACTCTAACGATGAAAGGGCCATGAGAGCATTTAATGGCAGGGAGGTGAGGAGAGTTAATCTAAGCAGAGGGTCAAAGAAGCTTCCTTGAGGCAGTCACACTTGAATTGAGACCTGAAAGATGAACAGAAGTTAACTAGGTAAACTCCAGGCAAAGGAATGGAATGTGCAAAGGCACTGAGGCTGGAAGGGACCATGGCTCCTACAAGGGGGCTGTCAGTAGCTGAATGGATAACAGGAGAGTGTGAGACGAGGCGGGAGGTGCAGATCAGGCAAGGATGTATTTTTTAAAGCAATGGGAATCTTTGGGAAGGTTTAGTGGAAGGCAGAAGAGGACACGAAATTCATTTAGGAAGAGGTCATTTGGACTGAGGTTATATACGTACTGGAAGTTCTGTTAGTTGAGGTTGTAACTGGAACTACATCTGTGTCCTTCTCTTTGTCTCTGCTGCTTCTGTGTCCATCTCCATATCTGTGTCCTTGCTTCTGTGTCCAGCCTCAGAAGCTCCAGAGGCTCTGGCCCCTTCCCAGATTACTGAGGTCCTTAAAAACTTAGGGTTCTCTTCATCCATACCACATATGTATACCCCGTGCATTTCCAAAATCCTTGCCCGTCTTCTGGGCATCTTGGGTTTCTCTGGGCATGCTGGCCCCATGCTGGTATCTCAGGACCAGCAGAAGCTGAAGGCTGCTCCCAGGGCTCCTGAGTCTGAAGCCTGATGACTCCTCCCAGTTTGGGGGGGTGGATAAGGGAGGAGGAGCAGAAGGCACAAAAGGCCCTGGCATCTGCAAACCTCCCATCAGTGCAAATCAATGCAAGATTAAAATTCATGATGGTTCCGGGGCACAACTGCAAATAATTTGTTCAGTAAACTTTGCTCTAATTGGCATTCGTAGAATTTCCTGTTAATCAGGCCCCTTGGGCTCTGTGGGGCTGGGCTGCTCTGTCTCCCCATGACAGGACAGGGAGCATGTATGGGTGGGTGTGAGAAAAAGGGGGAGGAAGGATGGGTAAATGTAGGTCTCTCTAATTATTTGCCTGGGTATTTCTCACTGTAGGGGTTCAAGTATTAGACTGGGGTGTCCACAGGTGACCTTGCTTTAGGGAGTTCTTCTGTTCGACTCCAAGCAGGTCTCTGGGTTTCGGGATGAATCTGGAGTGAATCTGCCTGAGTCAGAGTCTCTGTGTAGGTGTGTACCTAGGTACTGGGGTGATGCATATCCGTTGGGGTGCGCGTCCAATTGGTGGGGGTGTGTAGTAGGTCGTGTATCCAAGTGTGTGTTTTGGTATCTGCACACAGCTGTCCAGGCCAGGTCTTTAGCAGGTGCCTGCCGCTTAGTAAAGCGGGGCTCAGTGTGGAGGCTGCCGGGCCCACAATCCTTAGCCGACTTTCCCTCTGGCTCCAAGAGATAGGAACTGGTGATGAGCAAGTTGGGTCCCAGACTAAGAGGCTCTCCTGCCCATGAGTCCCTGGTCTATCCATGCTAGCTGTCACCAAGGACGGGCTGGGCAGTTCCCCACTCCATGCCCACTCTCTCCCTTCCCCAGGGCCACATGCCCACCCACACACCAGAGCCCCAAGACCCAGGGCCCAAAGGCTCTTGAGGGTTCTGCTGAAAAATATCAATGACCTCAAATATGAACAGAATTCACATGAAGAGATTGCAAGTAATAAATGCTTAATTCTATGTCTACAAAATGTAACATCGTGCCTCCCGCAAAGCGGCTCAGCTTATATGGTTACATAGAAATGATATGTAATGTGGGATCCGGCTGTGCTTTCTCGTGTTTGACGTGTAGCCTCCAGAAGGAGGAAGGCCCGAGAACATCTAGAGACAGCTCTGGCCCTTCGCTGGCGCTCAGGCAGGAGGGCCCAGCCCCTCCCCTCCTGGGTCCCCAACTCTGCTCACTCTCACCGGAGGCATGCTCTGTCCTTGTACAGTGATGGGGGTCACCCTGGCATGCTGTCAGACCTGACACAGGGACACTGGAAAGGCATAGCCGTGCGTGTGTGTGTGTTTCTGAGCGCCAGGGCTGCCTGCAGCTTGTGTCTCTGAGTGCGTTTATACTCAAACACAGAGAGCAACCGCAGTGCGGGGCTAATTGTGTGTAAGGGACTGTGTCTTATGCCCAGATGGTTATGGTGCTTCTGTGTGTGTGTGTGTGTGTGTGTGTACGCGCGTGCATGCATGCCCAAACAGATAACTTGCCTGAACAGGAGGGCTTTTGGCAGGGGGCGCTGGGTTCGGGGTGGTGTGCGGGTGGCCCCCACCCCAGCATCCCTCACCATCATTATCTCAGCAGGAGCAGCTCTTGCCCTGGGGCCGCCCTCACTGTTTCAGCAGCTGCTGCTTTTCCCCAAATTAACCCCTCGGCTCCAGCTTCTCATTTTCCGGCTGGGGGGCTTCGGGCTGGCTGGGGAGGGGTCTTGGGCGGACAGTGCCCCCAGCAGGCAAGCTGGTCTTCCACAGACCCCAGCCCCCCGCCCCTAGTCCTCGGGTTCCTCTTCTTTCTTCATTCCTGTTGCGTTGGAAGACAGGGATTGTGAGACTGCGTGTGTGTGCGCTCGTGTGTGTGATACACACAAGGCGGGGGGGGGGCGCAGAGAGAGGGGCTGGGTCTAGAATGGGGATGGTTGAGAGGATGTGACAGGGCCCTGGCTGGCTGGGAGGGGAGGGGCTGCTCTCTGGGTGTGGGCACAGGGGTCCTGAGTCCCTCTGGCAGCAGGGAAGGGTGAAAAGAGTCTGAAGGGCAGGGGCCTGCCTACGGTTTTCCCCAGCTATGGAAGTCAGGGGTCCACCTGAGGCTCCTGTGAGGGTGACTAGGGAAGCTCAGCCTAGGCAGACGGAGACCCTCTCCCTGTTCAAAGGGCCAAATCCAGGTAAAGGAGACCCAGGACGACAGCAGAAGTTGCTGAGGAGAGGGGGAAGCGGGGGGGACAGATGAGAGAAGGGAGGAGAGTTAATCCCAGAAGACTTTGGTTTGCACTGCTCTGTCTGTCACCTCCCTGAGGCCAGGGAGGAAGGAGTGGGCTCCAGAGATTCCAGATGAAACCCAGGGAAGGCGCAGACAAGGGAGCCCAGGTCTGAGGGAGGCGGATGGGTGCTCTGAGCTCTGGTGGCTGTGTGGAAGGACCCGATGCTGTGACACAAATCTGTAGACTATGCCAGGGGGCAGCAACATCAGCTACCAGCACCTTGGCTCTGAATCCAAGTGCTACCATACGCCCCTGCGACGTAATCGTGAGCAAGACCCGGGTCAGGCCTCGCAGAGCAGCAGGCTGCTGGGAACCGCAGCGGGGGTAACCAGCCCTGGGAAGGAGGAGGGAAGCTCAGGGCTGTGGCCATTCAAAGGAAGCACATCACGCAGCCTAGGGAAAGCTTCTTGGAGGAGGTGACATCTCAGCCCAGGCCTGAATGATCGGTTATAGCAATAACACAAATTATTACTTGCAATCCTAGCAACAGACAAGAGCAACCCTGAGCAACTTCCCACACGCCAGATAGATTTTTCTCAGTGGAACTTTCTAACTTTCCTGCGAGTTAGGTACCAGAACCCTCATCTCACAGATGAGGGCACGGAGACTCAGAAAGGTGCCCGACAACAAATAGCTACTAAGTGACAGGGCCAAGATTTCAAGTCCACCCAAATCTGAGTATTGGCCCACCGTGGGACACGGCCTCCCGTGGTGCTCGGTGCTCAGTCCCCCTTCCTGATTTCGGCAGCAGTGGTGTGGGCCTCCGAGCTCCCCAATGCCCCTTGGAGGTGAGCCTGGCAGCCTGGACCAGCTTCTGTGGGCCAGATGCAAGAGCAATCGGGGCAAGGCAGGTGCAGGGCTCCGGCCAGCGTTTGCGGACACTGACATCTACCTGGCCCTGTTTTCATTTGCTTTTTAGTTGAGAAGGGAAAAGGCCGGTGTTTTTATGACACCAGCTTGTGATTCTATTTTCTGTTTAAATTCTGGGTGAGGGAAAAATAAGAGACATCAGAGAAACCTTCAGAATCTCATTTTGAGAGTCTGAGCTGCAGATAAATGAGCCTCCTGCAGAAATGCTACATCAAAGCGAATTTTCTCAGCTGTATTTTCTTTCTTTTAATAGGGCCATTTACTACATTAATATTCCAGGAAGTCATTTTAATTTCGTGTTTATCATCCATTGGGAAAGTTAAACAGGATCAATATGTAACCAGTGGCGAATTTGGGGATCTTGGGGGAGAAGGGGCGTCTGGAGGCTGTGGTGATTCTACCCCCGGGAGTCCTTGAGAGGGGAGGGGACGGGGGGGTGGGGGAGGCCGGGGAAGGAAGGACAGGGTCGGATGGGGGACGGGAGAGGATGGGAGGGGAAGCATGGGGGAGTTGTAAGGTGGTAAGTGTCTGAACATGCATCAGAGGAACAATTATTGAGCAGCTACTAGTGTGAGGCTCTGCTCAGGCCTTAGGTTTTTTAATCCTCACAACTCATGAAGTAGATATTCTTATTCCCATCGTTACATATCAGGAAACTGAGGCTTGGCAAATTTGTCACATGTCCGCAGTCTTCCAGGAGAACTCTGACTCATTGACTGATTCATTCCCTCAATAAATATGTGTCAAACACCTGCTATGTGCCAGGCATTTACCTAGCAGCTGGAGGATTTTGGTCGATGAAAGTTAATTTACCAAGAGCCTAAGGCTCCATGTCAGATCCACTGAATGTCTCTTTTAGTGAATTGCCTGCTTCTGGGGAAACAGGTGGTCCCTGCCCTTGTGGAGGTTACAGTCAAGTGGGATGACAGACTTTCATCAAATAATCACACAAGTCCGGACGAACATGCCTGGACGGTAGAGGTCAGGGCTGGAATGGGGGCTTCATCTAGAGTGGCAGGTTTCCTGGTTGGGTGCTGCGCGGGGTTGGGGGCACACCATCTGAGATATCGGGGAAGCATGGGAGGCCCCTGGCTGACTAGCAAGAGCAGAGCCCTGTGGCAGGGAGCAGGGCCAGTTCCAGGGAGTGAGAGAAGAGAAAAACAAAGTTGGGAGGAGCCAGGGACCTCAGGGGCTGCTGAGGTGGACAGCAGATATGATGGGGCCCCTTGAGCTGAGTAACCACTTGGGGGGCCCTACAGGGCCACGAGACAGATGTGTACTCTGGGTCAACTTCTATGCACCGAGGGTCCTCAAGCCTGGGCTCCGTAAGGCAAATTCCCAGGCAGTGCAAGGAGACAGGGGTGGGAAGGAACGGACGTTAAATAGAGCCCCATGACCTGAGGGTGTTTGGGGGACTCAGGAGGATGGAACTGGACATTAAGGGGGGATCATCTTCAGGGAATTTAGAGATGGAGAAGGCAAACCCTTGGAATCTTCTGTGATTCCCCTCTTCCTCACAGCCCCCTACCTTTGATCCATCAGCTCATCCTGCTGGCTTACCTCTGCTGTACATCCCGAATCAGACCTCTTCTACCACGTCCACTGCCATCTCCCGGAACTAAGCCACCAGCTACTCTCCCCTGGATTACTGCAGTCGCCTCCTACCTCTTGTCTCTGCTTTTGTCCTCCACCCCCTATCGTCTGGTCTCAACACCACAGCCAGAGTGATACCTTTAAAACATAAATCACGTCGGGGCGCCTGGGTGGCTCAGTCGTTGAGCATCTGCCTTTGGCTCAGGTCATGATCCCAGGGTCCTGGGACTGAGCCCCGCATTGGGCTCCCTGCTCCGCAGGAAGCCTGCTTCTCCCTCTCCCACTCCCCCTGCTTGTGTTCCCTCTCTCGCTGTGTCTCTCTGTCAAATACATAAATAAAATCTTTAAAAAAACCCCATAAATCACATCATGCCTAAAACCGTCTGGTGGATTCTTGTGTCACTCAGATAAAAGCTAGTTCTCACAAAGGCCCACGAGGCCCTACAATCTCCCCACTATGGTGTGGCTCTAGTTCCTCCTGCCCTACCTTTGCTAATGCAGTGACCCCGGCCTGCTTGCTGTTCCAGGAACTTGCTGGCTAGGGTCCCACCTCAGCGCCTTCCCACTTCGCACTCGCTGTTCCCTCTCCCTGGAATGCTCTTCCCCGGATCTACGTGCTTGCTCACTCCTTCACTTCCTTTGAGTCTTTGCTCCAAGTCACTTTCTCTGCGAGGCCTTCTCCGACCACCCTATCTGCGCCGCAGTCCCCGCCAGCTCCCCCGGCCACCCCTCTGCTGCTGCTTGCTTGCGTTCTAGGGCATTTCTCGTTTCTAACATGGGTTATAATGTACTTATTCACCTTGCTTGTGGTCTGCCTCCCCTCTCTAAATGTCAACTCCACAGGGCGGGGATTTTGTCCATTTTGTTCACGGCTACATCCCCTGTGCCTAGAGCAGTGCCTACACATCATGGGTGCTCAGTTAGCTGGATAAGGAGGGACACCTTCCCATGTCAGGAGAAAGGAGCAAGGCGCCAAAGGGAATACTGTTTCTGGGATGACTTGTTCTTAGTTTAAGTCTTTTAATTTTACTAACTTCCAACAACAGCCCTTCGTGGTGACAACTATGATTGGCTGCATATTATAGATGGGTAGCTGAGGCTCAGGAAGGTAGTAAAGGAAGGGTAGAGCTGGACATCCTGCAGCTCTCAGGACAGGCACTGGTGCCAGACTGCCTGGGCTGGTGCCTGCTGCCTCCATTTACCATCTACAGGACCTTGGACAAGCTTTTGTCCTTTTTGTGCCTCAGTATCCTCATCTACAAAATGGGTACAATCCAGTACCTACCTCCAAGGGCTGTTCGGAGAATTCAGTGGCACAATACATGCCCATTCTCTAGCTTGGGCTACGCAGATGGTGCTCAGTAATGTTAGCTATTATTATTCTGGGAGCCACATTCTGCTGCGTGAGTGGGGCCCCTGGGCCACTCCCCACCCAGGACTCTCCATTCCATTTCCACAGGGGACCCTGGGTCAGTCCAAGCCTCTGCCTCCAAATGGCAGTGGCCGGGCTTGTTCAATCTCATTTGTTTAGGTGGAATTTAATCTCTCCCTAAGCTGAGAGTCTTCTGCCCCCTCCTGCCCTCTCTCTTGCTCTCATCAGCAGGAAAATGAGCTCTGGGAGCTTTCCCCCCAGTCCAGAAATCCAAGGTGAAAAATTTCATTAACAATCAAGAGGACATAATCAACATTCTAATAATTCCAGATCTGCACTCCCCCATTTTGCAGCCCCCCCCCAAAATGCCCCCTTCCTCCCCACTCCACACCATTCCTGGCTCTCCCAGACACACTCACCTTGACCAAGAAATCTCATTTCCTCTCAAGCCAAATTTACTTTGCTATTAAATTCAACCTCTTACCTTCTGCCCTGATGATGAGGGGATGTGCTCCAAACTTCCTAGACTTCTCCTGCTTCTGAAAGAGATGCGAGCGGGAACAGTGGTGTCATGAGGGGCTGGCTTCTCTTACACCTCCTGGAAGGCTCCAGGGTTGGCTGACACATTTTCCCCTAGGGACTCAGGAACTCCTTACTCCATTGCCGGGGGAAGCAGAACTTACCCTGGTGGGGTGTGGGGGGAGAAGGAAGGCTCTGGTGGTCTCTTCTTCAGGACTGCCCAGGGACCCCCTATCCCAGCACTTAGGAAGGTTTAGCTTATACCACCCTCTTCCGGTATGACCCTGGATAACTTAATCTTTCTGGGCTTCAGTTTCCTTACCTGTAAAATGCTCCGCTCAAGGTCCCTGGGGGAAATGGAAGGAGATGTTTATTAGCACAGTGCCTGGTACGGAGCGGGCACAGGGTAAATAAGAGCTGCCGCTAGAATTACAAGCATACTAGTGGTTATAGTGTCTTTCGCACTTGAATCCTGCAGCGTGGTACCCACCATCCTTTCTCTCACCTTGTTCTTTCCTCCATCCAGTTGGAATACAAGGAGTGCTCATTGATACAGTGAAGGGTGACTGATGAATACGTTGAACAGGCCTTTCCTGTACGGTGTGGTCAGAGCTATGACAGGCAAAGTTCCGGGGGCTATGGGAACCCAAAGGGGGTGCCTGTGTGAGATCAGACGGTCTGGCAGGAGCTGCCTAGTGTTGAGAGCGGAGGAATGAGGAGGAGTTTGCCTGGAGATGGTAAGTAGGAGGGACTGAGGGTGGAAGGTGTCAGGGCAGAGGCCTGGAGGTGAGAGCTCCTAGCTGAGCACTGCTTTTCTGTGGCGGTGCTGGGGGGCTGTCAGGAGCAGAGGTCAGCGGGGGAACCCCGGCCTTGTGAGCCATGAGGGGGAGTATGGCTTTTATCCTGAGGGCAATGTGGAGCCACTGAAGGACACTGAGGAGAGGAGCGACCTGAGTTTTCTTAGAGAAACATCTATCTGGCTGCGGTGTGGGGACAAGATGGGAGTGGGACAAGGGCCGACATGGGGAGATGAGCAAGAACGTGGATGGGGCCTGGGCCAGGGAAGGCTGTGGCAATGTGACAATGTGCATTACAGAGGCAATCCTGCTCAGGCCGGCACTGACGGACAGACAGGGCGTTGGAGATGATGGCTGGCTGGAGTGTGGCTTTGCCGGGGGTGGGGGCTAGTAGAGGCACATGGACCGAGGGAAGAATGGCACCCTGCATGTCTGGGCCCTGGGTGGGGGGTTTATGTGGCCCAGGTCCCTATCTAGGAAGACACCTGAGGGAGACCGGGCTCAGAGCAGGAGCCCAAGAGTCTCAGGTCATCCTGGCCTGGCCCAGCTCAGTGCTTTATGCAGCTGGGGTCACAAGGATTCTAGGCTCAACAGAGGCTACAGCTGGAAGTTTAATTCTCTAATCTCTGAATCCTCCGGAAATCCCTTTCGGGACTTGAGCAGACCTTAGGCATACTTCCTGATGGTGGCCCCATGGCAGGGCTAACGGCACCTCCCTTGTGCTTCACAAACACACACCACACCCTCTAGCCTCTGCCTGTGTGCATGTGCACACACACAGAGACACAAACACACATAGCGTTCCAGGCTCCAGAATAAGCCCGGGGGGGGGGGGGGGCGGATGGGAGAATGGTAGGCGGGGCCCTTGAGCGTCCAGAAGAGGAGGAGGCACAGGAGGAGGAGGACGGAAAAGAGGAACTTCAGGGGGCAGAAAAGATACTCCCAGCTTCAGTCTCCCGGGCTCAGGCAGAGATTCACCCTAGGGGACAAGGCAGGTGTGCTGTGCTGGAAGTGACAAAAAGCTCTCCCTCCTGGAGCTTCAGCGGGTCATCAAACTTCCAGACACCTTCCCTTCTAGCTCCTTCCTAGGGCTCACGGCTCTGGTGAGTCTGTGCCTCCCCAACCTCTGACCTTCCCCCTGAGGGATGTACAGCAGGTCTGGCTCTGTGTGTGTGTGTGTGTGTGTGTGTGTGTTCTGGGGAGAGGGAGACTATTTGGGGAAAAAGTTGAGGAAGGAGGAAAGTCTTGCCTCCCTTTGTACTGGGGACAGGAGAGGCTGTTCCCACTTGCAGTGGAGGAAGACAGATGCTTAGGCGCCTCCTGGAAGGTCTCCTACCCTCACCTCTGGCCCCCAATCTTTCCTCTGTATGGCAGCCATATCACCCTCTGGCCCCAAATCTTTCTACAGCTCCTCAGTGTCCTCAGTCAGGTCCAAACTCTCAAACATGACTGACAGGACCTCTGTCCACCCTTCGGGCCTCTACATTAACCTCCCCACCCCCTTAAAGCCTCCAGGTTTCCTCACACTATTGTTCCCTTTTTTGGTCTAGCCCCACACCCTACCCTTTTTCCTCATTCTTTAGGTCTCTGAAATCCTGAAGCAAATTTTCTCAGACCACCCCTCTAAGCTAGAAAAGATTCCACCTCAGGGCCCCGGGGCCTCCCTCCCCCGCCCCCCATAGCCTGTGGTTCCCCCATCCCAGCTCTGATCACTCTGTGTGGTAACTGTCTGGCCCTTTCCCTCTCAAGGCTGCGAGCTCTGTGAGGGCAGGAACTTGCCTTTCTAGAATCCTCAACGCCTGGCACCATGACTAGCAATGATTAGATAACAGTGGAAGAAAAACTCCAGGAGTTAGCAAAATGGTATTACCTTTCAGTCTAGAAGCCAGTTAGAGATCACCAAGATGAACCTCCTATTTTTGAGGCCCAGACTGTGGAAAGGATTTGCCCAAGGTCACAGAGAGGGAGTGTCTGAGCCGGGAGAAGAACTCAGGTGTTCTAACTACTGAGCTCTTGCCCTCCTATGGTGGCTCCGGGTGGGGGGCCCGAGGGGGAGGCGGAGCAGGAATGCACAGGGGCATGCCATGGGAAGAGGGCTCAGTCCGAGGATCCCCCAGCTGCACTTACTGGGGGGGGGCGGTGTGTGCTTGATTGGTGGGGCACGCCTCCCTGCTGCCCCACAGTGAGGGGACCCAGCTCCCTGGGGAGGAGCCCACTTAGGACTGGGTGACAGGGGTGCTGGGGAGCCGAGCTGGCCAGGCCTTGGACTGGCAATTTACGTCATCTTAGGCCCCCTGGGGAAGCTCAGAGTGGGTACCCCCGGGGGCGAGGCAGGCGCTGGGGAAGCAATCACAGGCTAATAGCCTCCCAGCCTGAGATGCAATTAGGGGCGAATTCCTAGGGCACCTGGAGGCAGCAGGAGGGGCAGTAGGTTGTTTGGAGTTGGGGGGTGGGGGCACACCTCTCCACCCTGCACTCAGGGTCAGAGCGGCCAGGATGGGGACACATGTTGGGTCAGGAGACCCTCCAGTACAAAGAAGGGTAGAGACAGAGGTGGGTAGTGAGGCAGGGAGAGGGGCTGCTGGGAGGTGAAGCACAATTGTGGAAGACTAAGTGGGGAGGGGTTCTTTCCCAGGACCCCATAGAACAGTCGAAGAGCCAAGCTCGGTGAATGAGAGCCTTAGCCTTCCTGAGCGGCGATTTCCTTCTTTGTAGGATAAGAATAATAACAGAATCTATCCCAGGGGGCTATTGGGAAAGTTGAGTGCGAAAAAGCCTATAGAGTGCTTAGCTCAGACCCCACCCCTTACCCAGCGCTCGATGAGCCATGGTGATGACGATGATGACTGAGGGAGGGCTATCACATTCAGGGCATAAACGGACCCGGGCATCATGCAGCTCTGAGGTCACATCCTAGCTCCTCCACTTACCAGCTCCATGACTTTAGGCAAAAGACTAAGCCAGGGGTCTGTTATCTGTCAACAGAGCTAATATCACCTCAGCCAGGGATGGGTGAGGGGCAGGAGGGGATGCAAACTGCCTGGAAGCAGGTTCTCCCTGAATGGGAGCTCCCCGGGGCTGACGGCGGTCACTCCGAGACCCCAGGTCACTACCCCGAATCTTCTGCCCCTGAGACCACCAAGCAGCTCTCTCTGATTGTGACCTCAGGGGCTCCAGCAGGGGCCCGCCACCTCGCAAAGCTGGCTTCCTCCTGGAGCCTTGAGGGGCCAACAGGGACAGGTGACTGGGCTTTGGAGGAGAGTTCTATTTAGAAACTGCCATCAGATACACTGCTGCTGTGAGACCCTGAGAACCTGCTGGACCAGTTCCGTCCTTCCTGAGCGGCAGCCCCAGGCCCAGCCTCAGCTCACAGCAGAGGGGGAGGGGAGGGTGCGACATTCACATTCATCCTGAGTGGCCTTTCCTGAACACTCTATCTAAATCCCCTGGTGTAATCCTCACAACCCCTGGTATCATCCCTAGTTTGCAAATGGGTAAGTAGAGGTCAGAGAGATCTTGAAGTACGGGGCCCAAGTGCGCATTCAGACTCAGGTTTGTTCCAGAGCCCAGGCTTTGACGGTCAGCCCAGCACTTCTGAACTGGAGGGAAAAGCTTGGAGATGACCTGTGCCGCACACATTCCTCCGGGGGGGGGACCCCTCCCCCTCCAGTTCTGGAGGTCAGTAGGAATGTACAGTTGGGCAGTGTTACCAAGCCCTGGATTCAGATGCTGGAGGTCAGAGGACCCAGGGGTAAAGGGCCAGGCTGGCTGAAGTGGAGAGCAGTGCCCCCCACACCCCATGAGATTATGGACTGGGCTACGGGTGCCCAAGGACACAGGATGGCCCCCAGCTTTGTGGTCCCTTTTCACCTGCCTCCCAGCCAGGGAATGAGTCCAGGTGCTTTGAGATAAAACAGGTCCAAACCTGCCGAGGTGGCTGCCTTGGGGTAAACACGAACCTGGATTTCCTGGTCCCTGCCGATGGCTCGGCATAGCTGGGCCCAAGGTTCTCCTCTCTGGTGGTGGAGAAGGTGGAAATCGGCAACCCCCTAGAGGTATTCTCAGGGCAAAGGTCTTCCTCCTCAGCTCCAACACAGGCCCGCCGAGGGGAAGCCGCACCCCATCCTCAGGGTCCGGCTGAGGCCGGAGATACAGCCCCCGTGTGGCAGCAGGAGCAGGGCCCTGAGTGGCCCTGAGTTCGCATCCCGGCCCTGCTACTTACCGGCTGTGTGGTCTGGAAAATGGGAATAATCACACCCACCTCCACACAGATTCATACGGAACATTTGCAGGGAAAGCACAGGCATTCTACAATGGTTTGCCTCCTTTCCTCCCCAGCTCCCAAGGCTCGCTGGCAACCAAAATCCACCGTTAGCAGCAAAGCCATCCCAAGACTCCCCTTGAAAAGGCACGGAGCCAGGAAGAGGGGGACGGCCATTAAGCCCGTCTGAGATGAAGCAGGCCCAGAGCTCTCTGCCTTTCACAGCGGTGGGATGGAAATGATGATGGTGTCCTTGTTATTGAGTTACTGACACTTGAGAAAAGCAGGGCTGGCGAGGCCTTAGAGAGCAGATTCTGGTCCCACTCCCTTCTTTTAAAAAGGGGAAAGGCCGAGATGGGGAGCTGCCGGCCCCAGGCCACCCAGAGGGCCAGGGTCTGGTAGAGCCAGGCCGCAGTCGAGGTTGCCTGTGGTTTTGCTTCCTTTACATCAGGAGAGGCAGGTCCTGGGAGAAGGGCCCAGGCTACACTGGGAGGGGAAGGGCCCTGGCCCGGAGGCCCTGCTCTTGGCCACTTCCCGAGCACCTGGAACTGTACCTGCCACATAGTGGACATCCAATAAGAATTTGTGGAATGAATGAATGAATGCGGAGGTAGGAAGACAGGAGGGTGTCTCTGTGAGATTCAGGTCACCTTGACAAGGAGCCCTCAGGATGTCCTCAGGGCTGAGTCCACATGTCTACTAGACCTGCTGCGCCTCCTCCAGATGGCAGCTACGGGGGGAGGGGAAGGGAGATTCCTCGGGGACAAGGACTGGGGCCGCAGCTCGAGAGATGGAGGGGAGGCAGCAGGAGAGTTAGTTGAAGGAGGCAGGGAGGCTGGGTGGCTTCTGCTGTGAGAGCTCATGAGGAGGAGTGCTGGGTGTCTGGGGCTGGAGGGGGCGCTTGGTGAAACTAGGGGGCGGCTGGGGGACCCTGAGTCACTTGCTCAGAGCCTGGGAAACCTGGGGGCTCTGCAGGCAAAGGCCACCTCCGCTCCCCACAGGTAGACCGAACTCAGCTCTGGCTGCTCAGGGTCCTGTTGCCATGGAGACACAGAAGGCTCCCCAGAGAGCATTGGAGGCACTGGGCGTGGCCTGCCCTCAGCGTGGTTTGAAGCCTGGGGTGGGGGCAGGGGTGCGGTCAGGACTGCGGGGGGGGGGGGGGGGGGGGGGGGGGGGGGGGG